>NC_035446.2:148739699-149339699 GCF_002127325.2 Helianthus annuus | reverse complement strand
TTATTTGTATACAAGGCATCAAAAACTGCAGCCCCATTGGAGATGCAATTGGAACCTAATGATAGATCCAGATCCAGATCCAAATCCAAAAGTATAAACAATGTCACATTTTACACATATATAATTTTTTACTATAAATCTGCTATACCATGTCGTTACTAGTTTCGAAAATAAATACTTAACTAAGCAGGATTATAAAGGCGGAAGCAGCAATGTGGGCCACTTCTGTATGTAAACCCTGAACAATGTGTGACTAACACAGTTCCATCTGTGAACACTTGAACCAGTGCACCTGCCTGCAACCAATGAGCTCAAATTCATATATTGATGATCAGTATTGTTGCAACCAGTATGGGTGAAAATCCAATCTGGTTTGTTATTTTCTTTAAAAAAGTACGTGTTATTATTAAACAATGTCTTATTAATCTTAAAAGATCTAGATCAAACAATGTCTTATTAATCTTAAAAGATCTAGATAGAATGCATATGATCAACTGTCTAAAACAAATACCAAGTACCAAACTTAAAACATGAGATATGGCATTTTCGGTTGTTCGTGTCGCCACATGATGGCCTTGGCACTAGCCGGAGGACAATGGTTTAAGGGAAAATTACCAAAATGGCCAAAGACCAAAATGACTTGTGAAAATAGCCAGCTCATGCCCCCTTGGAATAGGGCATCATATGTGGGATGAGTCTTTCAAGCATGAGACGAGTCTTTCAAGCGAAACCCAAAAAATGTACACATGGCCACGGGATGCGTCCGGCGAGTTGAAGGTTGAAGACGATTATCTTATAATAATGATAATTCTCTTCCATTGTTGTAGTTCTTCATTTTCTTGTTTAACAGTGTCCTCAGATTTCATTGCCGGAAACCTGCAACTCGTTAGACGCTTCAGAAATTCTCCGGACGCATCCCGTGCATGATGCCTCGCTTGAAAGACTCATCCCATGCTTGAAAGACTCGAAAGACTCATCCCATGCTTGAAAGACTCGAAAGACTCATCCCATGCTTGAAAGACTCATCCCCCTTGAAAGACTCATCCCACACATGATGCCCCATTCCAAGGGGGTCATTTTGGTGTTTGGCCATTTTGGTAATTTTCCCATGGTTTAAAGCTAGACGAAAGTAGAGATTGAAGATATGAAGGATGAGAAGAACCACATGAACAAAAAACTAAATTTTGTGGATTTTTAGCTGGTTTGGAGAATTGACAAGTGTTTGTAGGCATTTAATGAAAGTGTGTACAAATAGGCATGCAAAAGCTGACATTGGAATGTTGCTGGTGTGGCAAGCAAACTCATCGAGTTTACCAAGAAGGCAAACTTGCTCTGCACGGAATCATTCAGAAGGCAGGATGAGTTTGCTCGTCTCCAGTCACCACCATTGGTTGGTTATCGAGAGAGGGAACAAAGCAAAGAAGTCCGATGAGCGGTTACAACGGTGGAGGTCAGAAGGCCAAAATTGGTGCGACCATGGTGGCCAGATGAAGAAGTGAAAGCCAATGGGGGGAGGCATCGAGATTTCAGTATGAGGGTGTTTTACTAGATAGGGGATGGTGTTTTATTTTTTAATTTTAAATAATGTCTCATGTATTAAAAATCCACATTTCCTAAAATATACCACTAGTTAATTTAAACAATATAGGCATTTTACTAGTACAACATCACAATGACTACAGTTTGAACATTCATTGTAAGTTTGATAATCATATTGGTACAAAGCTGTACAGGTACCAACAATAGGTTGTCATTTAATAGCTAATAAATGAACATCTACAAGCAGCAATTGGCTTACATAACCTGTTTAAGGTTTTATAGAATCAAAACTTGTATGCTCTACAAGAGGGTAAAACTCATTGTACCCAAATATGGATGAAAACTTCGTATTCAGATCATTTCGATCAAGGAATAAGTTTCTGGTTCAACGTGTCTTCTTTATAATTAATTGTTTGTGATCGTAGAGAGTCTGATTTTTCTGACTGAGAAAACAGAATCAGGATCTGCATCAAGATCACAACAAACAACAAAAGTAGTGCACAAAATGCAATTGTTCCCCAAGAAAACGAACACCATTCGAAGAACTTAATTGCCCCATATAATAGAAGCCATGACCAAAAAATAACCACCTGTTAC
The DNA here is from genome assembly GCF_002127325.2 of Helianthus annuus. Lineage (NCBI taxonomy): Eukaryota > Viridiplantae > Streptophyta > Magnoliopsida > Asterales > Asteraceae > Helianthus > Helianthus annuus. The sequence goes on along the minus strand of NC_035446.2, from coordinate 149,337,563 downwards.
ATATAAGAAAACCAAAATGGTAAGAGGGTATGACAAAAGAATGAGAGAATTTATGACTCTAATTTGGGGTACATGTCTTACAAATAAGGATTTCTTCGGTCTACCGATGCTATGGCATTCACTGCTGTCAAATGAGTTTTTAGATTTGTGCAACTCCAATGAAGCATCCTGAAAAAACCCGAAACATATTCATAGCAATGATTAGAGGTGGTAATTTCGTCTGACTTATGAACGAGTCAAACGGGTCGAATGTCTCCCGATTTGTATTTTTAATGCATAAAACTTCAAATATCGTTTTATTTATAAGATTATCTTCTTACTTAAATTATATTTTTTCAATACACTATATATTTATAACACAGGTCAACCAAAGTAAAATTACTCATTTTTCCATAAACCTCTTACCCAATTTGTCTGACCTGACCATTTCCCATAATGTTATTAGTCAAATCATGAGTGTCGATAACGTGTGTTAATAATACCTTTTCGACAAATCTGTCTCTACACCATTGTTTGATGCCACTATCGGTTTCTGGCAGTTCACATATCAAGTGTCTCTTAATGTGTATATGTACCTACAGGAAACAACGTTCATAGGTCTTTTTATAGCCTAACATGAATAAAAGCTAGTTTAACAAAATAAGGTGAAGTACATATATCAATGTATTGGTATTTTGTTAAAACAAGGACAAGTATGATGTTTTTATGAACTGTAGTGAGTTGAATAAATGTTTAAAAAACCATGGATTTACTGTGGAAGATCTTCCTCTGAACATTCTTAATATTGTTGGTAACGGTTCATCTTTAGGAATAGCCACCGTACAGTTATAAATAGCGGGGACAAATGAACGCAAGTGATTGACTGCAGCAACGAAGCCCTAAAAGATACAAAGCATACGCGTTACTCTTGAGAACCATAACGTCAACATCCTATTATAGTTAGCGTATAGATATTAAACCTTGGTTCTAGGAATCAAAAGATTCCTAGGAATAGGTAACTTCATTGCAATAGCGTACTCCTGAGCAGCAATAAGCTTAGCCTGTGTAAAGCGAGTCCCTTCTACAAACACGGCTAACCAGAAAGGCATTGGGAAATCTGTTAAGTTTTCAAAACCTGCCTGCAAAAAAAAAGGAGTAACAAAAGAGAATGTTATGAACATTGGTTATATCATATTATGAATTTATTAGAAAGCACACCTTTAATGTATGTTCATCTTTGGCCCAGCTTCGTTCCAAAAAAATATACTCAGTGAACCACATTGACCAGCCAATAACCTGCATAAGCGATTAAACATAAAGAATACCCTCTACTTATTTTGTATATAAGTGCTAACAAGATCCTAATCTATGATGAGTTATGAGTATCTGTAAATGTAATTAACTTACCGGGAGGAGTTTTAATGATTTTTTAATTAAAGAAAGGGTGCTACCAAGACAACCGGCACGCTGCCAACAAGAAATAAAAATAAATAAAAGAACAATGACATAATGTTGTACAGAGAGTAAATGTTTTACAGTATAAAACATATAATCCTCTATACCAAGCTTGAGTTAAAGCAGTTTATGAAGTCAAAATTCATACAAAATTGGATTACGTTAATAATGGTAGTTTGATGTTGTAAATATACAAACAGTTACCTGAGCCAAGACCCATCCAATGAGCCAATCAATGTCGCTTTTGTGGTTGCAAATAAGGAGTGCGTGTTCTTTACCTGAAGATAATCAAAATAAGCTGACATACAAAAATATATTCAGGGTTGCATACAAATGTGATATTTTAACTACATGAAGTATACGATGACAAGTGACTAAGTGTCTTACCCATTAATTCAAGTGTTTCAGAATCTATATACAAATCAACCTGCAAAGAGGTGAAACTTATTATAGAGTGATGTTTATGATCATATATAGGTTTGTGATGCGGGCGCAAATGAAACACACAATAGAATTAAGTTATTTTTAAAATAAAACCATATCATGATCAGATTATATAATATAATTCAAGAGCCAAATCAATAACACAAGCTTTGTTACGTATGTGTGCATTCGCTTGGAATATGAGAAAGTAAAGGAAGCCGAATTCATCTTACATATATAAAGTGAGATAACTATGAGAAATCCAAAACATAAACGATAATAACATTAAACTAAAAGCACCTTAATGTGTGCCCACCAGTCGAAAAGCCATACAACCTCCAACCACAACAGTTGTGCAAGATGAGCATTCATCTTCCTGTACACATTCTTTGAACAAGGACGGACAATGACAAAGAACAACGCCTGAAAAACAAACATGAGTTAACTAGAAGTAGTAAATCTTCATGACAACTTTTCTTATAAATAATATTACAGAACACTCTAATGTATAGTAAAAAAAAATAAATGGTGCATGTCTATAAACTAAAGCAGATCCTTAATTATGGAGAGACTTCTTCTGTTACTATCAATAAATTAAAATTGGCACACAAACGTGATCATTATTATGTGTAAACAAAAAAATGCGTTAAGGAAACGAGAAACTCAGAATACCTGAAGAAAATTGATGACGAGTCCAGAAAGAAGGAATAAAAGGCCGATTGGTAAAACGACGACCGCTGCAAGGGCCATTGGGGAAGAAAAGAATGAGAGGAAAATAGTTTGAAACCAACAAGAAAGAAAAAGAGAGATTAGGGAAGAAAAGGAATGACGAGTGGATGAACAACCGACTTTCTCGTTATATTTTCACACCCACTGCAACTGCATTAATTCGCATATAATCCAATGTTGTCATACATACTTTCTTGATGATGTAATGTTTTACCATTATTGTATACTATTAATAGACATTGTATACTATTGTATACTATTAATAGACAAAGTGAATGAATAGTAACTGTATTTATTTTAAATGTTTTTTTTATATGTGTTATTTAGTGTTTTTTTATATGTGTTATGTGGTTCTTTTATATGTTTTATGTAACTTGCGTTTGTTTTTTATCGATGTAATTCACGTGTCAGTATTTTTTGATCATATCAAGGTTTTTTTTTTCTCTATGGGTTGCTGTAACGAGTGTAGGTGGCGTAACAAAACAAACCAATACCGATCACTTTGTCTATGTGTTGGTATATTTTTGGTCATATCATAATTTTTTTCTCTATTGGTTGCTATAACAAGTGTCAGTACCGTAGTTATACAAACTGATACCCACCCATCGCGCAACGCGCGGATTTAATAACACTAGTTTGTTTGTCACGTAGATAATTTTTCTATTATTTTTATTTATTTATTTATTACAAATAAGTTATGAATTACATGTACACAAAGTCACAAACTACTTCAATCCGATCATAAGCCCGGCCCAGATAGTCCAATGCGATCCAGCTAAGCCGGAATAAGGCCCAAAAAATCCTAAAGCATAGGAATTCATGGCGACCTTAATCCTGTACAGGTTTTGTCGATTAAAACTCTCTTTTAAAAGAGAGTATACAACTCGGAAGGGGTCAGGTTGATACGAGATGCATGACCACTAATCAGAGTCGAGATGTCAACATCAAAATTGTTATACCTAAACAGTTCCACCGATCATTGACAACGACATGTAAACCCTTGCAAAGTGTGTCCAATTTATTTTTATTTATTTTAATATTTAGGGTAAAATGATCAAAGGACATAATGTGCAAGAGTTTGCAAATATCGAGTATGTTTTTTGTACTTTTTGAAGACAAATGACACACTTTGCAATCTAGTGTCAACATAAAGGACGATTTTTGTAATTTACTCATATGTATACTAGTGACCTCATACAAAGATGGTCATTCACTTTCTCATAACTCTCTATCTCTCTTTTTTACGTACTAGTTTTCCCGGTGATAAATAAATACTTATGCTCACGTCCAAGGGTCACAGTGAGTGTGGTAAAACTAACGACGTTCTATTTTGCAGACTAATTGACGATTGTTTTACGGAAGTGCTCAGATTATTCCATGTTGAAGTTGATATCTAAATCTCAATCGAAGTCGGATTTTCACTTCTTCAAACCGTGAATCCAATGAGGACGACCAGCTAACACAAGTCACTAATTGTAGAGGAACAATGATTCAATCTGGGAAATTAGAAATTTGGAGTCTCCCAACAACATGTGCCTGAAAGTTATTTTATCGTTAGCAACACCACTGGTGGGCGTGAAGCTCAGATTGTGGTATGGTGGTGTTAATGTTGGATGTCGAATAGAAGAGCGTGTTATGGGTTTTGTAATTTTATCTTTCTTAGGTAAAAATAAAATAGTAATTTCACAAAGATTTAATAGCTTTTTTAGGATGTTAATGTTAAGAATTTACTCGCAAAGAAACTTGAAAACTAAATATGTAATTCATAAATAAATAAAACCAAACTGTAAAATGAAGATTCAAGTAATCCATATAATTAGGGTGGGGTTAAGTCTAATTGACAAAGTCATTGAAGTTAATATTTTGCTCCCTTTGAGATCAGGAATTCGAGCCCCTGTCGAAGGAGGATTTAAAGTAATTTTGAGGGATTTGATGCAATTTAACCCTTAAAAATGCAATCCATTGTTTAAACAGAATTTTGCCATCGCACCCACATGGTATTAAACCCTTAAAAAATGCAATCCATTTTTTAAACAGTCGGCCATCGCATCCACATGGTATAAAATCCTAAAATAAAGATGGATACTGTTAGGATCGAATGCTCTCACACACGAACTCGGACCACACACACTCTCTGCTCTCACAATCTGCCACAATCAAGAAAACAAGGATTTACGTGGTTCGGTCTAAACTGACCCACGTCCACGGGTAACTAGGAGTTTATATTTCTTGGTGAGGTACAAAGATTTCAATACAAGTGAATCTCATATATAGAGATTGAAGAAAGAGAAAGAAAGTCACAAACATGATTCGGGAATAATGGGGAACAGAGAAGATTGGATAACCCTATCTTCTTATCCTCTTATCCTTTGATCAGAAAAGCATCTCTGATGTCCACTTGATCAAGTGGCTTCATACTCAACAATCTCCCACTTGAAGCCACAGGATAATCTTCACCTGTGCTTCAACTGTGCATCTGTATTTCTGTAAAAACTTTTGATCATAGCTCCTTCCTAGTTACCCGGCCTTCTCTTCAATTATCCTGAAGGCCTGTTGAAGCTTGCATTAGTTCCAACACATCAGTCATGGCTAAGTCTACCATTGACCCATTCTGTGTTCCTATCGGCTCCCACTGACACGAACTGCCCGATCCTGGAACATCCTGAGAATAAACACTCTCCGAATAAAGCAGATTATCAACTTGAGAGACTTTGACAGCTAGAATACTGGTTCTCTTAACCCACTGTCGTCTGGTAACTCTGACCGAAGCACTTCCCGTGCTCCTACTGCCATGAATGCCCCTGACTGGTTTTACTGAACCCTTTCTAGCACGTTCATCCTGAATCTGACCTGTGACTCTGGGTTTACCATCTGCAAAGCAAACCTTCTTCTGCCCACGAGATTCTGTGAACCGGATCTTGGTCTTCTTCTGAACTGGGACGCTTACTCCCTCAGACGGTAAACTGACCATATGCAGCGAACCCCGTTTCTTTCCTCGAGCTACAACTAGATTTCCCTTTAGAACATTCCACTGCCAGTTCCTGAACTTAACCTCGTGCCCATGTTCATCCAACTGCCCAACAGAAATCAACTGTTTCTTCAGACTTAGAATTACCTGGACATCCTTCAAAGTCCATGAACCGAATGGAGTCTTCAGATCTAAGTCACCCATGCTCGTCACATCAAGAACCTCATCGTTAAGACCTTACCAAAATCACCTTCTTTCAGATTTCGCAGTGCTTCACGGCTCTGGGTAGCGTGAAATGAAGCACCCGAATCCATAACCCAGGAATCCACACTGCTCTCCACACTACAGATCAAAACATCATCGAATGCTCTCACACACAAACTCTGTGACAACCCGAATAATTAAGGTTAGCACTACTCAAAATTCCACGAACCTTTAGCGTGTGTCTCCGTGTTTATTTACTTGTATCATGCGCTATTAATGATGATGTGTGTATGCATAGAAGAAACCGTTAAATGTTGTTGTGTGTTGTTCAATTAATTTAGAGAACCAACTTGATTGGGCCGCAAACTCATTTAACACTCCCACATACAATTGGGCTTGAGGCCCAACCCGAACTTGCACACTTATTAGTATGATGGCCATACATAATTCACCTAAGCCCAAATATAGATATAGAAATTGGGTTGGTGATACATTTGGGCCGCGAACCTGATTAACCCACACACGCACTTTATTATTGGGCTGATTATTGCGAAATCTTGTGCACACACACATCCGAAACCCATCTTGGGCATATGGGTACACCGAAGTCATGCTTGGGCCGAGTAAAGCCCAAGTGGATCCATTGTTTGTTTTGAGGGCCGGTTAGTGTAGAATTTATATACATGAATGGATTACATAATTTAATTAACACAATACATATTCAAACCCTACCCCCTACCTGTTGAGCGACGGCAGAAGACAAGATCTTCCCATCTCGAAGCATCATCACATCTATTCGATTTTTGTGGTTAGTAATATCATTATTTCTTTGTTTCTATTGGCCCAATAATCTATAATATTAGTGCATGTGATGTGTTTTGAAAGTGCAGCCAAATTGGGATAATGATCACTTCATATTGTGGGCCATTGTGTTCATGTTTGCATGAGAAATTTGTCAGTGGGCATGTGATCGATTAGCCTTTTATGTGTGCAACTTGTTAATGTATTGTACGTATAATCATAGACTTGTTATGACCTAGATAAATTAGAAAACATAATCTGATGTGTGGCTCGATCGTAATAACAATAAGTTAGTGGTTTGTGTTAGTGCTGAATCCTTACTCGTTGATCTTGTTTATATGTATTCGTATTTGTGTGCAAGATTAACACGTAGTGTTTATGTGTAATCTGTGATAACTATATTGCTGGAAAAAGGTAGATCGTTAGAATGATGATCTAATAACGTAATCTGGTAGATGTGATCGGGTATGTGATGTTGATAATTGGAATGCTACGTGAAATTGGATGTTGTGTGATGATCAAATACTACAATGAATGCTACATGATTGTTACTGATTGATGTTATGTGATTAATGTCGTTATTAAGGCTTTGTGTAACACCCGTTCTTATAAATCATGGTTTAACGTATAATTTATGAAAACAGTCATGTAATTAAGATTACATATGCATTGAAAATACGAGCTTGTTAAAATCTTTTACAATTTAACAGTTTAGAACATAATGTAATTAAGTTCGTCATTTAAAAGTAACAACGAAACGTCATGCGGAAGCTTTGTTCTTTATGTGTTCGGTCCCTCGCCGAGCTTGATCGTCCTCCGGTGCTAAAATTTTACCTGAAACTCATAAAACATGAGTTAAATTAGTCATACGTAACTTAGAACGCATTTAAACGAGTTTCCAAGGAAAAACGGAGCATTTAAACACCTTTCGGCGAAACACACCTCGTCGCGTAGCGCGACGGGTATATGCTTCTGCCGTCGCGCTACGCGACGACCTCATATGAACAGAGTTGTTGCAGCTGGTTTCTGCATATTCTCAGCACGACCGGATTTTACGGAAACGGCCATAACTTCTTCGTTATTGATCCGTTTTACCGGATTTTACGGAAACGGCCATAACTTCTTCGAGTCAACCTAGTGACCCGTTTCGACTCCTTGCTTTTATTATCGATATTCTTATGGCGACGCAATTACCCAAATTACTATTCGCCCCTGAAAACACATGACTTGACAACCACATTAGTTGATTTTGTCAAATGGCGTTATTCCCGCCATTTGACCCGTTCGACCTACATAACCCAACATTTTCATATGTAACAAAACATGGGTTTTTAATTACCAATCACATATCCGACCCATTTTGGACTTTCTCACTAGATCCCTTTCTTTTTTTAAAGTCAATTTCTTATATTTTTAACCCATTCGGCTCACGCTATGGGTGTCCTTTGAAACTTATTTTACTTTAGTCGATACTTGACTAAATTTCGATTTTTACCCATTTTCCATTACTAGTTACGCTATAAGGTAACTTTAAGAAAAACTCACTAATTCTTAACCAATTCGTGACTAATTTACCATTTTGCCCTTTTCACCATTAATCATGGTTTAAAACATTTTTATTGGTTCCGACTCATTTCGTTTTGGGTTGGAACCCATGATTCGAACCTAATCCTTTATTGTATTCATCGTTTATAAAATAAACACATATACTACAAGTGGGTGTAAGTTTTACTTACCTCGCATCCGAAGTACGCTTTTCCTTCTTATTTGCTTCGTTTGACCCGCTTCCTTTCCAAGCCTTCACCAAGCTTGTCAAGCGTCAAACTATCATCATAATTCGTAAGACGGTTAGTTTAGTCATTATCACATACGACTATTCCATCTTACGAACTCTATGTCGGAACTACTATTCGACTTCAACATTGGTTTATTTGACTTTCGATAGTCAATTAACTTCAATCATATTATACGCACAATAAGTTCAATCAATCATCACGTTTAGAACTCTTTTAATCACATTTTGCATAACAGCCAATTAGCCAAAACATCACAATTAGGTGTTTTAACTACAAAAATTCTAGTTTTGAACTTTCTTTGAGGCATTTCAACAAACACTTTAAGGGCAGAATTTTACATGTTTATTTATCAAGTCTCTAGCTTATCTCTTAGCCCTATTTTCACATAAATCAACCATCTTACAAAGTTGTTAACTTCTATAATTTCTGAAATCACTTCAAAATTGTCAAATTATACTAGATCAACACTCTATTTCCTAGTGTTCATCAAATTACACATAACCCACTAATCACCTACAATGGTGTTCATAGGTTTCACTAAAATTTCACATTATTTCAACTTGTGTTTGTCTAGGGTTTGTCCCTAGACACTATATGGTTCCTAATTCATCATAAAACAAACATGCAACCATGAATTTCAGATTTTCCCAATTTCATGAGAATTTCAAACAGAGAATTAGCACCAAATTTCACATACCTTGTAACCCCCTTGTGATGAGGATCACATATCTATGTTCAGATTTCGATTTGGGACAGGAATTAGCCTTCAATTGATCAAATTTGTGGAGTTAGGGTTGGATGAGAACTCCTGGTCGCTCCCCTGCGTTTTTTTTATCGACCAAGCACACTAATTTGTGTGTTTGGTTTTTATTTAATTTGTTTTAATATATTCTAGTTTCAAGTTCTACAACTTAGGTCCCTCCACTTTTGTTTCTCTAATAACTTTGACTAATTTTAACCCTATTATATGTTATTTCTAGAATATTAGCTAACTAGGTTAAAATTCCTAGTTAGTAAATCCTTGTTTATTTAAGAATCCTAATATTCACCGGGTTTCTTTTACCACTAAAGGTAAATTACCCGTCTTTTATTATTAACGTGGTTTAATTACCAAACCCGTTTTCGGGGTGTTACAAGTCTACCCCCCTTAAAGAGGTTTCGTCCTCGAAACCTTTTTCTTACATAATTCATCGCGTTTAAGCTCAATGTATTTGATCCGAGAAATATTTTAAACATTACTTATACTTTTTAACCAATCGTTAGTATTACTCGAAAAGTACGGTAACATCCTTTTTGGTTACTAATCGTCTACATATCTCATACGACACAGTGTAACTTCGAAATAACGTAATCTTGTTATTTCCACTAGTTTGGTTAACTCTGCGATATCCATTGCTTTCATATAATATCGAATTCTTTATGAGTCCGTTACTTTGACCCGTTCGAGGGTCTTTTGAATAATTTCACTTTTAGCAATAATTTCTTTTGTTTTCAGATTTATTTATTCGGTTCAGTTATACCGAATCCACCGCTTACAAGCAAGCCAAATTTTATTGATTTGAATTACTGGCCTTAACTGGTCTCATCAACCAGACTTATTAGTCCCTTTACTTTTTACCGCACGCCTGGTTATAATGTGATTTTACTTCACATTATTTTTCCTAACCGTGATCGTGTCACATCGTGTTTAGTTTGTACCAACCTTTCATTTTCGAAAATATCACTTTTCGAATGTATCATCTTGCGCCTATCAGTGCCAAGACTTAAGCCTTTCATGCTTACTATTCAAATTCCTATCAGAATTTATATTTGTAAAAACATTATTTCTTACTAAAATCGAAGTTTTAGTTTAGGATCTTCTCTTAACTTTTGTCAATTATCCATACCAGGATATTGACAGTCCATAATTTATTCCTTTATGGTCTTAGTTTTATGCGGGGATTCTCAACTGATTCCCTCGCTTTATCTAATTAACCGTGTTAGTCTGTCAACATGTTTATTTCGCGCTTATCTTATATTTAACAAGTGCTTGGTATTTGTGATGACAATATCTTGACTTCAAATAGTTTTACCGGCTAGACTAATCAGTCGCCGTCACTTTATACCCCGTCATCCGGGTATACTATCTTGCCATCTCCGGCCTTATGTGTGTATAAGATTTTCTAAATCACTTCATACCACTTATGTTTTATTAAGACGTTGTTTTTGACTAAAAACTGAATTTTTTAGTTTACGTTTCCTTTTTGTCTCACATCTTTCTCTCATTTCTAGGAATGTTACTTCCGAGGATCTATTTCTTTTCGTTATTATTTAATGCGGGCATTTATAACTAATTACCTCGCTTAACCCATATGATCCGTAAGTTCTTTCACTTAGCCTCATATGCTTATTTCTTTATATTTCCATCTTTTTAAGGTGAGACCCAACAGTTTGTTTCTTTCTATTTATGACCCAAGGGTCTTCTTGGTCCTGTAGACCTTAACACTATGTCTAATCCCGTAGGTTATGATAATCCCGTAGATCATCTTTTATTCAAGTCTTTTTTTCAACTGTATATATATATATATATATATATATATATATATATATATGGTGTCAAGGCACCCCTTTTATGTCTAGAACTATTTACTTTTGCTTTTTGGATTTCATTTAACCTTGACCGTAGTCTAAGGCTACATTAGTTCTCTTTCGAATTATCTTTCTGACTTTATGACTTCTAACGTCATTTACACGTCGGTTTGTCCTACACTTACCACTACCCGGTTCTTACCTATACTTCTTCACGACCCATTACCCAGGTTCTTTAATGTTTCGCGCTTCCATTATTCAGTTTGCGCTTACTTGCACTACGAAGTTTTTATACCTTATTTATCTCGTTTGACTTGTTCGTGTGAAATTTCATCACTTGTGAACATTAAACTCCATTCTTTATTCGACCCGTTCAACTTTAAAATAGTTGAGCGTAGTTACTAACATTTCTGTTTGCAAATTCTCTTTGTCTTTTAGTCATGACTCATATTCCGAGTCTCTTGACCTTCTATTTCGTGTTTCCGTCTCTCGGGTTACGCATTCTTTCCAAATCCTACCCATACATCGGGTATCTTTACCGAAGTCGTTATTATTGCAACCCTTACGGTATGCATTATGACTTCGTTTCGCTTTTATATTCCTACTTAATTTGTTCTCAAATTTGGTGTTTTACAAAATCGGCCCGTTAAGAGTCATATTTGCATTCTCTGGGTTCGAGTGTAAACACACCCCTCCCAATTGCATACCTTAATCCTTTTACATTAATCTTTGTCCCTTCACTCGGGCTTATCATCCCAATGTAATACGCTTCCGTCACCCGGCTGTGCGTTTACATTTTTATCAAATATTTTTGCTCATTTGATTCATTTGGGTACTTTTAAGTTAGTCTCATTCACCCCACCCTTACTACATCGGATGTAAACGTGTCTGCCATAAGAAGTTCATGGTATCATATGCCACTACTTACTTGGCCAGAGTAAGCGATTAACACATGACACGCATGACCTTTTTTATAGTTTTCACATCACGCCCTATGTAAGTAATACCTCTATCTGTTTTTCTTGGAAACAATATCCCGGATAGGTTTTCTATTCAGGTCTTTCCAAGTTTTCAATCTACATATGCAACTTTCAATCTCTACATATTTGTTGCATATTACTATTTATGCAATAATTTAAAACGTGCACCTGATAATGCTTGCTCTAACAGGCTCCCCTTGCCATTAACTTATTCGCGATCGTTGCGCGATTTAGGTCCTTGGTGATCGTGCTCTATTTGTCATACTTTGGACCGTTCCTCTGTCAAATCCATGATTTGTTAAACTCTCGCTATCTTCATATGCAAGTGTCCTTCGATCAAAAACATATACAACAGTTAGTAATTTCAACATTAAAGGATGCCCGTATTATAATACAAGGCTTTTTCTACTATACGCGTCAATGCGCGTATTTTCGTCAACCATATCAACCATTTTAATTGGGGTAACGTGAATCACACGATAGCCCTATGTGCTGTTTACAACACTTTAGCATGCTAACTATTAACATACATGTACTTACCGGATTTGCGATCAAGCCTCGAACCGAACACTTTATTCTTCTAACCTTGAGCTCTGATTACCAACTTGTAACACCCGTTCTTATAAATCATGGTTTAACGTATAATTTATGAAAACAGTCATGTAATTAAGATTACATATGCATCGAAAATACGAGCTTATTAAAATCTTTTACAATTTAACAGTTTAGAACATAATGTAATTAAGTTCGTCATTTAAAAGTAACAACGAAACGTCATGCGGAAGCTTTGTTCTTTATGTGTTCGGTCCCTCGCCGAGCTTGATCGTCCTCCGGTGCTAAAATTTTACCTGAAACTCATAAAACATGAGTTAAATTAGTCATACGTAACTTAGAACGCATTTAAACGGGTTTCCAAGGCAAAACGGAGCATTTAAACACCTTTCGGCGAAACACACCTCGTCGCGTAGCGCGACGGGTATATGCTTCTGCCGTCGCGCTACGCGACGACCTCATATGAACAGAATTGTTGCAGCTGGTTGCTGCATATTCTCAGCACGACCGGATTTTACGGAAACGACCATAACTTCTTCGTTATTGATCCATTTTACCCGATTCTTTTTCCTACGCGTCCGTAATTTAATTCTCCATCTAATGGATTTAAAATCTAACATCCCACTTCACAAAATTTTAGACTTCAAGCTCTCGGCTTGAAGTCCAATTACGACACTTTTTGACCCGTTCACGGTTTCCTCTAACCAACTCGTTTGTGGCCTTTATTTATTTTGTAAACATTTTATTATGATTATTTCCTATTGTACAAGATTCAATTTACGGGTTATTACACATTTTTAACTCGTTTCGCTATTGCTTCTATTTTGACCCGTTAAGGGTATTTATGTACTAAGACCCCATATCATCACTTTTATACTTATCTTAAAAATTTAATCTATCAAAGCACTTATTTCCAACAACCTTTAAAGGTCGTTTGCCCGATTTACCCATCAAGGGCATTTTAGTCAACTTTAGCCCCTCATTTACGACGAAGGGCATTTGCTACTAATTTGACCCAAAAATGTATGTTTAACCACAATCTTATTTATACGTACCTGGCTCAAGTCAACCTAGTGACCCGTTTCGACTCCTTGCTTTTATCATCGATATTCTTATGGCGACGCAATTACCCAAATTACTATTCGCCCCTGAAAACACATGACTTGACAACCACATTAGTTGATTTTGTCAAATGGCGTTATTCCCGCCATTTGACCCGTTCGACCTACATAACCCAACATTTTCATATGTAACAAAACATGGGTTTTTAATTACCAATCACATATCCGACCCATTTTGGACTTTCTCACTAGATCCCTTTCTTTTTTTAAAGTCAATTTCTTATATTTTTAACCCATTCGGCTCACGCTATGGGTGTCCTTTGAAACTTATTTTACTTTAGTCGATACTTGACTAAATTTCCATTTTTACCCATTTTCCATTACTAGTTACGCTATAAGGTAACTTTAAGAAAAACTCACTAATTCTTAACCAATTCGTGACTAATTTACCATTTTGCCTTTTTCACCATTAATCATGGTTTAAAACATTTTTATTGGTTCCGACTCATTTCGTTTTGGGTTGGAACCCATGATTCGAACCTAATCCTTTATTGTATTCATCGTTTATAAAATAAACACATATACTACAAGTGGGTGTAAGTTTTACTTACCTCGCATCCGAAGTACGCTTTTCCTTCTTATTTGCTTCGTTTGACCCGCTTCCTTTCCAAGCCTTCACCTAGCTTGTCAAGCGTCAAACTATCATCATAATTCGTAAGACGGTTAGTTTAGTCATTATCACATACGACTATTCCATCTTACGAACTCTATGTCGGAACTACTATTCGACTTCAACATTGGTTTATTTGACTTTCGATAGTCAATTAACTTCAATCATATTATACGCACAATAAGTTCAATCAATCATCACGTTTAGAACTCTTTTAATCACATTTTGCATAACAGCCAAAACATCACAATTAGGTGTTTTAACTACAAAAATTCTAGTTTCGAATCTTCTTTGAGGCATTTCAACAAACACTTTAAGGGCAGAATTTTACATGTTTATTTATCAAGTCTCTAGCTTATCTCTTAGCCCTATTTTCACATAAATCAACCATCTTACAAAGTTGTTAACTTCTATAATTTCTGAAATCACTTCAAAATTGTCAAATTATACTAGATCAACACTCTATTTCCTAGTGTTCATCAAATTACACATAACCCACTAATCACCTACAATGGTGTTCATAGGTTTCACTAAAATTTCACATTATTTCAACTTGTGTTTGTCTAGGGTTTGTCCCTAGACACTATATGGTTCCTAATTCATCATAAAACAAACATGCAACCATGAATTTCAGATTTTCCCAATTTCATGAGAATTTCAAACAGAGAATTAGCACCAAATTTCACATACCTTGTAACCCCCTTGTGATGAGGATCACGAATCTATGTTCAGATTTCGATTTGGGACAAGAATTAGCCTTCAATTGATCAAATTTGTGGAGTTAGGGTTGGATGAGAACTCCTGGTCGCTCCCCTGCGTTTTTTTTATCGACCAAGCACACTAATTTGTGTGTTTGGTTTTTATTTACTTTGTTTTAATATATTCTAGTTTCAAGTTCTACAACTTAGGTCCCTCCACTTTTGTTTCTCTAATAACTTTGGCTAATTTTAACCCTATTATAAGTTATTTCTAGAATATTAGCTAACTAGGTTAAAATTCCTAGTTAGTAAATCCTTGTTTATTTAAGAATCCTAATATTCACCGGGTTTCTTTTACCACTAAAGGTAAATTACCCGTCTTTTATTATTAACATGGTTTAATTACCAAACCCGTTTTCGGGGTGTTACACTTTGCTTGTGTAGAAATACATAATTACTCATAACGAGAATTAATTTGTGAATACAAGATTAGTCAATGATGAATATGTGTTGGATTTGAATGAATAATATTTAGGGTGTTTATGGCATTTAATGTTATACATGGTCCAAGAGTGAAACTAATCAAGCAATATGTATCGTGCATATCATCGGGCCGAAGTGGGAATTGTATAATTGTGGGCTAAGCTTCGATGGACCACCCACACATACATAAACAGTTATTAGAAAACATGTCACATTATACCTAATGTAGTAAACTGGTAACATGCAACTTATGGGGGCCTGATGTTAATAATTGGGCTGCATATGTTAAGAGATGAAATATGGGATCCATCATTCATGAGGGCGGTGGTACTGGGCCGCAATCTTTAATTAACTCACATCAGTGGGTCGGGTATTCAAGGGGGTTGCACGAGGCCCAAATGTCTAATACATATTACGATATGATATGTGAATGAACAAACTAATCGGTCGGGTGACGTATTGAAACATGAACATGATATGGCAATAGTTAAAGGATTCGAATGAACCAATACGTGTGTACTTACATGTGAACTGAATTACTTGTAATAATGCATGAGATGAACTTGTATTGTGGTTGTAGGTAAGATCTGATAGTTGCTAAGATTTGCATAATGATATATGTTCTACTTATAGTCACGTGTGTAATAAATGCAAAGAACACATGTGTCACGTGTACGCGAAACTAACTGTTATTGATAAACACATTAGGGTTTGGTTGATCAACTTGGAACGGGTAACATAACATAACATACCGAGCAAACCAAGGTGAGTTCACACTTTCTACAAGGCATGGGATTCCTGGTGGTTGGGAATGGGTTAAGGAACTAAAACGGAACCTACATATCCTCCTTGGGTAGGATATGTACCGCCATCCTCCTTGGGTAGGATGCCAATATTAATCCTGCGTATTCTCCTTGGTAGAATACGTACGTTCGTCCTCCTTGGGTAGGACAACAACCTCAAACTTACTAGACAAAACTCTATCATTAAGTCCCTCATTTTTATATCGACTTAATCGCCGAGGCCGATGGCGAGCGGGTCATTAGTTGATAGCGCTATTAGGTTTGACAAACCTCACACCGTGCCGGTAGGACGGTCGTGTACTAATGGATCATGGCACACAGTCAATGATGATAGACATTGACTTAGGGCATAACTTACTTTCGTCAGTAGTCGATATGGTAACGGTCTAGTAGTTCACATGGGGAAGCCCCCACTGGTTATGGTTTGGGAAAGAAGGAATTGGTTAATCATATTTTCAACTATGGGGTAACCCCCACGGCAAATAAGCCAGCTAAAGAAAAACTATGTTTTTGGAACAACTTAAAACGAACACTCAACTGTGAACTCGCTCAACTTTGTTGTTGATTTGTTGTTACATGCCTTGCAGGCCTTTAGGTGCATATTGTTAGAACTTGCTATCTGGGAAGCTGGAGTGGTCATGGGTCGAGATAAATGGAATCTCAAAACAAGCTCAATGGTTTATGTACCCTTGGTTTACTAAACACTTAACAAATGATTTATGGTTCCGCTGTACACAATGAATGATATGTAACGTTTGTAACGCTTTATGTTAATAAATGGAAGTTTTATTTAATTATAATTATGAGTTCAATATGATTGGTGGCTTGGATCCTGATACGTCACACACCCCGCGGTAATTTCGCATGTGGTATTTTGGGGGTGTGACAAACTCGGACCACACACTCTCTGCTCTCACAATCTGCCACAATTAAGAACACAAGGATTTACGTGGTTCGGTCTAAACTGACCTACATCCACGGGTAACTAGGAGTTTATATTTCTTGGTGCGGTACAAAGATTTCAATACAAATGAATCTCATATATAGAGATTGAAGAAATAGAAAGAAAGCCACAAACATGATCCTTTGATCAGAAAAGCATCTCTGATGTCCACTTAATCAAGTGGCTTCATACTCAACTCAACAAATACCCTCTCGTTTTCATCATCCGACAACCTTCTTTTTTTGTCCTGTCAGCAATAAATTCATAGAACGTTTCCCTGTCACATGCAGGTATGCCTTTGTGGTGTATATAAAAAAATAAAAAAAAGACCAAAAAGAATACAGGTAAATATAAAATTTTCACATTATAACTCCATATAATCCACACATAACAAATTAACTTATACGTCCTTGGCTCCAACAGTTGCACATGAAAAAAAACAAGAGCATTCAAACAAATAATAACATATAGTGTGGGTAGGTAATTAAAACTAACAAGCTTTACTTTTTAAACCTAACTTAATCAAAACAAGTGTAATGTAATCATATCGTAAACCAGATTTAAGCAGCTGCAATTTCTTGTTATTCCAGGGAGGATATCTGAATCCAAAATCAATAAGATATCCCCTCCTCATTACCGCCTTCTCATGACTGAAAGTTTCAAACGAGTATTTTCCATGGTATCTTCCAAACCCACTTCCCCCAACTCCTCCAAACGGTAATGTATCAGCTACATACTGCAATATTTTTTCACAAAATAAAAAAATTAATTGTTAAACACACGGGTGCTCATGATCTGGTTTAGCTGGTTTCGATAAAAAAAATATCTAGGTTGAACCGCTAACTATTGTTAAACATGACAAACCAAACCGGCTAGGATTGGTGGCTCGGCTGGACCCACACGTTTCAAAATCATTAAATTAGTCTTTAATTTGAATTAAAACGATAAAGATGATTTATTAGTATAATCCATATCCATAATTACATATTTTTGAACTATAAAGATATATAAATGATAAAAGGTTTAATTATCGATCACAAGTTCGAAACCATGAATCCCAAACCGGCAAGGCATGCCCTTAGTAAGAGCAAGGTGGGCGACAATCCAAGGCCCACTTTCACCGGGGGCAAACTCTTTTAATCTCTTTAAATATATTTTTTTATATAACTTGTTTTCTTATCAAACTTTTTTAATATCTTAAAATATGTTATATGTATAACTTGTTTTCTAAATAATAGCCTATAAAATTTAAAACCCAATAATATTTATAGCCCACAATATGATTTAACTGATTAGCCTATTTAATTTTGGCCCATTTAAACTCGTTTTTTATTTAACCCAACTAACCCTATAAAGCCCAATTTAAAACTTAAACTTCTAAACCCAAAAATAATAACAATATCACTTTTGAAAGTGGTTGCAAAGGTGAAAGGGCTAATTAACTTATTTGTCGTCTCAATTATCGTCGTATAATTGTGTTTTTATATATATAAGTTTATGTATAAGGGGTCCATTTTTTCTAGTCGCAAAGGGACACCGAATTCTCAAGAACTGCAAACCGGCTAACTTGTTTCGGTTTGAACAGTCTGCTTAATTTCAATGGTTTATGACACCCTGCTGCTTGAAATTAAAAGATTGATTAATATGTAGATTAAGTACTTGAATGATGGCATCATTGAAGGTAATGGCTCCTGATGAAGTTTCAGCAATCATCTTTTTTTGGAGGTTTTGATTGGTTGTG
Organism: Helianthus annuus; assembly: GCF_002127325.2. Classification (NCBI taxonomy): domain Eukaryota; kingdom Viridiplantae; phylum Streptophyta; class Magnoliopsida; order Asterales; family Asteraceae; genus Helianthus; species Helianthus annuus. The sequence goes on along the minus strand of NC_035446.2, from coordinate 149,318,709 downwards.
AAACCATAAACAGCAAGTGGATTTGGCCTTGCCCTTATAAACTCAACACTATCTTCAATTTTTTCCAACTGCATGCAAAAGTCAACGGTCAAGGGTTGACCCTCTATTACCATGAATGTAATGATAAAGGTATAAAAATTATTATCTAAATGTAATAATTACACTAAAAATCACTATTACATTTAGTATATATACGTACTACATTTATAGAGTATGATGGTTTTCTTACGGTGATTATTGGAAGCAATGGGCCAAAGATTTCTTCCGTCATGATCAAGGAATCAAGTGGAGGATCAAGCAATATCGTCGGCTCGATGAATCTACATCAGCTCAAGATTAATCATTAATTATCGGTCCTCTAGATTAAAATTTAAATTGTCAATAGATTAACAAAAAAAACTACTTACAAATTTTGTTCGTCTGATTTACCACCATAAACGATCGAAGACTTAACACCAGGTTCCTCTAAAAGTTGTTTTAGTCGTGAAAAGTGTCTCTTGTTGACTATCTTAGCAAGGCTATGAGATTCCATTGGATTGTCTCCAAATGATTTCTTGATGTATTTTTGCAATAGTTCCACCTTAAAAATATTTATGTTGTTATATCTGGCGATTAATGCTATAAGTGATATTGATATGAGATTTCAGATTTGTTTTCTTACCAACGTTGGTGCGAATTTTTTGTGTGTGAGAATGTAATCAATTGCGATACAAGCTTGTCCGCCACACGCTCCATATTTGCCCCAAATAATTCTTTTCACCGCGATCTGTTAGGATAAATAAATATAATAATTAATGTCTACGTATGATTTATATATATTATAGACATGTTGATGTTATTATGTTTGGCAAAAAAAATACGGGTCAGGTTTTGTAACGAGTTGAAACCATTTCTTATCAAAATAGGCTCCAGTTTAAATGGATCGTTTTAGAAGAAAGTATCAAAATGAGGCATTGGCTAAAACTATTTTTGTATAATGATGATGAGTGGCAACAAACAATTGTCGTGGCGAGTGATGGTGGTGCCGACAATGAGTGGCTACAAACAAAGGTCGTGGTTGGTCCATTTGGATGCGTTTTAGGTTAATAAGTTTTATAAAAGTGACTATTTTTGATTGGCTGTATCATTTGAGTGAACCTAAATTGACTCGTTACATAATTTGAGTTGAGTCGAACCCTACATGCAATTTTTTTTTATAACCAGCTCACTTCTTTTTATAAATAATTGATATTTCCAAGCTAAATTTATATTATTTTAATATTACAAATATTTTATATTACCTTTTTGTCCCAAGAACTAGAGATGAAATCAACCACGGCAGGGCATTTTCCACCCAACTCCAGAGTCACAGGAGTCAGAAATTTAGCAGCAGCTGTCATAACAATTTCACCCACTCTTGGACCACCTTTCAAAAACCATATCTCAAATTATGAGTCATGAATTTCAATCATATGCGTTATAGACACGTATATACAACATAATAAATACCACATACTATATCGTATAATGTAGGTTTATGTGATATAAATTGAGATATTTATTCAGGGCCGATTCTGAGAATTCGTGTACCCTATCGAGCTCGGAAAAATGTGCCCTTAGGTCTTAATAAAATTGGGTATTGAGAGGTCTAAACCTAAGGCTAGGCGGTATGGGGATCGGCCTGGGCTCGGCCTGCTCCATCGCCACCCCCAACACCGTTTCCACCCCACCCCCCTCCCCCATGCGTTGTCGTGGACGTCGGGGTCTCGACGATTGAGACACTCGAATAAGACAAAAGAAATGACCGTTGCATGCTTGGGACCGTTGGAAAAAAATAATTTAATTTAGCTTTTCAAAAACTAACGGCCATTTTTCAAAAAAACCCAAAAAAACATCAAACTTTTTTATAAATACAACCCAAATACCATGAAAAAGTATGAAAGTTCTTAGGATTTTTATTTTTTTAGGTTATGTTTTTTTTAACTTATGTAACGTTTGGTTTTTTTAATATTAATGAATTTATTTTTATATCTTATTTAATAAATGCTAAAAAAGTAGTTGAAGTTAAAAAAATAAATAAATAAAGTTGGTGGGGTAGGCTCATCCTCCATTTCCAGTGTTTCTACCTTGGAGAGGCAGTCTCCAAGGACTATGTCGTGACGTCTACGTGGCGGATCATCCTCCAAGGATGACCCTCTACCATACCGCATAGCCTAATGACAATGGGCTAATAACTAACCTAAACTTTAAAAATAGTTTTGTAAGTGGGCATGTTGGTGTTTGTATGGGTATACCCTATTAATTTATTTTTTTACATATACATACCAATTTATTTTAAAATAACGTGTCCTTCGAAAATATCGGGCTCTGTCCGATGGTCCTACCCGCCTACCCTCAGGGCCGGCCATGTATTTATCAAAACTCAAAAACTATATCGTAATCATAGGTCAATCATATTATATATAAAAAGCAAAGAAAAGTTTGGACCTGTAAAGAAAATTTTGTCAAATTTATGCCGAAGAAGATTTTCACCAACGTCGGAACCGCCTTCAACGACCTTAATACCCGAGTTATCAAGGTAATCACGGATAGTGTTGGCGAGAACCGAAGAACATGTGGGAGATAGCTCGGAAGGTTTTAGGATTACTGCATTTCCTGCTGCTATCGCCCCGATAATTGGTTCAAACGATAACCCTGTTATATTCAATTTTAAACAGGAAACATGTTTTAGGAGTCCTTACTGAAAACTATACAACAAAATAATAAACATAAACTTTAAATCACAAACTTCACACTTATTTCATGTATGTCTGTATGGTTTGCATGATTAGTAGTTACCTGTTACTATCAAATATCCAAATACTAGGTTAGAACCTCGTGTAATACACGAGTTGAATAAATGTAATCTTATATACCAAATAACAAAAAAAGTATATCTTTAAAAACCACGTTTATTATACGGGTTGAATAAATATAATTTCATATACCAAATAATAAAACAATATGTCTTTTAAAACCTCGTTTATTACATGGGTTGAATAAATGTAATTTTATATATTAAATAATAAAAAAGTTATATCTTTAAGAACACCTAGTATTGTAATGGTTGAGTAATTTTATTTTATATATTAAATAATGAAAAAGTTACATTTTTAAGAACCTCATGTATTTTATGGGTTGAGCACATGTAATTTTATATATCAATCAATAAAAAGTTATACCTTGTTATGTCTTTATAAACCCCAGGTATTATACAGATTGAATAAATCTAATTTTATATACCACATAATAAAAAAATTATATTTTTAAAACCCGGTGTATTACACGAGTTGCATAAATGCAATTTTGTATAGTAAATAATAAAAATATTATATCTTTAAAAAACCTCTTTTATTACACGGGTTGAATGAATCTAATAAAAAATTATATCTTTAAAAAAACGAACGAATATACTCGATATATGATGGATGATGTGATTCCGGTGATGGTTCTTATAAATGCCACGTAAACATAGTGAATACCGTATTTGAGTTGAGAGTTGAACACGAAAATAAAAGTATAGAACCAATAAACATTGATTAATGTTTTTGTTTACCCTTTATAAACATTTTTGAAATAAGTTCTATTCTTAACTACTTTAGTTTAATAAAATAAATAAATCATTTACATTATATTAATTTATATTTAGTGTACCTCTTGTTTTAATTTCAGGATAAATAATTTTGAAATCTAATAAATATTTCAAAATATTATATTATCTCCTATATGAATTGTTTAAATTTATATTTAATTTAATTTTATAATTATCTTTTAATTAATATTAATTATCTATAATTAAGTAGGAGAGAAAAAATTAGATGGTTTCAATGAATGACACGTGTCCCTTTATTGATTTCTTTTATTATATAGTATAGATATGTGAAATAACTAATAAGCTTAGATAATTAATAAAAAAACAATAAAAATCGGAGAAAGTTAGTTGAGATCTATTGAATCGCTATCAATCTTTTCCCTACGTACCTTTATTGTATTACGCTACAAGAATCTTTTCCCTACCTACCTTTATTGTATAACATAGTATTAAGCTACAAGTTTCCAATATATCAATCTTTTCCCTACCTTTATCGTATAACATAGTATTAAGCTAAGTTTTTAATATAAAGACATTAAATGTAATAGAACAACAGATTCGTGAATATGGTTTAAGGGGAGGTTTATTTGATAACAAAATTTAATTGATATGAAAAAAAAAAAAAACAAAAGGTATAACTGTAAACTCATTTCATTTATTATTATCTTTAACTAATTAATTAGTCACAAAACTATCATCGTCCACACTAAAGTTTTTTTGTTACACACATCAAAATTCATCCTGCACATTTTCAAATTTATCCTAAACAACTTGTAATTTATCTTACACCCCTCATAATTTATCCTACACTCCAAGTTAATTTATTTTTCTTTGAAAAAAGTATATATTTTCAAAATAAGTTACAAATATAATCTAGCTAACAATTAAAGATAAAAGCTACAAATTAATGATGTATGTAAGTTTAACAATCTACCCTTACACTAATATTAAATACAATTTTTAAATTAAACAAAATGAAACATTCTTATTAGATATATATTTTTTTTCTTTTTTCTTCTTATATGGAATTTCTTCTTATTTGAACCCTCTACTATGGCTTCATATGGTAATAAGAGATTAAGATCCGTAAAGTGTCCAAACTATTATTGTTAAACAACTTGTTTACTTTTTTTGTGTGTTAAGATTTAAGAAATCAGGGGTGTTGATTTAAGTTTATGTTGTATAAAATATATTTATGATATTTGATAAATTAAATAAATAAATTATGTTTCAGGACAAAAGATCAAATATTTTGAAGTAGGTACATAATAAATACCAACAGAAAAATGTTTTTGCCTGTACTTTGATTAAAGGGTTTGATTATGTAAAGTAAAAAAAGTTGAGGTACCAAATGGAAAGTTCCAAGCTGATATGATGAGTACAACACCAAGAGGCTCCTGAACCAACTTCGCCGAGGCGGGGAATGAAGCTAGCGGTAATTTAGCCTGTTAATAATAGTTTTACTATTTTACCCTCAACACACATTTACTAAAAACATTTCAAAAAGGAAAAAATAAAAATAAAAACGATGGATATTTACACTTTTGCTAGCCATCCATTTCTTTAAGTTTCCGAGTGCATAGTTTGCAGATTTGATCACCGTTCCAATCTTCAAAATTTCAAATCCAAAAGAATATTGTTAACAAATTATATTATTCTATAAATAAATAATAATTTAAAACTATAAACAGATTTACATCACATATTATATTATATTATATTATTCTACAAAAAATAACATTTTGAGATAAATGAAAGATGCCATGTAAAGCAGCAAGAAGCAACACGTGTTGGGAACAAAGCTTCATAAGAATTCATGCATTAGGTCATCTTTTTTAGTTACATACACAAAACAAACATGATGATAACTTGGAGTCTCTTTTTATATACCAATTTTTCTCTCTCACTCAAAACTTCAATGTAAAAATCATTACAATTAGAAGCGGACCTAGGTAGAGGGTAGGGTGAACGGATGCACTCCTTGAAAATAAAAATTTAGTGTATTTTATAGGGCAAATTCCAATCGCATTCCTTGAAAACTTGGTTAAACCCATCGTTTGCACCCCTAAAAATAGGGTATGCCGCTGATTACAATGATCGCTACTAGAAAACAGCTATATATTGAAAAAGTATTGTAGTGAATCAAAGATTTTAAAAAAATATAGTGGTTTGCAAATCTAAGTAGACTAAGTTACTAGTTGTAATCTATAGGGATACCACTTTCACAATTGTATGATATTTTTAAGGAAATCATATTAACCAAAAGGCAATGAAACAGTAATTTTTGTACCATCACATGATTACCTCATCTCTATAAGCTTCTACATGATGTTTTCCCAAATCTTGATTGAGGGCCTTCAAGATGTCACTTTCTCTCTCCTTGAAGAGAGAGAGTATCCCATGTAGTTGTGCTCTCCTCCATGATGCTTCTCTTGTCTTTCCACTTTTGAAAACCTCCCTCAATTCCTTCAACTCTCCTTCAAAACCATCCATTGCTGCCATGGTGTGTGTATGTATGTGTGTGTTGTTTGATTTGATTTTCACAAGGAAAAAGATGTCTACATATATAAGCGTCCATAGTTGCGTTGTTGGTCTGGCCTATAATGGTATAGTTTTAATACACGGGTCATTATTAGGTTTCATAAATACACCACCCACCAAATTCAAGTGTTTTGATGCACCTCTTATGAAACAAATGGTAATAAAAAGAATAGGTAGTTACCGCCAAAATTAAAATGTAACATCATACACTGATACCTTTTTACTAGCATATTTCATGATACCTATATCTAAGGTTGTTACATTTTTTTTAGAAAAGTTGGTTAAAATAATTTGTTAAATGCTTCAAAGTCAACTAAATAGGATATTTTTTTTAATTATGAATTATGATCTTATTTTTAACCCTTGTTTTAGTTGAAAACTTTTGAATGATTTTTAAACTTTATTAGTAGAATACATTTTATTTTTCATAGTATAACTTTTAATTGGATTTTTTTTTTTGGAAAATTGGTAAAGTTTCTTTGTTTTAAGACATGTATATTTTCGTCATTTTAGACTGTGGGGTATGATGGGGCGGGGGTTAGGGGCATGAGTTGACACGTGGAGTTCGAGCCTCCCGTCGGTGAGTGACGTGTCCGTAGGGTATGACGGGGCGTGGCTAGCCCGCGTGGCTTGGCAGTTTATTAAAATAAAATAAAAAAAACAAAAATTATAAAAAATACACACAACATTTAAAAAAACCTAAAATTATATTAAATTCCTAAAAATTACAAAATTCATAAAAATTACAAAAAAAAAAACTAAAAACGATTACAAAAAAAAAACCTAGAGCGTTAGGTAAATTTCAAAAAGAGCGAGCTTGTCGAACGGCTTTCGCTCCTTGCCCCGAAACTCAATGTTCGCCACCGCCACCCGGTCTTCGTGGCTTATATCACTGCTTGAAACGATCAAGCTTCGGCCGTAGCTCACGCCATTTATGTTGACACGCGTTTAAGTTGTGTCGGTCGTTTCCCACGTTATGCCGGTAGCTAGCAAAAGCTGCCGGCCAGTAACGCATTTCACCGGGTTGTCGACCCTTCATTGCGTCAACCACGCTCGTGACAAGAGCCAGCTCTTCTTCGTGTGTCCAAGAGGCCATCGATCAAGTGTGTTTGGGTTGGGGTAGCGGGTTCGATCAAGTGGGTTTTGGTTGGGCTAGCGGTGGACAACCAACAAGTTTGTTTGGGTTGGGGTAGCCGATAGGGTTGGGGTTATATTTATAGTGATGTTGACTGTTGGGTTGGGGTGAACCGCTTGGTTTGGCCAAACGGTTAGATTTTAAATTTTAAATGCCTCGCTATGACATGGCCAACAAGCGAATAGAAGCCGGCCACATAGGATCGCTAGCCCGCCCCACGCCCGGCTTTAAACTCCCGCCCCTTGGGCCACGCCGAAACCCAAGCCCACCCAGGATGGTGGCTGGGCGTTTTCAGCCCACCCACGCCCCAACCCCGTCCCGTACCCCACAATCTTAATGAATCTTATATTCTATTATGTTGTCTTTTTCTGACTAACAAACAAAAACAAAGTAATGCATTCATTTAACTTTCATAGAGTAAGCAGACATGAAAATAAAATGATAATGATCCACTTCAGATGTAACTATTATTATATTATATGAATATCAATAGAAATAGAGGTATAAAATTTTAACAATAATAAAAAAAAGTAGTAATAAGTAAAGAAAATAATAATGACTCTGTAAGCAGTGATACTAGAAATTATATAAATGGAATAACTAATCTAAATCTAATTAAAGGCATTTAACCAGAAAAGATGTAGCTCGCAAGAGATAATAAGGGAGTTAAAATCTAGGGGTTTTGTTTGGGTTAAAAATAGATCATCATGTAAGTGTATTAGCTGATCGGAATGGTGTAAATACTTTTTGTACATGTTGTAATTTCTTTACACTTTGCTCGTTTGGGTCGTGGTGTCTGTATGTTTGTCCTTTTGTCTGTTTGGTTCGAAGGTGTGTTTTAATGAAGTTTAATTTAAAAAAAAAAAGTAAAGGCATTTAAGTTTAGTAATATAAAAGCTGTTACACCTTACTCCATAAACACAACAAACAACGTTATTAACTTTTTTTTCTTTTTTCACGTTACATGTATCTGTTTCATGATAAATAAGAGGTCCCCATGACTTTTATGGAGAACTTTATTGTTTGCATGCCCTATATAGTACTCGAGTAACCCATGCCACAAAATGGTTACCCATGCCACAATATCTGAAAGCTACAAAGGTATCGGGTCCATCTGAATAGAAAAAAACACTACTACAAAAATGAGTAAATGATGCGGGTAAATTGGCTATAAAATGCAGTTCTAGACCCGCATCTTATAGCGTAGCATCTTATGGCTATAGATCAAAAGATGCGGTTCCAAGAGATGTGGTTCTAGACCCGCATCTTTTGATAATTTAACCAAAAACGACTTTTTTTCAAAATATTCAAAAGATGCGGTTCTGAAACCGCATCTTTTGGTGTTTAAGCTAAAAAAATACATTTTATTTTTCGTTCAATTTTCAGAAAATTTTATTAATAATTCCCAATAAATTCCTGATATATACAAATTATCTAAGAAAAAAATTAAAATATACAAAAAAACAAATTAAATTAAACCAATATAAAAATAACCCAAATATATATATATATATATATATATATATATATATTACAAAGGTTTCAAAGTCACATAAATTTACAAAAGTTTTAAAGTAACACAAATACATGTCCCTAAAGATAAAAGTGATATACAATAACTTCCTAAACGGATGTCTTCATACTTGAAACCTAAACTGACGTCTTCAATTCATACTTGCAACCAGAAACCATAGCAATTGCCTAACAGAACATAACATTAGCTTAATAAAATGAAGCTTAAAAATATATGCAAGTGTATATATGTATTAATTTCAAGATATCCAATTCACTCTTTTTTACAAAACTTGACCTTTAAAGTCAAAGAGTTCTTACAAGAAAAAATGTAACTAGATATTCCAACTATAGGAGACATAGCATTGGCCTGACCAAGCTTCAGCTTGGTCAAAATCTTTGCATGTCCAAAATTTGCAATCCGTGTTTTAAAGGCAGAATCCAACAATATATCGCTCGACTTCACATCTCTAGGAATTTTAACAGTTTCCAGCAACCAATAAACAATCAATTAAACAAAACACTTCAAATACTACTATAGAAAAGAAAATTATACCAGCTCACCATGACATATGAAATAAAGTTGTTCAACTGCATTGCCTTGTTCCATAATTACTTCCCCTGGGAGGAAAAAAAAACTCCACATGCATCTTAGTTACCTGAAACAAGATTAGTTTGTTGAGAAATTACTTCATCATCAAACCAAAGAGACTTTAAAACATTAAATATTATGAATATTACACTGGAAAAAAAGGTGAAATATACATAACAAATCTTAGTATTAGTGAATCGTGAATATTAACAAAAACATCCTAACAGTGATGCTATGCTACAAGTCTGGATTAAGTGAACTGTAAATTTGTCAACACTTGGAATGTAATGCCTTCTCATGTGTGTGATTTTAGTTTAACAATTGGTTGTATATTAATTAGTGTATTCAAGGTAGTAGTAGCTCAGGATATAATATGGCTGGGTCAGGCCTGCCCATTTTGGAACGATGGTACTTACATGGTAGAGTTGAGGTAGACGTAGAGAAGAAGCCCGTCAGCATAGTGATGTGTGTCGCTGGCATCACATGAAGATCAGCTATCATTTCATCTTTATTAGCTTCAGCATTGCAAAGAATCATGCTAGAAGCACTAGCACGTGCAGCCACTACGCCCTTGTCAACCCGACCCATATTGCCTCCCCTTAGGGATGTTCATTTAATAGGGATGAGCTCAGTACCAACCGGTACCGAAAATACCGTACCGAAAATTCCCAAAAGTGGGTACTGGTACCGGGGAAGTAATTTATAGGGAGGAGCTCAGTACCAACCGGTACCGAAAACACCGTTTATAACTATTAATGTGCTGGAAGTCACAATAACAAGTTTATAGGGTCTGGCAAAACCTCATTGTGATTCTCAATATCTGATTATGTATGGCCAAAATAACAGATCTGGAGAATCAGACAAGATGCTATTGTAAGATAATATTACTGAGAAAAACATAAACATTACATGCTTCAACATAGGGGCCAACAGAGTAACTGAAACCGTGGATTAAAACGAAGATGAAAACCATGATCCGGGAAGATTATAATGACATCTATCTTCAATGGATCCTATACCAAACAAAAATTGCAACGCTATAAAAAAACTTAAAAAGTACCATGTGTTAACAACAAAGCACGACTAAAAGAAAACACCATAATCATCCCAAATTAAATTAGTCATCACAAACCTCATCAAAGTACTTGACAGGAACAACATCATAGATGCTTGGATATTACTCTATTTGTGCAAACACCTTGGATATAGGCATTCCTGAAACAAAACAAAAAAAAAATTCATCACCATCTAAACCAAAATCCTTTTACACAATCATCATCTTTAGAACTGGAAAAATCATCCAAGCAAATAAAACTTCAATAAAAAAAAAGATCTTCAAAATCCAACCTCCATTACTTCATAATCTAACCTCAAACCCTAAATCCAGTAAAATCACACAACATACCATTTAATACAAACTAAATCAAACATTTAAAAATATCCTTAGCATAATTACAGTTCAATCTAGCCAAAACCTTCAACTAATTCTAACATAGTTCACAATCTAAATGACATATACTCCAATTTCAACAATCAACAAAAACATAAAAATTCATACAAAACAAATGAACCAAAACTACACATATAATATCCACAAAAAAAAAAAAATCAACAACGAATCTAGGTCAAAAAAGACCGAGAGAAAAGGGGCTGATTCCGACACTGGGATAAAGATCGAGAGCGATGACACCCATGGATGTGCCCTCGCACCTTCTACGGGGTCTCTGCAAATATTGACTACACACACACACATATATATAGTACAGATACATACACAATCCGACAAGATACACATAAAGAAGGTTAGGGGTTTTCATCACCTTTTCAAATGTGTTTAGGAACCGTGATTTTGAATTTTAGTTTAGGGTTTGTCGATTAGGGCTGGAACCATGTGAGGTTGAGGTGGTCGTCGATTGCGTCCGGTCTTCAGGTGGATGGCTTCGAGGTTCAGCAGACGACAGACAGACGGTGGAGAGGAGAGGTGTTTGGAAGATGAGAGGAAGTTTTTGGGATTTATTTGTTTTGGAGATGGAGGGAAGTGAATTTTTGTGGGGGGAAATTGGGGTTTAATTTTTTGGGGACAAAGGAAAATGAATTTTTGTGAGGAAAATTGGGGACAAAAAGTGCGGGTCAACCACCTCCGCATCAAATGACGCGTGTGAAGCCATAAAACCACTAAAAAGGCCAAAGAACCACCTAAAAGATGCGGTTTGAAGGGTGACCCGCACCTTTCAGCAATTGTCATTCGCATCCTTTGCTCTCTTTTGTACTAGTGAAATCCTCTCATGAACCAGAAAGAAAGAACAAAATGTCTTGATTAAATGCGTATGTGATACCATGTTTACAGTTGTACGCTTAAGTTTATATTTTTATGTTGTCATTAATGTGTGATGATAAAAAGTAGTATAATTCGTTTGTTTATATATATAGAAGCCAATTAACGTATAAAATGACTTAACGTACATTGCGTACGCGATTGTTTTCCAACATGCGATTTTATGTTTCGCCATGCGATTTGTGAGTTAAAGCACCTCCCATGCGATTTAATAAAGCACCCACAACATGCGATTTCATTAAGTATATTCAATCTATTATCTATTATATATAATAAATGAAAAGGATTTAGGTCACGTGTCACTTACTTAGGGCATCCTCAGTTTCATTTTCCCGCCCAACAGTACCATCCCTTTTTTCTTTTCTCACTTTTTCACAAACCCTAGATACAAAGTTTCCTCCGCTTCGCTGCTTCATTCGTCTCCTTCACGCTTGAAGGATTTAGGGTTCAATAATCAGGTATTTATTTGTTTATATGTTGATTTCACTTTTTGATTTCATTGTAATCTTCTCTCAACCTCATCGATCAAGAAAATCCACAAACCCTCTGTCACCGCTGATCAAGAAAATCCACCACTATCTCTTACGATTTCATTATGTCACACCCCGATCTCCACGTGTCACCGGTGGGCCCGGTGTGGGGTATGGTGACGTAGTTGGCATCGTCATAGACAAACAACATAACATAATAATGCACAGCGAAAGCAGAAATAGATTCATTTCAACTTTAAATAAAATGTAATATTAATTATCACAAGTGGTTGAAACGGATCCACAGGCGGATCAAATAAAATAAGATAGGTGTTCAACAGTTTTATTGTCGTCCGAGCTTGCGAGACTATTGTGGACGCTCTAAGAGACAGCCAGCCTATTTCGTTTAGTACCTGCACTTAACCTTTTGGGAAAATACGTCAGTTTACACTGGTAAATACAAATTAACTGACTCATTTTGAAAATGATTGAAAATTTATTTAAATGCACATGGCATAAATATTTTTATAACTTGGGATAATTATGCAATATAAACTTGTGAACGAATTACATGCTACTCGTGCGTTCGGTAGCCCGGGATCTTGTCCGGGTTAAAGATTAATTGACACACCACATTAAAGAGTTATACACGACGGGTGTACGCCTACACCCCGTGCTCTGGTCGTGGCCATCTCGTAAGATAATGCCAAGGATATCCGGGACACGGTCATTAACCCCCCAAAGGCTTAAAGTAAAACAAAACTGTTTAAACGAGCTGAACAAATTATTCCAATTGCATACCCAAGGGTGCAAGATTTGTATGCTCGATCAAGCGGTATTCTATATACCGTACCCCAAACCCGTATAGGGAAAATAAGTCAAAATGTATTTACCTGAGTAAGTATGAATCACAATTGGTAAGTGTAGGTAGCTTTTACTGGGCCTCCTATTCTGGAACAAAGGTTTATAATAACCTATTAGATTCCTAACGGGTCTTTATTTAAGCCTAAGCTTAGACCGGTTAGTTTTAAGGACGATACGGTACAAGCGCACGATTAAGCGAAGACCGGATAGAATGTGATTTAGACCCGACAAGTTTGAATACTTGTTTAATACGGGTATACTAAATACATTCTGGATTTTGAGATAAAAATGATAACGTTTGACCCGTTTCGGTCAATTTATGCAAACTAGTTACATAAACCGAACCGAACGCTAAAAGGGCGTTACGGGTAACCAAAAGAGTCATATGCACGTTCCCTGTGGTAATATGCTTTAAATATGATATAATATCAGCAAGTTATGTTCTATTATGCCCCGGATAATTTTAAACTCAATTTATGCCGTAGAAGGGCATTTTGGTCATTTAAAAGATTATAAAAGAGTTAAATTGGAAATCTGAGTTACGGGTCTGATTTATACAGTAAATATACTTAAATTGACATATTATAACAGTAGGGTATGACCCATAAACAAAACTTATCATTTAAAATCAAACTATGCACCGTAGGGGTATTTTAGTAATTTCACAAGGGCTAAAACTGCCAAAACTGGAAATCTGAGTTCATAAACTTATACTTACTTTATTATATGAAAATATGCTATATACATCAGTAGGTATGAATCTTATATGTTCAATATGGGTATAACGCATACTATGCGCTAAAAACGCTTAAAAGTGCGATTTAAAGCCGTTTCCGGGATTTTAAAAGAAAGCTGAGATTTTTATGTTTCCAGAATGCTCAAAATATTTTATTTAACAAATAAAATCAGTAGAAAAAGGTTTGGGGTCAAAAGGATTTATAAAACTCATTTTATGGCTTAAACGGTCAAAACCGGCATTAACCGAATCAACTTAGCGACCTATGATACGATCAGCCAAAAATTAAATAAAAAACTTCAAAAATCCCAAAATATTATATAACATCAGTGGGTAAAAAGTTTTATATCAAAAAGTGGCCTTAAATAGATTATACGCTAAATGCGCCGTTTATGAAACATAAAGATATAGTTTTACGATATCGGCCATAACTCAAAATCTGGACCACCAACTGACCTCAAATTTTCGGTGCAAGTTTATAAATCAGTAATAAAGATTTCTACTCTTTCACTTTTCCAAAAATCACGTTTTTTATCAAAAAGGGCAAAATAGTCAACTTTTAAGCATAATCGGAAACATGCATATGAATCGGCTAAGCATAGACTCGAGTAGTAAAAATTCCAGAGAGTTAAACATAAATAAAAATGGTCAAAAATAGACTCCAATACAGATCTCAAACATGCATGCATGGATCCGAATCGAGAGTCAACGAAAAAGTCGTTTTATAAGACTTTCGGTTCCGATCCGAGTTTATACTAAAGATTGTCGAGTTGATCATGATAAAACATATTCTTATATTCATTATAAAGTTATTTTTGATGATCAAACTGATTGCATGTCATCTACATTACCATTTATGCCATATTTCACAAAAACAATTTCTGTTGACTTTTTAAGAACAACTTTGACTCGACAAATAGCATGCTTAGAGTGGGAATCAGAGAATACCCTTTTGAGGGTTTGTTTCCCACATAAATACCAACTTATAAGTGGTTTCAATTTGAGAAATGACAGAGCCAAACTCGTTTAATCGAAAAGTCAAACTATATGAACAACGGATTGACTTTTTGCTAATAATCAAAGCTAGAACGAATTAGAGAGTGATATGAATGCTTACAAGGTCCTAATGAAGCCTAGATAGCACTTGGAAGTTGCCTTGTCGATCAGATTGCTCCTGGAATTGCCTTGTGAGTTCTTGAAGTTGTGAGTGTTCTTGTTACTAACACACGTGCCTCAAAAGTGAACAAATGATCTGATTAAATGGTGTTTTCAGGAGTTGTAAGAGTGCACCAGGTGTCCCAACATGCATGAGGGCTAATTGGTGAGTTTTAGAGGTGATACAAGCTGTCAAGCACTCAAAATTCGGATCAAAATGGCCATTTTCGCGAAGTCTGCATCTGGGCAGTGGGTCGCGGCCCGCATTAGGCAGCCCAGGCGGGCCGCCTGGTGTCTGCAGCTGCCAAACTTTGTTTAAAAGTGGCAGTTTTGGTCCCTGTCTTCGCACGCGAGGTTTTGGCTATTTATTTTGACTCGTAAACCCCCAAACTTGGTTTTTAGGAACCTAGGGACATTTACCAACATGGTAGAGTACTCGGTTAACTTTGCGCTCACCCGAAAAGTCATGAAATTCGACGTTGACGCTTTTAACCCCTCAAGTACGGTTTTGGCCATAACTTTCTCATACGATAACGAAACTTCATGAAATTTTTACCACATATTCTAGTGAGTATATTCTAGCATTACAAAGCTTCGGGGCTGCCAAAAGATCACTCAGAGGTATAAATTCAACATGTTGACACTTTTAGTCCCTATAGTTTGTAATTCCTCACTTTCGTGCATTTTCCGCTTCGTATGATCCATGATCCATCCGTTTAAGGTTATAAACATTATGTAGGGTTATCATAGAGTCAATTTATCCATTGTTAACACTTTGGACCCTTACGTTCCATAGTTTTCATTGTTTGTCAACTTTAGTCCCTCTAGAGTATGTTTTCGCATACTGGAAGTCTATGACACGTGTCAATACATTATTGGACGTAAATTTTCGAGGTGTTACATCCTCACCCCCTTAAAAGAAATCTCGACCTCGAGATTTACTGAAACAAATGAGGATATTTCTCTTTCATCGTGGATTCCACTTCCCACGTGTATTCGGGACCTCTACGGGCATCCCATTTGACCTTTACAATAGGTATATACTTCCTTCGAAGCTTCTTCACCTGTCGATCCTCGATCGACAATGGTTTTTCCACGAACTTCAAACTCTCATCTATGTGTATATCTGTATGCGGTATAACCAGTGATTCGTCCGCGAAACACTTCTTCAAATTACAGATGTGGAACACATTATGAAATGCGCTAAGTTCTTCAGGCAAGTTTAACTTATAAGCGACTGACCCGACACGTTCGACAATCTCGAAGGGTCCTATATATCTCGGGCTTAGCTTGCCTTTCTTACCAAATCGCATCACCCCTTTCCAGGGCGATACTTTAAGCAACACCTTATCACCTACCTCGAAGTGAAAATCTTTGCGCTTAGGATCCGCATAACTCTTCTGCCTATCCCTGGCAGCTTTCAAACGATCGCGAATCTGAACGATCTTGTCCGTCGTCTCAAAAACAATTTCTGGTCCTGATAGTTGGACATCTCCAACTTCTGCCCAACAGATGGGCGATCTACACTTTCTACCGTATAAGGCCTCGAAAGGCGCAGCTTTTATGCTGGAATGGTAGCTATTGTTGTAGGAGAATTCAATTAGTGGTAGGTTCTTATCCCAACTACCACCTAAATCGATCGCACATGCACGCAGCATGTCTTCCAAAGTTTGGATAGTACGCTCACTCTGACCATCGGTCTGAGGATGATAGGCCGTACTAAAATTCAAACGAGTGCCCAATGATTGTTGGAAACTCTTCCAAAAATGTGACGTATACCTAGTATCTCTATCAGAGATAATAGATACAGGTATACCATGCAATGCTACAATCTTATCAACGTATGATTGAGCTAACATATTGGAGCTATACGTTTCCTTGATGGGTAGAAAATGAGCTGACTTCGTCAGTCTATCTACTATGACCCATATGGTATCATTTCCTTTTTTCGTCTTTGGTAACTTGGTGATGAAATCCATTGTCACCATTTCCCATTTCCACTTGGGAATTTCAGGTTGTTGAAGCAAACCTGACGGCTTCTGATGCTCAGCCTTGACTTGAGCACAAGTCAAACATTTAGCTACATGCTCTGCTACGGACTTTTTCAAACCAATCCACCAGTAGTTTGCTTTAAGATCCTGGTACATCTTGTCAGCTCCAGGATGAACGGAATATTTAGAGCTGTGGGCTTCCTGGAGGATAACATCCCGAAGTCCTCCATAAACTGGAACCCATATTCGTCCGTTCAGTCTAAGCATTCCCTCTTTGTCGTAGGATAACTGCTCCTCAGTTACTCCTAACTTCTCTTCAGGATAGTTAGCTTCCAACACAGCTTCCTTCTGTGCAGCTAACACCCTTTCGTTCAAATTATTTCTTATTTCGATGCGCTTGGCATTGATTCTTATCGGTTTCACTCTTTCTTTCCTGCTTAAGGCGTCGGCAACTACATTTGCCTTGCCTGGATGGTATCTTATCTCACAGTCGTAATCATTTAAAGTTTCCATCCATCTCCTTTGTCGCATGTTCAATTCCTTCTGATTGAACAAGTGCTGTAGGCTCTTGTGATCCGAATAGATCACGCACTTGGTTCCATACAAGTAGTGTCTCCACAGTTTCAGTGCAAATACAACAGCACCCAATTCCAAATCGTGGGTGGTGTAGTTCTTCTCGTGCACTTTTAATTGACGCAAAGCGTAGGCAATGACCTTGCCTCTCTGCATGAGTACACAACCCATACCAGTGTGTGATGCATCGCAATACACCACAAATTCTTCTATACCATCGGGCAATGTCAACACTGGCACATTGCTTAACTTTTTCTTCAGAACGTCAAAGGATTCCTGCTGCTTAGGGCCCCAATCGAACTTAATCTTCTTACGAGTCAACGAAGTTAGGGGCGCAGCAATTCTTGAAAAGTTCTCAATGAATCGCCTATAGTATCCTGCTAATCCAAGGAAACTGCGAATTTCGGTAGGAGTCTTTGGCTCTTGCCAATTCATGACTGCTTCTACCTTTGCGGGATCTACTTGGATACCACGCTCACTTACCACATGTCCAAGGAATTGGACTTCTCGAAGCCAAAATTCACACTTCGAAAATTTGGCATAAAGTTTCTCCTGATGCAGAAGTTTGAGAATACAACGAAGGTGTTTCTCATGGTCAGCTTGGTTCTTCGAGTAGATAAGGATGTCGTCAATAAAGACGATGACGAATTTATCCAAATAAGGCTTGCAGACGCGATTCATGAGATCCATGAATGCGGCTGGTGCGTTAGTGAGCCCAAAAGGCATCACTAGGAACTCGTAATGTCCATAACGAGTCCTAAACGCTGTCTTGTGCACATCTTCATCCTTGACCTTCAACTGGTGATAGCCTGACCTCAGGTCGATCTTTGAGAAATAGCTTGCTCCTTGCAACTGATCGAACAGATCGTCGATCCTGGGTAAAGGATACCTATTCTTAATAGTGACTTTGTTAAGCTCACGGTAATCGATGCACAGACGTATCGATCCATCCTTCTTTTTAACGAACAAGATTGGTGCTCCCCAAGGAGACGAGCTAGGTCTAATAAAACCCTTAGCTAACAGATCATCCAATTGCGTCCTCAACTCCTTCATCTCTGTTGGTGCCAACCTATATGGTGCTCTTGCTACTAGCGCTGCACCTGGAATGATGTCTATTCGAAACTCCACTTGCCTATCCGGTGGTAAACCGGGGAGTTCTTCAGGAAATACTTCAGGGTATTCCGAAATGACAGGGATGTCTTCGATCTTCGGCTTTGGCTCATCCATAGTAACTTGTGCCATATAAATGACACAACCCTTCTGCAGACATCTGGATGCCTTGAGCATGGACACTTGCTCAGGCAATCCATGCTGGGTATCTCCTTGGATGGTGAGTGATTCACCAGACGGAGTTCTAACTACCACTTGCTTTCTGTTGCACAGAATCTGGGCTTGGTTGTGCGATAACCAATCCATGCCTATTACTATATCAAAACCGGCTAGCTTAAAGGGAAGCAAGGATAATGGGAAAGAATGATTCCTAATGGATATGACACACCCATCTAGGATAGTCGAGGCGGTTTCTATGGTTCCATCGGCTAATTCCACCTCATACTTTACTCTTAAGGTTTTAACAGGTAGGTTTAACAACTTACAGAACTTATCATCTACAAATGACCTATCTGCTCCTGAATCAAATAGAACTCTAGCAAAAACATCATTTACAAGAAAAGTACCTGTAATGACGTTGTCGTCCTGAACTGCTTCCTTAGCGTCCATTTTGAAGACTCTTGCATTGGTCTTCTTTCCCTCATCAGCTTTCTTAGCATTCTTTGGGCAATTCGGTCGGATGTGCCCTTTCTCATTGCAACCATAACAAGTTGCATCCTTAAGTTTCTTACAATCTAATGCCCTATGATCCGGGGACTTACAAATCCCACATAATTTCTGCTGAGATTGAGATCTAGACTCCTGCCTGCATTTCCCAAAATGATGCTTCCTACAAACCTTGCACCTGGGTTTCTCACCCGACTGATAATCTCCCTTCTTAAATCCCGACCCTTTCCTGTGGTCGTTGTTCCCTCGGTGTCGTTTCTCCGATCTTCGTGAGGTGTCATCCTCACGTTTCCTCTTGTTTTCCTCTGAGCTCTTAAGGGCTCTCAGCCTGACTACATCCTGAGTGAGTGAGAGAGATAGATCAGCTACTGATCTGAATGTCGTAGGCCTTGATGCCTTAACGCTCGCTTTGATCTCTGGTGCCAAACCCCCAATAAAACGGGCGATCCTTCTTGGCTCAGGGGTTACCAAATATGGCACTAATCGAGATAAGGTATTGAAGGTGGTGAGATATGCCTGACAGTCGAGGTTCTTCATCACTAGGGATACGAAATCCGACTCAATCCTTTCGCCTCATGTTGCGGGCAGAAATTTTCTTTGATCAGAGCTACAAACTGATCCCATGTCATACCGTACAGTGTGGCCTTACCGGCAGCTTGTAGGAGAGATTTCCACCATGCTAGTGCGTCTCCTTTAAATGACTGGGACACGTACTTCACTACGTCCCTATCAGCACACCCGCTGATATCAACAACCATATCTATCTCATCTAACCACGTCATGCAGTCGACTGCTCCTTTCTCCCCAGTAAAATCTCTGGGTTTGCATGAAACGAAATATTTGTACGTACAAGACTTACTGTGCGTATCATGCTTCTGCTTGATTTCTTGTTTCGGTACACTGCTGTGGTTGGAGGAGTGATTATCCTCATCATCCTTCTTCGGCTCATTTTTCTTAGAAGGCGGCTTGCTATGAGCCTCCGAATGAGTCTTGGGCTTGACGTGCGATACGGTTCGGGTCCTACTCCGAGTCCCGCTCGATTCCCTGAATTGCCTATCCATGGCCTTGGCAACAGCATTTTCTACCAGTGCTTGTAGTTCCGCACCAGTTA
Organism: Helianthus annuus; assembly: GCF_002127325.2. Lineage (NCBI taxonomy): Eukaryota > Viridiplantae > Streptophyta > Magnoliopsida > Asterales > Asteraceae > Helianthus > Helianthus annuus. The sequence continues at coordinate 149,298,308 of NC_035446.2, read as the reverse complement.
CATGAATCTTAGTGTTATCAGGGTGTTCCTCAGAACGACTGTTTGTTTCTTCCGATTTTGCCATGTAGCTTTAAGAGCTACAATAAAGTAAAGACAAGGTCTATTTAGAAACCTAACAGTATTATCGTTCTTTGACGATTTATTAACCATGGTAATAATAGCCATAATAGTTAATTTATTTAATTTCATTCAGCGCTTTTAACAGCATTTATCATAGAATGAAATATGTATATTGGCACAATAGGCCTAGTCACTTGGACAAATTTCTAAATTCTAAATTTAGATTTTTATAGGATTAAAATTTGTATAATGAAACAAATAATCCTTTGCTTGGCAGGGAGTTTATAAACCATAACTGCCTTTTCGTTTTATATGACATAGTCATAACCCGTAGGCATCAAGTCATTATCAGACTCGTATACAGATATAATCTGTGGATAATTTTATTAAAAGGGTGGCTTGTGTGATTTTACAGATCACGCTAGCCAAGAATGTTAACATGTTTACAGATGTTAACAGAGATTGAATCTTTTTAATCAGGTTTTACCATATTGGCCAGGCCTTTTAATAAGACATTCAAGCTAGGTTTTACCTTCTTAAGATTCTTATTTAAATGGTAAATCAAAATAATAATTGATATTTTTCATTTATTTGTATATTATGTTCATGCATATAGATAAAATGAAAAACTTAAATTAACCATTTTTAAATAAAAGTAGACTAGTACAACTTTGCCCTAAACGGGACTTTTACTCAAATAACATGCCCACGCAGGGGCTAAACCAAATAACAAACAACAAACAAACAAAACAAACCCACGCAGGGGTTAAACAGAAACAACATACCCACGCAGGGGTAGAACAAGAGAAATATACCCACGCAGGGGTAGAGTACAGGAATAAATGTCCTCGCAGGGACATGAGTAAATGAATTAACAAACAAAGGATTTAATAATCCTTCTTACCCTTACCCTTGATCAAGTCAACCATCTTCTTAAACATTCCGCGGTTGTGTCGGCGATCTTCCCGCATTTCATGTCGCAATTCACGTCGTACGTCGTTTATCCCTTGCAGGATTTCTTGGACTTGCGGTGGCGACATCATCGGCGCCGGCGGCGGTGGCTGATACTGCGGTGGCTGAGGAGGCTGCGGCTGCTGGTATCCATGCGGTGGGTATCCAAAAGCTGATTGTCCCATAGCCCAGGGACCTCCAAAAGCACTCTCCTGATTGAGAGGGTTGTAGCCCGAAGCTATCCAGTAAGGATCCCCTGTATAGTCATAACCTGGGGGAAAAGTCGGCTCGAAAGGGTTGAACTGTGCTGCGCTAGCATACGCAGGGATTGGCTCTCCAAAGTTTTGCGGTGGCAGTGGCGCAATAGGCGCAGAAGTCACCTCCGAGACGGGATGCTGAGATTCTCCCATCTCTGACTCCTCGTGAAGCGGCGAGTAGCGGCTGCTACCTGAATGTCGAGGGGTGCCAATGTGTATCCCTCCTCGCGTAGACATACGGGCGTTCCTCCTTTGCCTCTGAGGCGGAGGAGGCAGAATCCCTCAGAAGGATCCTGCTGCTGAGGCTGCTGCTGAAGCTGCTGCTGGGAGTGCACGGGAGAGTTATGGTATGACTGGTGCATGGGAGAGTTATGGTAGGACTGGTGCATGGGAGAGTTATGGTAACTAGGGGTAAAAACCCAGTCGTGCTGCTTGAATCTCTCCTCGTAACTGTCGAGACCGTTGTAAGGTGATCCCCTGAACGGTGACCCATCTGAAATCTCAATGGGGTGGTTCGATGTGCCGGACGGTGGCATGGAAGGATCGGTATCCTCATCGACCTCCATCTCATTGCCACCCGAAAAGTGGTCTTCAGGTCCAAGTGGGTTATGACCCACTGGTTCTTCCAAATAGGCATCAGGGTTGTACAGGCCCTGATAGACAGGTGCTGGGTAATCATAAGGTGACTGGTGAAGAGGAATGTAGGATCCATGGGAGTTGTGGGGCCCATTTTCAGAATGAGGCCCAAAAGAGTGTGGTAGGGAAGGTGAGGTACTCAGTGAGTGCCTGGCGGGTTCAGCGAACGATCTCCAAAGGTTACGGGCATCCGCGTTATGGGATCCTGATGGGGTTCGCCTATGCGACGGTCCAGCTTCATGGTCATGAGAGGTTGCGAATGCTCCTCGTCCCCTTCCTCGTACACGTGGCGGCATCTTGAACCTGTCAAAAAATCAAACAAGTGGCACAACAAAATATATATATGACAAAGTTAGAAAAATAAAAGAAATTTGAACATTTCCTAAGTTCTTTGTCTAGACTCGAAAATCGAGGAATGTGCAATTGTGTAACTGAGATTAAACACAAAAGACTAGTGTTTAATTCACTCAGCGTTGGCTCTGATACCAACCTGTCACACCCCGATCTCCACGTGTCACCGGTGGGCCCGGTGTGGGGTATGGTGACGTAGTTGGCATCGTCATAGACAAACAACACAACATAATAATGCACAGCGGAAGCAGAAATAGATTCATTTCAACTTTAAATAAAATGTAATATTAATTATCACAAGTGGTTGAAACGGATCCACAGGCGGATCAAATAAAATAAGATAGGTGTTCAACAGTTTTATTGTCGTCCGAGCTTGCGAGACTATTGTGGACGCTCTAAGAGACAGCCAGCCTATTTCGTTTAGTACCTGCACTTAACCTTTTGGGAAAATACGTCAGTTTACACTGGTAAATACAAATTAACTGACTCATTTTGAAAATGATTGAAAATTTATTTAAATGCACATGGCATAAATATTTTTATAACTTGGGATAATTATGCAATATAAACTTGTGAACGAATTACATGCTACTCGTGCGTTCGGTAGCCCGGAATCTTGTCCGGGTTAAAGATTAATTGACACACCACATTAAAGAGTTATACACGACGGGTGTACGCCTACACCCCGTGCTCTGGTCGTGGCCATCTCGTAAGATAATGCCAAGGATATCCGGGACACGGTCATTAACCCCCCAAAGGCTTAAAGTAAAACAAAACTGTTTAAACGAGCCGAACAAATTATTCCAATTGCATACCCAAGGGTGCAAGATTTGTACGCTCGATCAAGCGGTATTCTATATACCGTACCCCAAACCCGTATAGGGAAAATAAGTCAAAATGTATTTACCTGAGTAAGTATGAATCACAATTGGTAAGTGTAGGTAGCTTTTACTGGGCCTCCTATTCTGGAACAAAGGTTTATAATAACCTATTAGATTCCTAACGGGTCTTTATTTAAGCCTAAGCTTAGACCGGTTAGTTTTAAGGACGATACGGTACAAGCGCACGATTAAGCGAAGACCGGATAGAATGTGATTTAGACCCGACAAGTTTGAATACTTGTTTAATACGGGTATACTAAATACATTCTGGATTTTGAGATAAAAATGATAACGTTTGACCCGTTTCGGTCAATTTATGCAAACTAGTTACATAAACCGAACCGAACGCTAAAAGGGCGTTACGGGTAACCAAAAGAGTCATATGCACGTTCCCTGTGGTAATATGCTTTAAATATGATATAATATCAGCAAGTTATGTTCTATTATGCCCCGAATAATTTTAAACTCAATTTATGCCGTAGAAGGGCATTTTGGTCATTTAAAAGATTATAAAAGAGTTAAATTGGAAATCTGAGTTACGGGTCTGATTTATACAGTAAATATACTTAATTTGACATATTATAACAGTAGGGTATGACCCATAAACAAAACTTATCATTTAAAATCAAACTATGCACCGTAGGGGTATTTTAGTAATTTCACAAGGGCTAAAACTGCCAAAACTGGAAATCTGAGTTCATAAACTTATACTTACTGTTATTATATGAAAATATGCTATATACATCAGTAGGTATGAATCTTATATGTTCAATATGGGTATAACGCATACTATGCGCTAAAAACGCTTAAAAGTGCGATTTAAAGCCGTTTCCGGGTTTTTAAAAGAAAGCTGAGATTTTTATGTTTCCAGAATGCTCAAAATATTTTATTTAACAAATAAAATCAGTAGAAAAAGGTTTGGGGTCAAAAGGATTTATAAAACTCATTTTATGGCTTAAACGGTCAAAACCGGCATTAACCGAATCAACTTAGCGACCTATGATACGATCAGCCAAAAATTAAATAAAAAACTTCAAAAATCCCAAAATATTATATAACATCAGTGGGTAAAAAGTTTTATATCAAAAAGTGGCCTTAAATAGATTATACGCTAAATGCGCCGTTTATGAAACATAAAGATATAGTTTTACGATATCGGCCATAACTCAAAATCTGGACCACCAACTGACCTCAAATTTTCGGTGCAAGTTTATAAATCAGTAATAAAGATTTCTACTCTTTCACTTTTCCAAAAATCACGTTTTTTATCAAAAAGGGCAAAATAGTCAACTTTTAAGCATAATCGGAAACATGCATATGAATCGGCTAAGCATAGACTCGAGTAGTAAAAATTCCAGAGAGTTAAACATAAATAAAAATGGTCAAAAATAGACTCCAATACAGATCTCAAACATGCATGCATGGATCCGAATCGAGAGTCAACGAAAAAGTCGTTTTATAAGACTTTCGGTTCCGATCCGAGTTTATACTAAAGATTGTCGAGTTGATCATGATAAAACATATTCTTATATTCATTATAAAGTTATTTTTGATGATCAAACTGATTGCATGTCATCTACATTACCATTTATGCCATATTTCACAAAAACAATTTCTGTTGACTTTTTAAGAACAACTTTGACTCGACAAATAGCATGCTTAGAGTGGGAATCAGAGAATACCCTTTTGAGGGTTTGTTTCCCACATAAATACCAACTTATAAGTGGTTTCAATTTGAGAAATGACAGAGCCAAACTCGTTTAATCGAAAAGTCAAACTATATGAACAACGGATTGACTTTTTGCTAATAATCAAAGCTAGAACGAATTAGAGAGTGATATGAATGCTTACAAGGTCCTAATGAAGCCTAGATAGCACTTGGAAGTTGCCTTGTCGATCAGATTGCTCCTGGAATTGCCTTGTGAGTTCTTGAAGTTGTGAGTGTTCTTGTTACTAACACACGTGCCTCAAAAGTGAACAAATGATCTGATTAAATGGTGTTTTCAGGAGTTGTAAGAGTGCACCAGGTGTCCCAACATGCATGAGGGCTAATTGGTGAGTTTTAGAGGTGATACAAGCTGTCAAGCACTCAAAATTCGGATCAAAATGGCCATTTTCGCGAAGTCTGCATCTGGGCAGTGGGTCGCGGCCCGCATTAGGCAGCCCAGGCGGGCCGCCTGGTGTCTGCAGCTGCCAAACTTTGTTTAAAAGTGGCAGTTTTGGTCCCTGTCTTCGCACGCGAGGTTTTGGCTATTTATTTTGACTCGTAAACCCCCAAACTTGGTTTTTAGGAACCTTGGGACATTTACCAACATGGTAGAGTACTCGGTTAACTTTGCGCTCACCCGAAAAGTCATGAAATTCGACGTTGACGCTTTTAACCCCTCAAGTACGGTTTTGGCCATAACTTTCTCATACGATAACGAAACTTCATGAAATTTTTACCACATATTCTAGTGAGTATATTCTAGCATTACAAAGCTTCGGGGCTGCCAAAAGATCACTCAGAGGTATAAATTCAACATGTTGACACTTTTAGTCCCTATAGTTTGTAATTCCTCACTTTCGTGCATTTTCCGCTTCGTATGATCCATGATCCATCCGTTTAAGGTTATAAACATTATGTAGGGTTATCATAGAGTCAATTTATCCATTGTTGACACTTTGGACCCTTACGTTCCATAGTTTTCATTGTTTGTCAACTTTAGTCCCTCTAGAGTATGTTTTCGCATACTGGAAGTCTATGACACGTGTCAATACATTATTGGACGTAAATTTTCGAGGTGTTACACATTAACATCTGGTAAGTGAATATATCTATTCTTATTTTGCTATGATTTCTTCTGTCTTTCCAGGATTTAATCAAGTCTAAACTCTTCATTGATCATGTTGGATTGGATTCTGTCGTCTATTTGCGGATTTACTTGCTAGCGTATGTATAAACTTATAACATAATGTTAGTGTTTTAAAAGGCTGTGACAATGGCAATTATTTTGAGCAAAATCGGAATTTACCGATTCGATCCGTATTTTGGCTAGGCACCTGTGATTGCAGCCATGGCGGATTTCGACATTAAATTCTGATAATAACATATTTGAGCCTCTTATTTGTGACCTCATTAGTCGATTTATTTGTTTATTTATTTTATTTTGGTTGATGAATCAGTTGCGGGTTTGCTTTTAGGAATGAGGCTCTAGCGAGAGAATATGAGCATATGATTTCGTCGTATAATATGTAGGATTAAACAACTCTATCCTTTTAAGATATACAGTCAAGAAAATCAAGAGCAATGGTGATATATATGCGGATTAGACACCAAAAAATTAACACAAAAAATGGCTACAATTTAAGAAATGTGTTTAGTGACGGCATCAGATTCCTAATTGATGGAGAAAGGTCTGGTGGCAAGAAAAGCTGCTTCTAGGAGGTTGTCAAGTGTTTTCGCTCGACGATTCAATTCTTGGGTGGTTGGTTTGGCCCTTGTTCCTGTAACTCGAATCCTAGCCCGGTATATCCCATTTTAGTTTTACACCATTGTGAACCTTACGCCTCTTTTACTCTCTGATTGAGATTCTCGGCATTGAAAAATCTTCGTAAACTAAATCACACATGTATATGTTGACATTTAAGAGATATACAGTCAAGAAAATCAAGAGCGATGGTGAAAAATATGCGGATTAGACACCAAAAAATAAACGATCAAAAATGGCTACAATTTAAGGAATGTGTTTAGTGACGGCATCAGATTTCTAATTGATGGAGAAAGGTCTGGCTGCAAGAAAAGCTGCTTCCAGGAGGTCGTCAAGTGTTTTTGCTCGGCGATTCCGTTCTTGGGTGGTTGGTTTAGCCCTTGTTCCTGTAACTCGAATCCTAGCCCGGGATATCCCATTTTAGTTTTACACCATTGTGAACCTTACGCCTTTTTTACTCTTTGATCGAGGTTCTCGGCATTGAAAAATCTTCGTAAACTAAATCACGCATGTATATGTTGACATTTAAGAGATATAGAGTCAAGAAAATCAAGAGCGATGGTGATATATATGCGGATTAGCCACAAAAAAATAAACACTCGAAAAATGGCTACAATTTAAGGAATGTGTTTATTTACGGCATCAGATTCCTAATTGATGGAGAAAGGTCTAGTGGCAAGAAAAGCTGCTTCCAGGAGGTTGGCAAGTGTTTTCGCTTGACGATTCCATTCTTGGGTGGTTGGTTTGGCCCTTGTTCCTGTAACTCGAATCGTAGCCCGATATATCCCATTTTAGTTTTACACCATTGTGAACCTTACGCCTTTTTTACTTTCTGATCGAGGTTCTCGGCATTGAAAAATTTTCGTAAGCTAAATCACACGTGTATATGTTGACATTTAAGAGATATATAGTCAAGAAAATCAAGAGGAATGCTAATATATATGCGGATTAGACCCCAAAAAATAAACACTCAAAAAATGGCTACAATTTAAGGAATGTGTTTATTGACGGCATCAGATTCCTAATTGATGGAGAAAGGTCTGGTGGCAAGAAAAGTTGCTTCCAGGAGGTTGTCAAGTGTTTTCGCTCGACGATCCTATTCTTGGGTGGTTTGTTTGCCCTTGTTCCTGTAACTCGAATCCTAGCCCGGTATATCTCAATTTAGTTTTACACCATTGTGAACCTTATGCCTCTTTTACTCTCTGATTAAGGTTCTCGGCATTGAAAAATCTTAGTAAACTAAATCACACGTGTATATGTTGACATTTTAGATATATACAGTCAAGAAAAATCAAGAGCAATGATGAAAAATGTGCGGAATGGACACCAAAAAATAAACGCTTAAAAATGGCTACAATTTAAGGAATGTGTTTAGTGACGGCATCAGATTCCTAATTGATGTGGAAAGGTCTGGTGGCAAGAAAAGCTGCTTCCAGGAGGTTGCCAAGTGTTTTCGCTCGACGATTCCATTCTAGGGTGGTTGGTTTAGCACTTGTTCCTGTAACTCCAATCCTAGCCCAGTATATCCCATTTTAGTTTTACACCATTGTGAACCTTACGCCTTTTTTACTCTCTGATCGAGTTTTTCGGCATTGAAAAATCTTCGTAAACTAAATCAAACGTGTATATGTTGACATTTAAGAGATATACAGTCAAGAAAATCAAGAGCGATGGTGATATATATGCGGATTAGCCACCAGAAAATAAACACTCAAAAAATAACTATAATTTAAGGAAGGTGTTTAGTAACGGCATCAGATTCCTAATTGGTGGAGAAATGTCTGATGGCAAGAAAAGCTGCTTCCAGGAGGTTGTCAAGTGTTTTCGCTCGACGATTCCATTCTTGGGTAGTTGGTTTGGCCTTTGTTCCTGTAACTCGAATCCTAGCCCGATATATCCCATTTTAGGTTTACACCATTGTGAACCTTACGCCTTTTTTACTCTCTGATCGAGGTTCTTGGCATTGAAAAATCTTCGTAAACTAAATCAGACGTGTATATGTTGACATTTAGGAGATATATACAGTGAAGAAAATCAAAAGCAATGGTGATATATATGCGGATTAGACACCAAAAAATAAACACTCAAAAAATGGCAACAATTTAAGGAATGTGTTTAGTGACGGCATCAGATTCCTAATTTATGGAGAAAGGACCGGTGGCAAGAAAAGTTGCTTCCAGGAGGTTGTCAAATGTTTTCCCTCGGCGATTCCGTTCTTGGGTGGTTGGTTTGGCCCTTGTTCCTGTAACTCGAATCCTAGCCCGGTATATCCCATTTTAGTTTTACCCCATTGTGAGCCTTACACCTTTTTTACTCTCTGATCGAGGTTCTCGGCATTGAAAAATCTTCGTAAACTATATCACACGTGTATATGTTGACATTTAGGAGATATACAGTCAAGAAAATCAAGAGCAATGGTGAAAAATATGTGGATTAGACACCAAAAAAAACACTAAAAATGGCTACAATTTAAGGAATGTGTTTAGTGACGGCATCAGATTCCTAATTGATGGAGAAAGGTCTGGTGGCAAGAAAAGCTGCTTCCAGGAGGTTGTCAAGTGTTTTCGCTCGACGATTCCATTCTTGGGTGTAAAACAAGGTTTCGAAGGCCGAGTACTCCCCGAGTAGTCGCTACAAGGTAGGCTACCGAGGCGACTTTCTTTGAGTCCGCCTAATTACTCGGAATCGGTCAAACGCGGTCAACCTCAGCCAAAATCGTATCTAGTAGGTCAACTCGGACCGAGTTTGACTTAAAAAATAATAAAACATAATTTCTATGCCTGTCATATTAAAGAATGGATATCATTTTCACGTATTTTGTTATAGATATTAGTAAATTTATGTTATTTGACAATTGACATATAATTAATTTCCAAAAACTAATTTCTTTATAATTTTACATGTCCGAGTACTCTCCACCTAGGCTGAGTACTCTCAACTCCCCGATCGACCGACTAGGGACCGCCTAACGACTTTTGCAACCATACTGACAACACTCGCTTTAGATAGGAGTATTGTGACATTCGCCACTTAACAAGGTCAACTATAACTTTGTTAATGTTTAGATGCTTTGGCTGAGCCGTATTGTGTAAACATAGCTTGATGGTAGATAAATTTCTGATATTTTGTAGGAAATTCAGATTAAAAGCTCAGGCTTATCTTGTAATTTATAGAAACTACTGGGCCTTGATAAGTATTGGTGAATAACCAGTAATTGTCCAAATATAGAAATTATATCCAATATTATCTAAAACTGTAGGATCGTTGTTTGACCCGACTGAGTCGATCAGAAGAGCTTTATATCCGGTTCAAAGGCGGAATCAGTGAAACGGACATGGAAACAACTTGATACTATTAAATCTGTCACTTATATTGATTTTAACATCAATTACAACCTGAACAGATTTCGGCAGCACTTCATTACAAATCCGGAAGTCGCGTGTCGAATGAAATGAACAGTGCACTATATATAGTCATGCTGATTTCGCTCCTAATGACCCAAGATGATTTCGGGCGAAATCAAAACCTTCTGATTTCGCTCCAAATGATCTTTGATCATTTCGAGCGAAATCACACTCTGATTCTCTAACAACTGTTTCTCGATCCTCGTGCACTGATAAACCTATCCTATCCTATTACATGATACAAGACGAAGTCAATAGACGTAATGCACTAACAAAAACATATCAAATTATATTATTAATACTAGAGTTAATTGCCAAAATCGTCCCTGAGGTTTGGGCAGGTTTGCCATTTTCGTCTAAAATGACACTTTTGTACCAAATTGCCCCCAACGTTTGTAACTTTTTGCCATTTTCATCCAAACCACTAACTTAGTTTATTTTTTCTGTTAAGTTGAGGATATTTGGATGAAACTAGCAAATATAAAACCATAGGGACGATTTTGACAATTTACTAAAACTCTTTTAAATTTCTTTTATTTAATTAACTTTGTTACATATATAATAAAAAAGAATATACATGCAATTTTTATATGAAAAAAAATAATAGCTTTATCACATAATTTTTATAAATTTTCATCCAACCTCTAACTAAGTTAAATTTTCTATTAAGGCGAAGGATGTTTATAAACTAAGGCAGAAATTAATTTCTAATTTTTATATAGATCAGTTTTATAAAAATAAAATCTACTTAAACCTCTAAATTTTATAAAACTAAAATGATGGTGACCTTATTGAAAAAGGTCAATAAAAAAATCTTATCATATGTACCAAGTTTGTAATTCATCTTCTACTCTTTTAAATTCGCTCCTAAGGAAAAACAGAAACCAGTGCCCCCCCCCCCCCAATCAAACAACGTATCATTACCAAACCTTAAAATTACCCACCAAATTGTAACTATAATGCTATGAACCAAAAGTTTCTTTACTCAAACCACTCAGAATAAGTATTAGTTAGTTACTCTCATAATCTTAATTAAATAAATATTTTATTTCTACCAACATATTTCCTAGGTGCTCAACACATTTAAAAAATATGTAATGTTTTACAATTTTTTTCTATCTCTACAACTGATAAATACTAAAAGTTGTAATCGATTGTTATGTGTTGCACACCATTGACGTTTTCTCTTTATAAAACTTATTTATATAAAGAAGCTGTAAATTAATTTATGTCTTAATTTATAAAATTTAAAATATCCTTCACCTCAACAGAAAAAATAAACTGAGTTAGTGATTTGGATGAAAATTTATAAAAACTATGTGACAAAACTATTAATTTTTTTTTCTAAAAACTCCTTGTATATTCTTTTTTATTATATATGTAACAAAAATAATTAAATAAAAGAAAGGGTTTGAGTAAATTGCCAAAATCGTCCCTATGGTTTTATATTTGCAAGTTTCATCCAAATATCCTCAATTTAACATAAAAAATAAACTAAGTTAGTGGTTTGGATGAAAATGGCAAAATGTTACAGACATTGGGGGTAATTTAGTAGAAAAATGTCATTTTTGATGAAAATGACAAACGTGCTCAAACCTCAGAGACGATTTTAGCAATTAACTCTTAATGTTAAATTAAACTCAAAAACTAAAAAAATCCTTCCTTAAATGGAAGCTTTGGTTATAAAACCAACAACAAGTGTTACATACGTAACACAAATGGCAACTTAAAGCAAATTAATCAAATAAACATATTTAATTAATAAAATTAAAATAATAACATTACTTCAATTTGAAAAACCAAAAAATGTTATAAAGGTTTGTAAAAACCCTTTTTTATTTAATTAAAATTACATATATTAACTAATTTTGTATATTTATTAAGGGTATGCAAAAAACCGAATTAACCGACCCATAACCGAATTAACCGACAAAACCAAACCGAAAAAACCGAACCAAATAAAAAACCAGTGGGTCGGTTAATGGGTTTTTTTAAAACCGAAAGTAGCGGGTCGGTTATGGTTATCATTTTTCCATACCCAGCATAACCGAACCGAACCGACATGTAATAAATCTTTGTAGGATTTAGGACTTTCACCATATTTTTAATATCTGATGTTTTTGACCTAAGATTTTTAGTACTTATGGGTTTTTCATATCATTTTATGGTTTTGTTTGAATGTTTATTTGAATTTATGGAATGTATCATAATATTTTATTTGAATATTCGATAATAATAATTGGTATTAATATTATAGATTATATATATATTTTTTAATACTATGTAATCCTATACTAATAAACAAAAATCTTTTTGTACACGTGTCACTCTCTGGTGCCTTCTCTATTTTAATAATAATATTACATATTAAATTTTATACAAAATATAATATAATAATAATTAATATAGTTAGAGATAAATGTATAATTCAAATTTAATTAATAATTATCTATAACATTACATAAATGTATCAAATAATATAATAAGTATAATATTATTTAATATAGTTAGAGATCAAACGTATAATTTCAAATTTAATTAATAGTAAATTACTTTTTAATCCCTATATTTTAGTGGTTTTAACTACTTGAATTCAAAATCAAAAAGTTTAACGCCCTGAGTCTCTAACCGCTCATTCACACCCCTGTAAAAAATTCAAAAAACTTTCTGTAAGGCCGGGTTCTCTAAATTCTTACAACTTGTAGAAATTTTTATTTTACCATAACCATATATATTTGTTAAGATAAAATATATTGTTTGGGTATAAACAATAATTACTAATAAAGTATCAAATCACATGTACAAGTACTTATAGTATATAACTTAGAAGACTAAAATTACAAACGGGTTATCTAAATAAAGTACCAAATTATCTTTAAAGCGAACACTAAATGGTTTTTAAAAGACATATATTTTTTTCTATTAAGTATATAACATTATATTTACTTAAGCCGTGTAATACACGTGTTCAATATTTTCTTCCAATTTTAAATTTATGTTAATATCAATATGTTTTCATCTTCAAAAAATGGTCCAACTTCCTAATAACATTGAGTTTTAAATCTTAAACTTAGTTTCAATCATATTACGCAACTAAAAACATTATCATCATGCCAAATAAAGACATTATATAATATTATAAAAAATTTAATTTGAATATTTAAATGTCGACTACTAATTAAAAAAATTATTGTAGACGCTCAAATTTATAGTTTAAAAAACTTTAGTCCTATTTTTTTAAACGTGTGCTTTATTTTTAGTATGATTTTATTAAATGTAATATTTTCAATACAATGATGATATTCGTATCTTGTCTCATGATCCATATATCTAAAATAGTATTTATATCAAAGAATTTTTTATATCAGTAATATACATAGTAGAATTTAATTATAATTCATTTACCATAACCTCATAACTTATAATTATTTTTAAAAATACTTACAATTTTAAGATCATTATTTATTTTTTTATTTTTTAGTGTTACTTCTTTTTAATACATATAATAAAATGGATTGTAGTATCTCAAAAGAGAAGTGAAAACTTAGAAAATTATTTTGAATAGCGAAAATATAACTGTTATTTTGTTTTACTATTTTATCTAAACAAGTCATTTCATTAATAAGGATTATATATAAGTTTATAATTTTTTTCGTCATTTAACCCGTGTAATACACGGGGTTGTAAGCTAGTATACTAATATATACAAATATGCAATAACAATTTATTCCATGTTAAAAAAAATCAGTTATTTTTAGCTAAGCTAAATACACGGTTAACCACCCATAACCGACCCGATATAACCATCAAAATCGAATAACCATAACCACCATAACAGATCGGTTATGGTTATGGTTATCCTATAACCGAACCGACATCGCGGTTATGGTTATGATTTTTGGTCAAACCGACCCATGCAGTTTATTTGAATTTATGGAATGTGTTGGTGCACGAAATGTCTGCTGACTACGTCTTATTAAGTCTTGTGTCTAGATAGGTTAAACGGGTGCATAAACATGATTAAATTAGGGTTTGTATAGGTTTTAGGATGTCTGGCCGTTTGAACATACCCTGGCCGTTTGAAGTTCACCTGGCCGTTTGAATCATGTGTAGCCGTTTGAACACTGACCGTTTGAACAATCCTGGTCGTTTGAACATCATTCAAACGGAAGGGTGGTTGTCTATAAATAGTTGTTCAGTTCAAACGGTCAGCAGAACGTATGTGTGTGTTTGTGAGTCAAGGTGCTGTCGGATTTGTATCAGAATCATTGTAAAGACTTGCAATCAGTAATAGAAGGAAAAATTGGAAGGAACAAGCTGTTTTGACTTGGTTTACTTTGATTCCGCCTTTGTAAACCGAGATGAACTACTTTTGCTGACGTTTAAGGACATCAGAACGGTCCAACAAGTGGTATCAGAGCTCAGGACGAGGAGTTCATACCAAATACAGCTTGAAATCGCCGGATTATCTCACTTCTACCTTTCTTTTCTGATTTTAACTAGTTGTCACGGTTAAAATGGCTTGAAACGTTCACATATCAAACGAAATTCATTTTTAACTAATCCTTGACAATTTGGAACTAAAATTCGATCTAAAACTAATCGAAATCGTCGTGTCCGTTTGAAACAGTTCGAGAAAAATGACGTCATTCGTTTGAAAAGGCACAGTCCGTTTGAACGTATCGTTTGAAAACAAGTGCTATCGTTTGAAAACACACAGATCGTTTGAAAATGGAGACCGTTTGAACTTGTCGTTTGAATTAGAACCATATCGTTTGAAGCGTGACCGTTTGAGTCCATTCCGTTTGAAGGTGGTCGTTTGAATATCTGTCGTTTGAAACTATTGTTATTTCAAACGGAACAGTCCATTCCGTTTGAAAGTAACCAGTCCGTTTGAAACCACATCGTTTGAACCATTCCGTTTGAACAGGTTCCGTTTGAATCTGATATTTTCCAAAATCAAAATTTTTCTAAGTGTTGTTTGATTTTACAGGTATATTCACGATGGACGATAGTTTCTTGAATCCGTTCAGCGACATGTATGCGTTCACAGGAGGTTCTGGGAATAATGACACCTCTTCAAGCAATGCAAACAAGAGTCCACCGAAAGAAAGAAAGAAGGAAGCTTGGGAGTCCGAAAGCGCATTTGGAACATTTAACAAACCTCCTAAGCTGATGGCTATAGAAGATTACAGCAGGTGGGCAACAAATTTTGAAGACTGGTTGATGGCATTCGCTTTTCCCAGCTGGAAGAGTATGAAGAATGGTTATGCCGAGGGAAAGAAGAATGGTGAAGCATTGAGATCGGCTGAAGAGATTGAGAGTTTTGTGGCCGAGCAAAAATGTGTGGCATTATTGTTTCAGTCGGTGCGGGAAGATATCATTTCGCTGATAGATTACTCCAATGCTAAAGATTTGTGGGATAAACTCGGAAAGAAGTGTCTTGGAAGCAAAGAGATTGTAAAGAACAAACGAAAACTTCTTAGAAAAGAATTTGATCTTTTTGGTTGTCTAAAGAATGAATCGGTGTGTAAAATGATAGAGAGGTTTGGTCATCTGAAACTAGAATTAGCAAGACATGAAATCAAGTTTTCTGATGAAGAACTAGTTGACAAACTGTTCGATTCATTACCAGATGAGGTTGATTGGAGATATTATGCGCTTATGTTGAAGAACACTATTGCTCCTAAAGATTTGACTCCAGATTTGGTGATTGAGAGACTTGAAAGTCACGAGCTGGAACTGAAGAAAACTTATAAAGTCAATCACTCTTCTTCTCAGCAGAATTTGGATCTCTATTATCCAAAAAGCATGATGCCAAAAGCAACTTCTCCTAAAACTGCATTTACTGCTGAGAATGTTTCTTCAGCAAACAAAGAAAGTCAAAGCAGTCCAAGCAGTGAAAGCCACAGTGGTTATCACAGTGGATCTACGTCTTCTGCAAATCGTTCTGATGCAAAGTTTTCCTGCAACATCGCGATAGATTTGAAGAACGCACAGAATTTTGATGAGGAGTCGGCTAAGCAACAGATGGTTTTCTTGGCATCTGTGTTGGAATCTTATGAAGGGCTGGTGGCTGGTAAGATCGGGAACACAAATCTGACAAAAGAATATTACGATCAGATAGACCCCGAAGAAATGGAACTAATCGACATTCGTTGGGCGATGGCAAGTGCAATTCGTCGTGCACAACGCTTCATGGAGATTACTGGAAGAAAAACGATCGGTGGTCCGTCTATAAAGTTGGGGTTTGATAAATCGAAGGTGACGTGCTTTAAGTGTAAGCAGAAGGGTCACTTCAAGCGGGAATGCAGAAACGCGTACGCTGATGAGTCAGAGAATCCGTTTAGAGATGATTACTACAAAAAGGCAATCTACCATCAGAATAAATCCGAGCCGCCTAGATTGAAGCAGTCTGAAGATAACAGAGACAAATCAAGGGCTCTAGCTGTGATTTACGATGATGAGGGGTACGATTGGAGTAAGGAAGTGTTACCGGAAGAAGATGCGGTTGGTTACGCATTCATGGCGACTGATGATGAACCGATTCCGTGGAAAGATGATCGTACTGACGAGCAGAAGTACTGTTATCGAAAAATGATTGCTGAAAACAGAATCTTGAGGATCTCTCGCATTTATCTGGAAGCAAGAAGAGCAAATAGATGGGATCCAGACAGAGAATGCTATCTTGATCGGTATAGAAACATTGCAATTGATGACAGCACACTCGATATGGAAGCCATCATCAAGGAGATAAAAGAAGATGATGAGTACTGGCAGCACAAGTGGTGGGGAACGCCAACTGAGAAGATGATTGAAGAAGAAAAAGAAAAGGAGAGAAAGGGGAAAGAGAAGAATGAGATGAAAGAAAAAGAAGAGATTGAGAAAGTAAAGAAGGTTGATACGGGTTTGATCGATACTACGCAGGAGTTGACGGCAGAGAACCTGGGAAAGATGGCTGACAAAGTGCTGGCTGCAAAAACACTTGAGGTAGACTCTAATTCTGTGACTGAGTCAAAGGGCCAGGTCAGTTCAAGTGTGTCAACAAATGCGTCAGGTAACAAAATTGATGGAAATGCTGACTGCAAAAATTGCACCAAACAATGCAATTTTTGTAGTACTGTCACGTACCTTAACAATGAGAAAATCAAGAATCTGACAACAAAAGTTAAAAGTGTTGAGGATCAGATTCTCGGTCGTGAAAAAACTGTAAAAGCTTCAACCGAACGGATTAAAGAATTAATGGCTCAAATTGAAACTGATAAGATTGAACATGAGAAAGTTAAATGTGAAAATGAAAAGTTAATTCTTGAAAACCGTCAAATTTCTGAAAAGTTCGAAAAACTTAAAAGTATTGTGAAAGATAGTGATGATCGAAATGGCAAAACAGATAAAGAAAATGAACATCTAAGAGCTGTGGTAAGAATAAAAGAAGAATCAATTAACGAACAACTGGATGAAATTGCTAAACTGAAACTCAAAGTTCAAGAAGCTGAAATTGAGAACGAACGAATTCAGTTGAGTTAAACAGCTATAGCTCAGCAAGCTTTGTTTTGCAACATATTGTTCCCAAACCCATAGGGAAAAACAAAGCTGGTGAGGATGTGTTTTCTGATGGAACGGGTGTATGGTTTCACAAAGTTCCACCACCAATTTTAGACAACTACATGAAAAAGCAGTCTAGTTTGGTGGAAATTGAGGAAGAAAGTGATGTTAAACTTCCTGAGAACATTGATATCACGTTCACGTCTTCCAATGACGAGGGTGTCCAAAATGATGTGGTGAAAAGTGTGGTAGACAAAGTGCTTAAACCGGATTGTGACACTTCTGAGGAGGATGGGTGTTTCTTGGATAAATACATTCCGAAACAAAAGTCCAAGAACAACTTAGATGAAGAATCAAACCTTGTCATGTACAAGATGATGGGTTCGGATAAGTTGTTTTCGGATTCTGAGTTTCCGATAGAGAATGTAAACTTGAACAAATTGAAAAATGTTTTCAAACTTGTTGAAGTCGAGTTGTCAGCAGTGAATAATCTGAGTCGAAAGAAAGATAGGGTTTATAACAAGAAATCTGTTAATCCACTGCGTTTTTACAATAACAACAGAAACAACTGGTCGAGTGGTTATCAGGGGGGTAAACCGTATCAGAAAAGGAATGTTCCAAACAAGAGGTTTGTCGAAAAGAAAAAGTTTGTGAACAGTTCAAGTTCACTTGTTGATGAAGAAAAAGAAATTTTTTTAAAATCTAACAAAGAATTTTTTGAGAAGAGAGCTTCACAGGCTCAGTCTGAAGGCACGAGTCGGGTAGCTGATACTCGTACTTGTTTTAGGTGTAATCAGGTTGGTCACATTGCACGAAAGTGTACTTATGTGAAGCCTAAGACTGAAGCTGTGAAAGTTCAACAGAAGAAGGTTGATGTGAAGGGTAAAACACCGATGTTTGTTGAGAAGAAGAATGTTAAAATTGATAACATCAAAGTGAAAAATGAACCCGTAAAGAAGTTGGTAACTCAAAGTGGTAAATTCTACAAAAGGGTTGCAGTAACTCAACAGACATGGAAACCTAAAATTGGATCAAAAGTTGAGAAGAAAGTTTCAACTTCTGAGGTGAAAAAGGCTGAAGAGTCAATTACGGTTGATTATGATGCAAATTTTCCACCTCTCAAGGGTGAAAATTTCAAAATTCAAATTGCGAGAGTCAAGGTTACACCTAAGGCTGATGAAGCCTGGGTGGATACCATGTTTGATTAAACAGTTTGAATTGCCGGAGCTTCCTGGATTGCGAAGCATGAATCGGCATCTTTCTTGAAGTTGTTTAAATGATGATTTGTTATGTGCAGGATCTTCCACAACTTATATCCAGGTGGATCATGGATAGTGGAACATCAAGACATATGACAGGGAAGACCGCACTGCTGTATGATGTGAATAACATTAACGGTGGTTATGTGGGTAATCAAGGAGGAAGGATCATAGGTGAAGGAACGTTGTCAAACGGGGTTATAACGTTTGAGAGAGTTAACTACATCGCTGAGCTGGAGAACAACCTGCTGAGTATCTCCCAGATATGTGACAGGATGTATACTACTCCAGCTGCTACCCCACTTGCGACTAATCATGGAATTCACCCAGATCTCACCGGAGACAGGGCTAACGTTTTACCGTTCCATGATAGGTTCTTTGATGTATCTGACTGCTTCACGTCCTGATATTATGTACCCAACGTGCCTCACAGCAAGATTTCTGTCTAACCCGAGAGCATCGCACATGATTATTGTCAAGAGGATATTACGTTACCTGAAAGGTACTCCGTCATTGGGGTTATGGTATCCTAGGAAAGGCGATTTTACGCTCGAAGGATATTCCGATTCGGATTTCGGATGCTGCAAAGTCAACGCGAAATCAACAACTGCAGGATGCCAGTTCTTTGGTCCTAGATTGGTTACCTGGCAGTGTAAGAAACAAACATCTGTGGCGCTATCTACATGTGAAGCGGAGTACGTTTCTGCTAGCAGTTGCTGCTCTTAAATCCTGTGGATACAGCAACAGATGCGCGACTACGGTTTGCAGTTTCTTAACACACCTCTGTTTGTTGATAATGAGGCCGCAATTAATATCACTAAAAATCCAGTACATCACGCTAAAACTAAACATATAGAAATTCGTCATCACTTTATTCGCAATTGCTTCGAGAAAAAGTTGATACGAATTGACAAAATCCACACTGACGAACAAAAAGCTGATTTGCATACCAAAGCTTTTGATAAAAATCGGTTTCAATATTTGTTAAAACTTAATGGTATGAAATTGCTTTCAGTGTCGGATAGGGTTGTGAGCGTTGATGAGAGTACTGTTGCGGATGAAGACGAGAGACAATCTGCGATGGTTTGTCGATTTTTTACGTGTTTTGGTATTTAGGGGGAGATAGTTAGTTGTACATAGTTATACTTTCAGAAAATACAAAAACAGTAAAAAAAGAAAAATACAAAAACATGATAAAATCTGAAAAAGAGCTTGTGTATATAGGGAAAATGATAGTACATCAGCTAGACAATTACAGTATGCTAAAGATTTGGAAAGACAAAATGAGTTAAACAGTCTCACTAACGATGTGTCGATAGGTTTTCGTACATTTAGTAAATTTGCTCGGGATATAAACATAAAATTTCAAACTTGTGAAATTCGTGGGGAACACTACTTGGATATATAGGTAACCCCTGAAATCTCGTTTGAAAGGTCTCGTATTCTGATATACTAGGTGTTTATACTCTATGATGTCTGGGGTATTATTCTGGGACTTCTGCTGAACAGTAGTTCTGACCTAGTCCTTGGCTAATACTTTATCCAAAATGATTGAAATATAGCATAAAGCCCTCAGCTGATTAGACAATAAAATTGATAATCATCTGTTGTAGCTGAAAAGATCCTCTAAAGGGGACATACTGCAAAGTCGAAACTGATATCTCTCTGCTGAACGGAAGTTCTGACCTGAGATCCCTCAGTTCTCGCATTTAACCCCTAATTTATGTAGAAATATCATTGTAGTATTCTTGCCTGTAAGACTGAATATTGGGATTCTGGATACGGGAGTATATTCAAGAGGTGGGACACATGAATTGATCTAAGTTCTTAAGACACATAAACTGTATCCTGAATAGATTGAAATTTGTATGAGAATTTAAGATGGATCAGTATATCGACAATCGAGGTGAATTGTTTAAGTCTGAGTATGTAATGTAGCTTAACGGTACTGGTAATCTGTCTGAAAAGCTGATATGATTCCCTGACACGTTTGCCAAAAATAAACTTGTAAATAGTTTACTTTCTGCAATTTAAATTTTCTGTTATTTCATTTCTTAGTTTAGATCTCATTAAAAATACAAAAAGATTTTATTTCTGTTTTATTTTAGACAAACCAGAGTGGAAAGTTGATTGTCGGATTCTAGAAAGATGAAGCAGATGCAGGAGATTCTGAGCTGAAGAATGAGGAGAGCTTACATTGTTGGAAGTTGAATTGTTTCAAAGACAAAAACAAGTTCATTAACTTGATACTTGTTATTTTTAGAAAAAGTTGAAAATGATTTTATTAAAATCAGTTGGATTCGTCAAAAGATCAACCAGGGTCATTAAATTGAACTTGGTAGATAAATCAAGTAATCAGGGTCATTAACTTGAACTTGAATACTTGAGTGGATTTCT
Source organism: Helianthus annuus (assembly GCF_002127325.2). NCBI lineage: Eukaryota > Viridiplantae > Streptophyta > Magnoliopsida > Asterales > Asteraceae > Helianthus > Helianthus annuus. Next base: position 149,277,097 of record NC_035446.2, on the reverse strand, counting down.
AGAGCTGATTGAATTTGTGTTTATTGTTTGAAAAGATAAAGTCTAATGTTATTGGTTGAGTAACAGGTTTGGAGACTTCATTATACTCATGGAAGCTAATTGTCAAAGCTTGAACCAGAAACCTCAGATCCCAGCATACTGAGAGGGGGAGTATGTGAAAGGGGGAGTCTGGATCAACAGCAAAAGGGATGTCTGAAGATGGAGCTCGGAAAAGATTTTGAACCTGTGAAGATTGAGTTGTTACAATGAGAAGACAAAGTTTTAAAGAGACAAAGACTAAAGACTCAGGAGCTGAAGACTACGTCAACATCCAAGGGGGAGTCTGTTGGTGCACGAAATGTCTGCTGACTACGTCTTATTAAGTCTTGTGTCTAGATAGGTTAAACGGGTGCATAAACATGATTAAATTAGGGTTTGTATAGGTTTTAGGATGTCTGGCCGTTTGAACATACCCTGGCCGTTTGAAGTTCACCTGGCCGTTTGAATCATGTGTAGCCGTTTGAACACTGACCGTTTGAACAATCCTGGTCGTTTGAACATCATTCAAACGGAAGGGTGGTTGTCTATAAATAGTTGTTCAGTTCAAACGGTCAGCAGAACGTATGTGTGTGTTTGTGAGTCAAGGTGCTGTCGGATTTGTATCAGAATCATTGTAAAGACTTGCAATCAGTAATAGAAGGAAAAATTGGAAGGAACAAGCTGTTTTGACTTGGTTTACTTTGATTCCGCCTTTGTAAACCGAGATGAACTACTTTTGCTGACGTTTAAGGACATCAGAACGGTCCAACAGAATGTATCATAATATTTTATTTGAATATTCGATAATAATAATTGGTATTAATATTATAGATTATATATATATTTTTTAATACTACGTAATATACTAATATATACAAATATGCAATAACAATTTATTCCATGTTAAAAAAAATCAGTTATTTTTAGCTAAGCTAAATACACGGTTAACCACCCATAACCGACCCGATATAACCATCAAAATCGAATAACTATAACCACCATAACAGATCGGTTATGGTTATGGTTATCCTATAACCGAACCGACATCACGGTTATGGTTATGGTTTTTGGTCAAAACCGACCCATGCACACCCCTAATATTTATCATAAAACCAATTGAAAAATTAACAAATCTATCATCTTATCACCAAACCAAACCAATCCCAATCCAAACCATACAATTATTAGGTTTCTTACATTGAATCTACAGTAAAACCTCTATAAATTAATAATGTTGGTACCGAGATATTTTGTTAATTTAGTGAGATATTATTATATCGATAAATTAATAATTTATTAATTTAGCGTGGTTTTACGTATGACCTTTAAATTTTTAACTCCAATGTACATTCATAAATTAATTGAATTTGTCAAGTTCATTGTTTTATAATACAATAAGTTAATTCATGGTACCAAAAAATAAATTACAAAAACAAGTTTCAATGCACATTTCTTAAGTGCATTGCAAGCGGCAACAACTCTTCGCATTTTTTTTTGTTGTAATACGAGAAGACAATGCCCCAACTCTTATGTGCAATGAGGAGATTTAAAGATGAACTCAAGATAAATTTGAAGTTCAACAAAAAAAAAAAAACAAATAGATTCATTTTACTAGACAATCTTAGAATTTGAAATCTTTTAGTAATTATTAATTTATGGTTTCATTGGGACCAATATATATACACTGAGATTTCAAAAAAGTTATTAGCTTATTATTATATCGATTGGGGTACAATTTTGTACTGGTCCCAAGTTGGGACTGGACAAATTATTAATTTTATCGAGGTTATATTGATTTATAGAGGTTTTACTGTGGATTTTTATGTCACGCTGTTGGTTCACTTAATTGAAGTTTGGCACTCACTGTGTAAAGAACTGTACAATTCCATTTTGGATAATTTTACTTGCATATGTTATATGTTTTGGAACAAAAAATTATGATACTGTTTTTAAAGCTTTGTTCTTTTTTGTTCTGTAATTTTTATCTAAAACTTTTTTCCCAGTATTAGAGTGCGGGTAATTTTATGATTGAAGCTGTTATTATGCTGTTGATTCAGCTTCTATATGATACTTCTACCTTTGTTGAGGTACATCATAGATCTCACTCTCAGTAGGTGTTGACTATGGTTGACTGGATATGGACATGATTAATTTGCAGGTTGTTGGCTTGCTGCACTGTGCACTATCAGTAACTTAGTGGTGAATTATACAATGCATAAGTCTCCTTTTGAACTAAGTGCGTGAAACAACTTGTTGAGCAGTTGAGCTATCAAAATCTGCGGGTTCGAGTGTTAGGCTTAGGCTAAATGTTTGTATGGGCTTTGAGAAACTTGATGTTTCTTGTTGACAGTAGGTGTAAAGAAGGAATCTTTTTGGAGCTCAAAACTTTGATATTCACGAGCCTCGGGTCCGGTAATCTAATGGTCATTAATTGTTAGAAAGGGGCTTGTCAAGTGGGTTCGATAACTGATCAAAACAGGTAACTTTTTGATATGGGGACACAATTTTTTATTCGATAGGTTAAAGATTCGAATAAAAGTTACGTGTCTAGTATGATAACAAGAATTATATCTTAATGATAATCTATTTTATTTTTGTTTTTACCAGTTTGACCATTTACAGACAGAACAGGATCATGCCTAAATATAGGGCCGGCCCAAGCATCATCCAAATGAAGCTAGGGCTTTAGGCCCCAAAAGTTTTTGGGCCTCAGTTTAAAAAAAACCTATATACTAATTTAATGTGGGTATTAATATATATAATTTGTTTCTATAGTCCAACAGTTATTGTAGTTTAGTGGTAAAAAGTCCATTTGATCATTGCCTAGGTTCTAGTTCGAATCCATTCAATAGTCTTTTATACATTTTTGTGTGTTTTTATTGAACAGGCCATGTAGGCCCAAAAATATCCAATATTGGTGTGGTTGTATAATGAACATGGTAACTAATCGGTTTTTTTTCCTGCTAATTTCCATTTCTTTTCTCTTTTCTTTTTTCATAATCCGATTCATCATATATATTTTTTTTCAAATCGTGAAAAGGATCACTTTAAAAGGGTCTCGACTTTATAGTTCGCTTAGGTCTCCAAAAACGTTTGGCCGGCCCTGTTTAGGATCCAAGAAAACATAGACTTTTATGCTTCGAAAAGGGCCTCAATTCTATAATCCGCTTTGGGCCTCCAGAGTGCTTGAGCCGGCCCTGCCTAAATAAATGGGACATAATAGTCACCTCTAATCATAATAGCTCATGACTTGATAAGCAAATTGTATGAACCAAAATATTGACTACTGCATGTGTAACGGATCTTAGTGCTTGTGTATAAGAGAAAGCTTTGGGCCTTATTTGCAACATTGTTAATGGGCCTGTGGACTCTATCGAGTATGTCTTCACTGAAAACAGTATTTTTAACTGAATGCTGGTTAAGTCAAGCTTGATTGGCAGTTGATAATAGTTGTAACTTGTAAAACTTAAAGTGTATGTTGGAATTATCTAGCAATCTTCTTTGCTTCATGGCCTCGATTTATCAAGCTTATGCACATATATGATCATCATCATATAAATCATAATCCACGTGTATATAAATATCTTTCTTTTGTATGTAATGGCCATAATTATTTGCAAGATGGCATAATTTTCTAGTTATATCAAACATACACGACCGACAATCTGTAAAATGTTCATGAACTTAGTTGAACGACCAAGAATCATGGGAGGCTTTGATGGTGTGCGGGGAGGACCTCCGCACAAGGCCCACGATTTCGAGGGGCATGCGATTTAAAAAAAAAATCCGATACGTATATGTTATTTTTTTAAATAGTAAACACATACCACTTTCAATATTAGGCCCATTTACAAATTATTTTTTATGGTTTAGAATTTAGGCCACTTGGAATTAAGTTTATTAAGCCCAATACTGATTTGATCTTTTTTAAATAATAACAAAACATAACAGAAGGACACATTTTTTCAATCTCGAACAGAGTACGTGAATTATCAGAGACGCCTCTGCCAAGAATGTTATTCATATTCGTTCTTTTAACTAAACAAACGTAAAATCTTATGTATGTTAAATAAATGAACGTAAACTGACTTCCAGCCAAACAATTTGCTAAACGCTTGGTTAGTTTACAGTACTAGCGACAGGGTTTCAGAATTCGGAACCGACAATGAACAGATAGACTTATATTTAATAATAATAATATTATTATTAGGAGTGCAATGATAGTTTAACTTGTCCTTTCATAGTTTAGTTTAATTATTAAGATTGCACACTGAAAAATAAATGCAAAAAAAGATTTATATTTGAATTGTTATAGAAGCATGTTAGTTTTGAATATATTATATAGATGAAGGCCAAGCCTTATCCTTAAGGTGTCATACTTGGCTTTAGATATAAAATTCAAATAGATGGTAAGAGAATCTCATAATGATGGATTCAATAGGTAATGTCACTTTTGGGATTTTAACATCTTTTCATTCTAGCGGCCCCCTACTTCATTAATCAATCGAACAACGATTAATAATTTATCTAGTGCCCTTTCACTCTTTCCCTCATACTTTCATAATCTCATGCAAATATGCAATCATGAAACCCATACTTCATAGTCACATTTCTTAGTTGTGTGTGTATATATATTTGAAACAATTAAGAAACTTTTATTATTGTTTTTGGTTTCTATGTTCTTATCAATGTTATAATTATTCAAAATAATTATTGACTTGTGTTCTTTGTTGATCTTTTTTCATCTATAAGTGAAATGAATTTAGCTATCAAGCATACCTTTTACAAAATAAATTTGATTATCAAAAATATTTCTCATAAAAATATTTGAGTTTAGCAAGTCTAGTTCGAGCCTATCTTGAACCATTCTCGAGTCAACTTCAAACTTGCTTCATATAAAAGTTTCAACAGAGCTCGAGTACTATCAAACTCGAACCTGACTGACTAACTCCTATTGTTAGCAACCCTACTTTGAATTATTTTTTCTCTAACCTACTAAAATTTATGTATTTTTTTTTTCTTTCCATCACATCCTCACTTTTTTTTCGTCTCATTAACATAACAATCCATTCATTCTTTGAGCTTGTGTTTTAAATCCCAAATGATTTGTTACCCACCAAAGTCGATGCCAATGAAGATAAATGAAAGTAGTTTAATTAATTTATTAGTTTGTTTGTTTATGATTATGGGTGGTGTAACACCCCGTGTTTTCGAAAGTAAAAGTCAAAGCCAAGATTGAAGTCAAAGGAAGAAAAGATCGCTAATTGCGATCTATCACTCTTTGCTCAATCCTTGTTTTGACTTCTTTAACTGTAGTTAGTCTATTTTATGATTTTACGTTAGTTGTATTATGTGGAGTAATTAATTACAATCGAAGTATATTTCTCAAAACGAACCGCTTTACGACTGTGAATTATAGGAAGTAACAATGCGATAAAGTCAATTAATCAGTAATCGAACTAATCTAATTTTCATCGAACTCGAAACTCGAATTGTGCAACTTTGGTGTTATTATACGTGTGTGTGTGCCTTATGTGTTACTTGTGCTTGTTTATTTATGTTATGTGTCGTGATCAAACGAATCGCAATCGAAACGAATCGCAATCGCAAACCGGATACGAAATAAAGATACTTGTATGTTGATATAGTAGTTGGGATTAAAAGAAATTTGAATAGGAAACTCTATCGTATTCACATCAATCGCAATCGAGATCGAAATATCAAAAATCGTCGCACCGAACACTCGAATCAGGCCGTTGATCGATCAGGCTACCAGCCGATCGAACAGCCAGCCGATCGGACTGCTATCCGATCGAACAGGCTGTTCGATCGTGCTGCCTGACCGACCGGCCAGCCTTTACCTCTTTTGGCATCCTATAAATACCCCTGTCATTGTCAAACTTTCTACTTTTGGAAACCTCTGTCCAACCAGCATGCTCAGCTCACTTTTTCTCAGATTTCTCTCGATTCCGGTAAGATTTCGTCCTAAATCTTGTACTTTCTTGATCTACGCGCACTCCTACACCTTTCTATCTTTCAAATCTTAACTTTTAACCGTGAAATCATCAAGATTCAAGTGTTATAGGATGATGTCATCATGGGTTCTTGAAGAACTTCATATTTTGGCCTCAATCCACCAAGAATAACTTGGATCTAGCCGATTTCCACATAAACAAACGAAGATCTTTCATAGATCTAAACATATACACGGTGAAAAGGATTGAAAGATGGTTTTTCCAACTTTCTTTCAACTCTTTTACACTCAATGCCTTCAAACTGATAGAGACGGAGCTTGTGCCGACTTACTAATCAACCTAGTAGTTGTGCGGTTCAAGAACCGGATTCTATCCACGAGGTTCACCGATTTCGGGTTAAACGTTAAACAACCGTCCCGAACAGTTCATTGACCGGGTTTGGGTGATTCCTGTCCGATTAGGAGAACCAAGTAAAGACGAGTTTCCTGTTGTTTGACTCGTTCTCAAAATACCTCGATAAAACGACAAACAACCAGAACAACCAAGTGTTAGACGAGTAGGCTGATCAGGTCAGGGTGCTGGCCGATCGGACTGCTGTCCGAAGGACAGCCAGCCGATCGGACAGTCAGCCGATCGACCGGCCAGCCGATCGGCTAGCACATGGTCCCGCACTTAATCCAATTATTTTGAAGTCGAGTATTGAACGAACTGCTGTTCGATCGGACTACCGTCCGATTGGATTACTCTTCGGATCATGAGATACTATACTTCAACACTTAATCGATTTTTCAACATGTTCGACGCACTAGGAGTGCCACCCGATCGAACAGCCATCCGATCAGGTGACACCCTGCTGAGAACTTGTTTTGCTGAAGTGCCTAGCCGATCGGGTTGCCGGCCGATCGAATGACCGTCCGATCGATCGACCTGAAAGGTAAGGATACTTCAAGGTTTTCAAATGCTACAACAAAGACTTCAAAAGTCAAACCATCATACACAAACACATCTTACACAAAGGAAGAAACAATCCACTCGAACAGCCATCCGATCGGACTCCCGTCCGACCGGACAACTGTCCGAACGAGCTGTCAACGGAACGGTCAGCCGTCCGATCGGACTACCGTCGATCGACCAGCTGTCTGATCCTCCAACACTTGTTTTCGTTTTACGCGTTGCTTATCATTATGCTATCGAACTATTCAGGCTAACCCTACTCTCAAGCGCTCCCTTCAATCCATCAACCGCTGTGAGTATACTCGATCCCTTTTTGCTTTAAGCACTTTTGGGTGTTACATACCTTACTTATACGAAATCACATCGAACACACTACGCAATACTTTAAACGCTAACCGTTACCGCATGTATTACGTGACTAAATGAATGCCTGTTGTTATGTTTACACGTGGAATGTTGTCTACCTGCCTTAACGACGATAGTACTATAGTTTGGACTCAGCACCCGTTCACACGGGGGTTGTTAAGGACAATTACTTGCATGGATTACGGTGGTAATCATGTATTGCGAACTGCCTAGGGCAGTCAACCCGCAGTCATTGGTATCGATAGATCCATGTCGATAATTAACATGCTTCGTTTTCCTCTGTGTACGTACTGGTTATGCGTAAACTATTTCGAACTCTATTATGCTATTATCAAACTTGTATGCTCACCTTTACATTTTATGTATTGACTCTATTTTAACGTATGTGACAGGTGTTTAAGATGCTTATCTGCTAGGAAAGCGAGGCTAGAATAAAGCTCTAGAGCCCAACAAATAGTTGTCTGTAATGGTCAAATTATGGGTCTCTAGAAGCAGATAAACAATCGCTGTATTTAAAATCTGAGTTGTCGGAACGAAAATATTTGCCTGGATGTTAACTGTAATAATTTGTTTACTCTTTAAGATACGGTATGGGACGTATTATTTTAAATTGAATAGTAATGATAATTGTTATGGAAACTTCTGGACAATCTGTTTCGCTCAGTCTCGTGCCCCGATGATTCCGCCATCGGTTGGGGTGTCATAGTTGGTTTACTTTGAGTTATCTAGTTTTATTTATTTATTGGGGTTTGAGTATGATAGGTTTAGTATTGAAGTATAATTAGAGGGCCATTATCATTGACGGATACGCTAACCATATCCCTTATTATATCCTTGTTTTTATTTTATAATTCATTTAGGTGCATGTTTTAATATTAATTCACCTATAGGGGATGGTTCAAATGAAAACCACTTTTATTGTGAAAACTCGAAAACTAACTAAAAAAAGCCTAAAAAACACAAAAAAAAAAAATTTTCAATTTTTTTTTATAAAAATCGCTAGTTTTTATATATAAAAAAAACTTTTTTTCAAAAAAAAAAAAAATTGTGTAGTGCACATGTGTAATAATACACATGTGTAGTACACATACATATATGCAGTATTACACATGTGCACTACACAAAAAAAAAAATTTTTTTTTTTTGAAATTTTTTTTTATATTAAAAAACCTGCGAAATTTTGATTGCAAAAAAAAATTAAAAAAAAAAAATTTTGTATGTTTTTTTTGGCTTTTTTTAATTAGTTTTCGAGTTTTCACAATAACTAGTGGTTTTCATTTGAACCTTCCCCTTCACCTATATTATATATATTAACATAAAGTTATGATGAACAATAGTTTAAATATTTTAAGTATTTATTTTTATTTAGTAATATTTTATCAATTATTTATTTAATTGTTTAGTAATAAAGATAATTTTTAGGTATTTGTTCTTTTTATTAGTAGCATTTTATTTAGCATTTAGTTTGATTTTTTTTTATAATAACTTACGTTCAGATCACTAGATAGCGACACGATATATGTTATCAAACAAAAAACTATAAAAATTAATACATATCGGTACCGATGTTGTTTAGTTCGGTATGGTATGATAGCAATACGATCTTAGTTTATCGAAAGAAAAAACAACAAAAATAAATCCCGGTAATAATACAAATGTTGTTCAGTCGGTTTCGGTTTGGGTTGGTACGATAGCGGCACAATAGCCGTTTTCCATAATGTTTATATGGCAACGTTGAAAAAAATAAACATAGAATGCAAACCAACAAACTGATATAAATTGAACAACACACAAATCAAATGATGTGTTGTGAGGGTTGATGCATCGTATTGCAAGTAGCTGACGCAAGTTCGATTGTTGTTGTGTCCGATTCTATGTTTTGCCAATGTAGGGCTAGCCCAATTGGTAGAGGCATATGCCTTTTAAGGGAGATGTTCCAGGTTCAATCCTGGGCAAGGGTGATAGATATTAGAATTATTGGTGAATAGAGCAGACCAGAGGTTGCCATTAAAAAAAATGAACAACATCGGTACTGGTATGGAAATTCGTTTTTTATTGTTTTCGATCGATGTAAGGTTTCGTCTTTCGATTACTATAGCGAGTAGGGCTGGCATATCATGTATACCCGTACACGATAAGACACAATACACGAAATCCGATACACGAACACGACACGATAACTTATCGTGTCCTTTTTTTCAAACACGAACACGACACGATATACACGAAAATTACCTGTTAATACCTGTCAACATGACTATTCGACTGTTATACACGAAAATTACCTGTTAATACCTGTTAACATGAACAAAAACACGAACACGACATGCTATCTGAGAGTTACAGAGGGAGTTTACGGTTTTATTTTTTTTTTGAATTAAATGAGGAATGAAAATAGAAAGGAATTAAGGAACCCACACGCACATGGCTGATGAGTTTTATTTAATTTAATTTCTTATCGTCTACTAACGGGTATTAACAGGTAAACAAGTATTTAACCTGTTTATACACGAAAATTAACAGGTAATATCGTGTCTACCTGTTTGGTACACGATACCTGTTAAGGCCATACACGATACCTGTTAACTTCGTGTAGGTTCGTGTCGTGTATTCATGTATTCGTGTAAAATTGCCGTGTCACACCCCCAAAATCCACCTGCGGATAACACCCGCTTCGAGGGCGTGACTGACCAGGATCCAGCCACCAATTATACTGAATATTTAAGTTGATAACAAAAGCAATACTTACTAACCATAAGCTTAGCAAATATTAAGTTCAGAGTTTAAAGTTTTAAGTTCAAACAGTAATAAGTAGCGGAAGCATAAGTAAGGCAGTTTAAACAAAGTTCATAGTTCGAAATAAGGTAACACCCAACACAAGGGTGGACAGACACTACTCGTTCCCAAGCAACAAGCTCCATCGTCACGGGTTACCTGCAAAGCATGCAGTAAAGGGGTCAACAATAATGCTGAGTGAGTTCACTAGTTGTCCAGTTTTAATTACCAAAAACTTGTTTCACCAGTTAATTTATCCGTTTATACATGCCATGGGGAGCTACCCCAAAAGTTAGCGACTAAACTGTTTTTCCAATACCGAACACTAGGTAACCGTTGCGTATCCGCAGGATGCCCCGATGTCAATGTTCTATCATCATTGACGGATGCCTGAGTACATTAGTTCACGACCGATCCCAAACCAGGGCACGGTGTGAGGCTGGTAAACACCTAAATAGCGCTATCAACTAATAACCCGTTCGCCTGATCCCGGCGACTAATCGGTATTTGTAGTAGGGACTTGAGTGATAGAGTTTCGTTTAGTGCCGTTAGTTGCAATCCGTATAAACAGTAATTAACCAAAAGGTTTCCCAATGCCAGGGAAGGAAAAGTAAGTTTTGTTCCCAATAACTAGGGAAGGTATGTAAATGGTATCCCCTTTTACAAGGGGATAGGGTTGTTTTAGTCTCGTGTCCCAAACCACCGGGACGCATGCTTTTAAGTTGTGAACTCACCTTGGGTTGCTCGGTAGGTTTAGGTTACTTGGTCAAACACGCTGGTCACCACGTCCTAACATGGTTACCGGTATAGGTCAGATTCGGTGTACAAGCATTCACGTAAAACACATACAGGTACGTAACATGCATACAAGTAAACAGTCATGGGGTTATTGGGCCGGCCTAAACTTTTAAGCAGTCAACAGCAACACATAATCCAGTCAACAGATAGCCCAAGTTAAACACATTATGGCCCAATAACCAAAGTGGACAGCCCAGTCGCAACCAGCTGGTCTCGAGTCGCAACCAGGTGGTCTCGGCTTGTCACGTTATGGTTGCGAGTCGCAACCGTGGTCTCGAGTTGTCACGTTGTGGTTGCGAGTCGCAACCGTCGTAGTCTCGAGTCGCAATCGTGTGGTTTCGACTTGTCATGCTATGGTTGCGAGTCGCAACTGCGTGGTCTCGAGTCGGAATGCTGTGGTTGCGAGTCGTAATATGTCCCTTTCATGTACACGTGATGATGCAGACTAAGTCAGGTTAGTTGGTACAAGACATCAGTCCCCAAATCAGGAAACAACCAATAGGGTTTAACTAACAACTTACCCAAACTGTCTATCAACCAAATATGGATCAAATCACAAGGGTTTTCAAATACTCAACCATCATTCAACATGTTCATAACAAGTTCATCCATATTCAACATCCTAGGGTTTTTATGTCCCACATAATCATTCATTTTATGAACTAATACTTACATATTTCATCAATCATGCAAGGACAAGAAACATACATGTTTGTAGCCGAAATCTTATGTTTAACATCATCATTTTTGCAAGAAATAAAGAAGTATAGTTTGGTTGGCCATGAACTCTCTTAACTACTATTTCTAGTTATTTTAAACATGTTTAGCAAATATTCATACATAAGGTTTAACACACATAATCCAACTTCACAAATCACCCAAAAATCATGTGTAACACTACTAACCAAGCATTTCTAGTTCATACAACATACATAAATCTCATGCACATAGTAACAACACTAACCGGTTGTGAAGAAGAAGAATGAGCCGAAAACAAAGGAAGAAAATGAGAGAAGATAAAGTGTCCGAGTTAGTGGTGATGAACTTGTCCGAGTTTCCTTGACCGAGATCCAAGCTTGAACCGAAAGTTGGATGAGGATGGATTGTTGTTGAAGGTTTCTAGTTAGAGAGAGTATAGAAGTGTTGTGGTAACTAAAGAATGAAGAATGAGGGGGAGGTTGGGTTTATATACAAGGTTCCAACATAAGCTTAGGGGACTTCGGCCCAAGCCGGTTACGGCCCAAAGGCCCACTCGAGACCGAGTGGCCCACTCGCAACCGGGTGGTTGCGAGTCATGGTCTCGGGTCGTGGTCTCGACTCTCATACATAAATATATATATTACATACATATCACACATATCATGTAAAAGTCACGTTTCCATTTAATAATATTTATATATACACAAAATATTACAAGGTGTTAGTTCGGAAAAACCTAGAGTGTCACATTATCCCCAAGTTTTAAGAACTTTCGTCCCGAAAGTTAAGGCAGCCACTGCCAAGCTAGCGTGTTTCAACGGGGTGTCACATCATCCCCCCGTTAGTTTGGAATTTCGTCCCGAAATTCGGTTGTAGCTTCAGTGCTGGGGTTTTCGTTTGGGAACAACTGGGGATACTTGGACTTCATCTGGTCTTCCCGCTCCCAGGTAAACTCTGGGCCGCGTCGTGAGTTCCAACGAACTCGCACAAGGGGTATCTGGCTACGTTTGAGGGTTTTGATTTCTCGATCCGTGATCTCAATCGGTTCCTCAGTAAAGTGTAGATGTTCATCAATCGTCAGTTCCTTAAAAGGAATCACAAGTGTTTCATCCGACAAACATTTCTTCAGGTTAGATACGTGAAATACGTTGTGTACCGCGCTCAGCTCTGCAGGCAGGTTCAATCTATAAGCAACCTTACCGATTTTCTCGGTAATTTCGAATGGTCCAACATATCGTGGATTCAGCTTGCCTCGTTTACCAAAACGAACCACACCCTTCCAGGGTGAGACTTTAAGTAGAACCCGGTCCCCGACCTGGAATTCTAACGGTTTCCTACGCTTGTCAGCGTAGCTTTTCTGACGGTCACGAGCTGCCGCCATGCGTTGCCTGATCTGGGAAATCTTTTCCGTTGTATCTACCACCAGTTCTGGGCCTGTGAGTTGACTGTCACCTATTTCCGCCCAGCAAAGAGGTGATCGGCATTTACGACCGTACAATGCCTCAAAAGGTGCCGCCTGAATGCTAGTGTGGTAGCTGTTATTGTAGGAGAATTCCACCAGCGGTAGATGCTTCTCCCAGTTCTTGCCAAAGTCGATCACACATGCTCTAAGCATGTCTTCCAGGGTTTGGATGGTGCGTTCAGACTGCCCATCCGTTTGTGGGTGGTAAGCGGTGCTCATGTCCAAACGTGAGCCAAAGGATTTGTGCATAGCTTGCCACAACTCGGAAGTAAAACGAGCGTCTCGGTCGGAAATAATAGAAGTTGGCACCCCGTGCCTGGAGACCACTTCCTTTAAATAGATTTCTGCTAAGGTAGAAAACTTGTCTGTTTCCTTAATGGCCAGAAAGTGTGCAGACTTAGTCAATCGATCTACTATCACCCAAATAGTATCATTCCCGTGTTGAGATCTAGGTAGTCCTGTAACAAAATCCATGGAAATTTGCTCCCATTTCCATTTCGGGATTTCGGGTTGCTGGAGTAGGCCTGCTGGTTTCTGATACTCGATCTTGACTCTTGCGTAGGTCAAACATTTGCCAACATAGGCTGCTATGTGGGCTTTCATGCCAGGCCACCAGTATGTGGTCCTTAAGTCGTGGTACATTTTATCTGAACCAGGATGTACTGAGTAACGGGACTTATGGGCTTCGTCCATCACAAGCTCTCGTAGATCTCCGTAAAGTGGGACCCAAATGCGCCCTGCCACATAGTAGGCGCCGTCTTCTTTTTGTTCTAGTTGCTGCCTCGATCCTCGCAGGGACTCAGCCCTGAGGTTTTCCGGTTTCAGAGCTTCAATCTGAGCATTTCGGATCTGGGTAGGGAGGTTAGACTGGATGGTAAGTTGTAATGCTCGCACGCGCCTTGGTATAGTGTCTTTTCGACTGAGGGCGTCTGCCACAACATTGGCCTTGCCCGGATGATACTTGATGGCGCATTCGTAGTCATTCAAAAGTTCAACCCATCGACGTTGTCGCATGTTTAATTCCTTTTGCTTGAAAATATGCTCGAGACTCCTGTGATCGGTGTAAATGGTGCACTTGGTACCGTACAGGTAATGTCTCCATATCTTAAGCGCAAATATCACTGCTCCCAGTTCCAAGTCGTGTGTTGTGTAGTTCCTTTCGTGCGTCTTGAGTTGTCGTGAGGCGTAGGCAATAACTTTCTCGCGTTGCATCAACACGCAACCGAGCCCATGAATAGACGCATCGCAGTAAACCACAAAGTCATCTGTTCCTTCAGGTAACGAGAGAATAGGAGCACTGCAGAGGTTATCCTTTAGTTTCTGAAATGCGGTTTCCTGAGCTTCACCCCATTTATAAGCCATACCCTTCTGAGTAAGAGCCGTGAGAGGCTGAGCGATCTTTGAAAATCCCATGATAAATCTTCGATAGTATCCCGCTAGTCCTAAGAATTGGCGGACTTCAGTCGGAGTCTTAGGGGTAGGCCAATTCTTTATAGCGTCGATCTTTGCAGGGTCGACGTGAATTCCATCTTTGTTAACCACGTGTCCAAGGAAATGGACTTCTCGAAGCCAGAAGTCGCATTTCGAGAACTTGGCATACAGTTGCTCGTTGCGAAGGAGTTTGAGGATAAGGCGTAGGTGCTGTTCATGCTCTTCCTGACTTTTCGAGTAGATCAAGATGTCGTCTATAAACACGATCACAAACTTGTCGAGGTAGGGTTTGCATACCCGGTTCATGAGATCCATGAACACTGCAGGGGCGTTGGTCATTCCGAAGGGCATAACGAGGAATTCATAATGACCGTAACGAGTTCTGAATGCAGTCTTGGAAATATCTTCATTACGGACCCTTAGCTGATGGTAGCCTGATCGCAGGTCAATCTTAGAGTAGTAGCTTGATCCTTGCAATTGATCGAATAGGTCGTCGATTCGAGGGAGAGGGTAACGATTCTTGATGGTAACCTTGTTCAGTTCACGATAATCAATGCACATTCGGAAAGTGCCATCCTTCTTCTTAACAAAGAGTACCGGTGCTCCCCAGGGCGATGAACTAGGACGGATAAATCCTTTATCCAATAGTTCTTGTAGTTGCGTCGAGAGTTCCTTCAATTCTGCGGGGGCTAGTCGATAAGGCGCACGAGCTATAGGCGCTGCTCCGGGAGCTAGCTCGATTTGGAATTCGACCTGACGATGGGGAGGGAGTCCAGGTAATTCCTCAGGAAATACCTCGGGGTAGTCACGCACGACTGGAAAGTCTTCGATCCTCTTTTCCTTTTCCTGCGTGTTGGTAACAAGTGCTAGGATAGCGGTGTGCCCTTTTCGTAAACACTTCTGGGCCTTCAAGAAAGAGATAACGCCGGAGATTTCTCCACCTTTGCCACCTTGTACAATGAGGGGTTTGCCAGAACGGCGAGGAATACGAACTGCTTTCTCTTGACAAAGGATCTCAGCGCGATGTTTAGATAACCAATCCATGCCGATGACGACGTCGAAGCTTCCAAGAGTAACAGGGAAAAGATCGATACTAAATGTCTGACCAGACAACTCTAGTTTGCAGCCTTTGATAACATGTGAGGCCTCGATGTTTCTACCATTAGCTAACTCGACGATATGAGGAGAACTTAGTAACGAAAGCGGACGCTTAAGCTTCTTACTAATACGTAGGGACACATAACTAGCATCGGCACCGGAATCAAATAACACAGAAACATAACGATCATCGAGTAGGAACTTACCCGTCACAACATTGGGGTCATTCCTTGCTTCACCAGCTCCAATCACGAAAGCCCTTCCTCTAGCACCATTCCCAGCATTGTTGTTCTGATTGTTGTTCCCAGCTCCCTGATTATTGTTGCGATTCTGATTCAGTTCAGGGCAATCCTTCTTAAAGTGCCCTGTTGCCCCACATTTAAAACACGCTCGGTCGTTTCCTTGCTGCTGTTGCTGTTGGGGTTGTTGCTGATTTTGTCTTGCTGGGAGCTGACTTCTACAATCCTTGGCTTCGTGCCCCATCTTGTGGCATCGCTGACACTGGCCCTTGTTACATGCCCCATTGTGGTGCCTGTTACACTTGTTGCACTTAGGGTAGCTTCCCCGGTAGCCACCCTGTTGCTGAGTGCCTTTGTTGTTTTCAGTTTTCCTTTGCTGTGCTGGGGCCTGAGTGGGGTTAGCATCCTTGCTTTGATTTCCTTCCCACTTACGCTTGTTGTCATTAGAAGTTCCGACAATAGCACTGATCCTTTTGGGCAATCTGCCCTCTTCTACGGCCTGATCAGTAAGTTTGTGAGCAAGTCGAACAATCGGCTGAATGGTAGTGTGGTTGGCTGAAGTTACATGGCTTCGAATTTCTGGAGCCAAACCCTTGATGTACAGTTCGATTCTTCGATACATAGGTCGAGACATGTTTGGGCAAAGAGCAGCATAGTCATTAGACAGCTTGGTGTAAGTTTCAATTTCCGACCCAACCATCTTGAGCTCATAGTACTCATTCTCAAGCTTGTGGATGTCATCCCGGTGACAGTATTCATCCTTAATCATATCCTTGAAATCCTCCCACGCAGTAGCATTTGCAGTTTCCAATCCAAACATCTGAATCTGCGCCTTCCACCAAGAAAGTGCGCTTCCTTCAAGCGTAGCAGTAGCAAATTTCACCCAATTTGCAGGGGGACATTCGCAAACAGCAAAAACAGCTTCAATTTTCTCAATCCAATGCAGAAGACCTATGGCACCCTCAGTGCCGTTGAAAGGGAGAGGCTTGCAATCCATGAAAGTTTTGAAAGTACACACGGGTGGTTGCGCAGGTGCATGCTGACCTGTTCGTGAGAAGCGAAGCGCATAGACTTAGAGGCGAAAAGACGATGTGGCGGTAGGATCTAAACATCCTAAAACAACGAGCTTACCTATAGGGTGAGCTGCGAAAGCTGCAGCCACTGTGTTGAGCAGGTTAGTGAACTGAGCCTGCGTCATGTTGATGTTTCCCCTTCCACGTCCACTCATTGTCTTCATAACCAGAAAACACAGTATGAGTGTGATGTCGTAGTGTAACGAGAATGAGATAGAAGAGAGAGAGGTGTATCTATCTAATTAGGCATACTAGTACGTATAGCAAAATAGGAAACATAAAGTAAGCAAACAAGTAAACACTGGTCCGAGCTATGAGGTCGAAAGTGTTGAGCCTTGCACTTGGAGTGTAGTGCCGTCGCGAGTCACGGGTTATAGTCTGGTTTTCTCCAAAAAGATTTTTCCCCTTTTTAAAACCAAGTTCACTATAACCAATGGCTCTGATACCAATCTGTCACACCCCCAAAATCCACCTGCGGATAACACCCGCTTCGAGGGCGTGACTGACCAGGATCCAGCCACCAATTATACTGAATATTTAAGTTGATAACAAAAGCAATACTTACTAACCATAAGCTTAGCAAATATTAAGTTCAGAGTTTAAAGTTTTAAGTTCAAAGAGTAATAAGTAGCGGAAGCATAAGTAAGGCAGTTTAAACAAAGTTCATAGTTCGAAATAAGGTAACACCCAACACAAGGGTGGACAGACACTACTCGTTCCCAAGCAACAAGCTCCATCGTCACGGGTTACCTGCAAAGCATGCAGTAAAGGGGTCAACAATAATGCTGAGTGAGTTCACTAGTTGTCCAGTTTTAATTACCAAAAACTTGTTTCACCAGTTAATTTATCCGTTTATACATGCCATGGGGAGCTACCCCAAAAGTTAGCGACTAAACTGTTTTTCCAATACCGAACACTAGGTAACCGTTGCGTATCCGCAGGATGCCCCGATGTCAATGTTCTATCATCATTGACGGATGCCTGAGTACATTAGTTCACGACCGATCCCAAACCAGGGCACGGTGTGAGGCTGGTAAACACCTAAATAGCGCTATCAACTAATAACCCGTTCGCCTGATCCCGGCGACTAATCGGTATTTGTAGTAGGGACTTGAGTGATAGAGTTTCGTTTAGTGCCGTTAGTTGCAATCCGTATAAACAGTAATTAACCAAAAGGTTTCCCAATGCCAGGGAAGGAAAAGTAAGTTTTGTTCCCAATAACTAGGGAAGGTATGTAAATGGTATCCCCTTTTACAAGGGGATAGGGTTGTTTTAGTCTCGTGTCCCAAACCACCGGGACGCATGCTTTTAAGTTGTGAACTCACCTTGGGTTGCTCGGTAGGTTTAGGTTACTTGGTCAAACACGCTGGTCACCACGTCCTAACATGGTTACCGGTATAGGTCAGATTCGGTGTACAAGCATTCACGTAAAACACATACAGGTACGTAACATGCATACAAGTAAACAGTCATGGGGTTATTGGGCCGGCCTAAACTTTTAAGCAGTCAACAGCAACACATAATCCAGTCAACAGATAGCCCAAGTTAAACACATTATGGCCCAATAACCAAAGTGGACAGCCCAGTCGCAACCAGCTGGTCTCGAGTCGCAACCAGGCGGTCTCGGCTTGTCACGTTATGGTTGCGAGTCGCAACCGTGGTCTCGAGTTGTCACGTTGTGGTTGCGAGTCGCAACCGTCGTAGTCTCGAGTCGCAATCGTGTGGTTTCGACTTGTCATGCTATGGTTGCGAGTCGCAACTGCGTGGTCTCGAGTCGGAATGCTGTGGTTGCGAGTCGTAATATGTCCCTTTCATGTACACGTGATGATGCAGACTAAGTCAGGTTAGTTGGTACAAGACATCAGTCCCCAAATCAGGAAACAACCAATAGGGTTTAACTAACAACTTACCCAAACTGTCTATCAACCAAATATGGATCAAATCACAAGGGTTTTCAAATACTCAACCATCATTCAACATGTTCATAACAAGTTCATCCATATTCAACATCCTAGGGTTTTTATGTCCCACATAATCATTCATTTTATGAACTAATACTTACATATTTCATCAATCATGCAAGGACAAGAAACATACATGTTTGTAGCCGAAATCTTATGTTTAACATCATCATTTTTGCAAGAAATAAAGAAGTATAGTTTGGTTGGCCATGAACTCTCTTAACTACTATTTCTAGTTATTTTAAACATGTTTAGCAAATATTCATACATAAGGTTTAACACACATAATCCAACTTCACAAATCACCCAAAAATCATGTGTAACACTACTAACCAAGCATTTCTAGTTCATACAACATACATAAATCTCATGCACATAGTAACAACACTAACCGGTTGTGAAGAAGAAGAATGAGCCGAAAACAAAGGAAGAAAATGAGAGAAGATAAAGTGTCCGAGTTAGTGGTGATGAACTTGTCCGAGTTTCCTTGACCGAGATCCAAGCTTGAACCGAAAGTTGGATGAGGATGGATTGTTGTTGAAGGTTTCTAGTTAGAGAGAGTATAGAAGTGTTGTGGTAACTAAAGAATGAAGAATGAGGGGGAGGTTGGGTTTATATACAAGGTTCCAACATAAGCTTAGGGGATTTCGGCCCAAGCCGGTTACGACCCAAAGGCCCACTCGAGACCGAGTGGCCCACTCGCAACCGGGTGGTTGCGAGTCATGGTCTCGGGTCGTGGTCTCGACTCTCATACATAAATATATATATTACATACATATCACACATATCATGTAAAAGTCACGTTTCCATTTAATAATATTTATATATACACAAAATATTACAAGGTGTTCGTTCGGAAAAACCTAGAGTGTCACATGCCGGCCCTAATAGCGAGTGTAGGTACCATAACGAACCGAACAGATAACAACCGAATTTTCGCCGCGAAGCGCGAGAGGAAAATCACTAGTATATATATTAAAAAGAGAAGGTAATAAACAGTAACAATAAATAAATATTAAAAAGAGTCTTGAATGAAAACTAATAAAAATAGAAATGAATGAATAGTATTGGGTACCGGTATCAAATTTGTCAAACCGGGTGTATTTTCGGTATCCGTTCGGCACCGGCATGGTTGCAAAAGTCGCTAGGCGCTCTCTAGTCGGTCGACCGGGGAGTTGAGAGTACTCGGCCTAGGTGGAGAGTACTTGGGGAGTACTCGGATATGCTAAATTATAAAGAAATTAGTTTTTGGAACTTAAATATAAGTCAAATAACATAAATTTACTAATATCTATAACAAAATAAGTGAAAATGATATTCATTCTTTAACATGATAGGCATAGAAATTATGTTTTATTATTTTTAAATCAAACTCGACCCGAGTTGACCTACCAAATACGATTTTGGCCGAGGTTGCCCGCGTTTGACCGATTCCGAGTAATTAGGCGGAGTCAAAGAAAGTCGCCTCGGCAGCCTACCTTGTAGCGACTACTCGGAGAGTACTCGGCCTTGGAAACCTTGTTTTACAACCATGGGCACCGGTATTCATCGGGTTTTACCCTCAAATACTGGTGCCGTACCAGTACCGACCGTATCAAGCCGTACTGTACCAGGTATATTCGGTACTGGTACCAATTTTTAGGGATTTCGGTAACGGTATTTTCGGTACCGGTTGGTACCGAGCTCATCAAATCCTGTAGCAACGTAGCCATGCAAGTAATTGCACAATTTAGATTACTTTTCATACACACAGTAAGTAAATTGTATTTCGTTTGAATGAGGTTTTATATACACAACAACTTATTTTGCTTTATTTTTTGACTTTTTACGTAATGAATGAATTGTAGCATGTAAAATTAACTTGGATATTTAGATTATTGATGAGAAAATCGTATCAAATCCTGTAATCAAACCGGTATCGTATCGGTACCAAATTTACTATACCAAATCATTTTCGGTACCAATTTCGTACCCACCTTTTGGCGTTTTCAGAATCGTTACTTTCGGTTCGACACCGATCTAGCACCATACCTATATTTATTGATTTTTACCTTCAAATACCATACCGTATTGGTGCCGGTAGGTACTGAGTTCGATTCCCACAAGAGGGTTTTTCCCATATTTATTGGGTTTACTCCTGAATTGGTGTATGGACATTATGCCTAGTGGAGATGGATATGATCGGGTGATTTCCCTGGTGGCACGATGATACTCCAGTGGTCCACCAATGATCCAAATTTGCCGTTAAAAAAAAATTAAAAACATAGGGATTTTTTTTGTAAAGAGTTCAGTTTTCATGTCACAAAAATAAGTTTAATTCAAAAATTATATTTTTATAGTGTAGGAGTTAATTTGAAACTTAAAAAACCACTCTAGCTTGTTATAGTGTTTTCAAGATGTATTTTAAATTTAAGTAGCAAAATATCTCATGCATGCGGCAGTACCTCACGTCGTATATTAAACTTAAGTAAAACCATGAACATGTAGATAGAAAACACCCGTGTTTAAGTAGTAAAATATCTCGCGCATTTGATCGGCACTTTCAGTGCCGTTACAAGTACCGAGCTCATCCATATTTTAACGTGTTAGCACCATAATAACTGAACTAAAAACAACCGAATTTCCAACGTATAGGACGTGTGGGTCCTATTATTATATATTAGGTTATTTAAAATCGCTTTTTTAGGACGGATTGACTATCCTTTTCACGACATTTTTATTTATGTTTTGATATTCGGTATCGGCTTGCAGTTACTGACACGCGTTTTGTAGTCATTGGTCCCCACCGCAACGCGCATGCGAAAATTATCTAACAAGATTAGCGTTACCTTTTTGTTTGAATTTTTTTTAATGTTTACTACGATAAAGTAAAGTATGTAATATGAAATTTGTTATTGTACTTGTTAATTTGGAATGTTATTATTGTATTTTAATTTTTAATATATTCAATATATAAATTAATAATAATATTATTCTGTTTTAAACCCGTCTGGACCAGTAAACTAGTTAGATGTCCAGTTTAGTGTCGAGTTTGGTTTTAAAAACATTGCATCATGCTGGACAATGTGTCCATGTTTCCTTTTGATACCTATAGCATATGCTAGCTTTTATCTCTCATTTTTATATGATTGTGTTACAGTGTAAATATTTTGTAGCTTATTAAAAGGCAATTATTGTAGTATAAATTTCATATGAAAAAGAAGCCTAGACTGAATAATTAGTGGTCATCGGACACTCAATTTTTTTTACCTATTTCCAGCTGATCTATATTGTGTCCCCTACAAAAATATTATGTAAAGGTTCAAACGAGGGTTTTGTTCCAATAATTTGTTTTGTGCCCTATGTTTTGCTCCTACAATGCCTTTAATTGGTATGAGCTAGTCAGCGGTCGAGTTAGACAATTCAAGGGAGAAGATCGAATAAGAAAATGGGCGTTTTGTTTGATCCACAATATCGGCATCAACAACATACTCACAATAGAAAACGTTTTTCGATCATGTATGGCTACAAACTCAGCTCTTTGTCTAGTAAGGGATTCAACAACATGATATTTCAATGTCCAATGCCCACTTCCAAAAATTATACAATATGAGCGGTAAGAATCAAGACTATCATGGAAGCTAATGGCATCTGGGAAGTTGTTGAATCTGTTGAAGGTGATATTGGCAATCCAAGAAAGAGTAAGATGGCAATGGCATATCTTTTCCAAGTGACACCGGAAGATCTCATTCTTTGAATAACCAAACATGCGGAAGCCAAGGAAAGAAATCAAGACTCTTCTCAAGTGACACCAAAAAATATCTTTTCAAGGCCCGATATATCGGTGTTGATAGTGTCAAGAAAGCAAGACTCCAAATTCTAGGCTAAATTGCACTTTACGTCCTTTATGTTTAAACATTCTTTCAGACGGTGTCCTTTAACTATCAAAATTACACTGAGTGTCCTTTAAGTTAATACATATCATCATGTGGTGTCCTTTCCTTCTAACCCAGTTAGATCAGTTAGATCTTCTGGTTAAATTCCCTCACGTACAAATCACGTGAGGGTATTATTGTCAATTCGTTTATAACTTAAAGAGTAAATTCACTTTACGTCCTTTATGTTTGAACATTCTCTTAGGGGGGTGTCCTTTAACTACCAAAATTACACTGATTGTCGTTAAGTTACACATAGCATCAAGAGGTATCCTTTAACTACCAAAATTTCACATTTTAGGGGCTGTTTGGTAGCCTCTTAATGACCATTCAGATGCTACATCTTAATGGTTTAAAACCTCTGAATGAATAAGAGGTAACCTCAAGTCTGAATGGTTAAGAGGTAACCTCTGAATAGTAAATCATCACATGCTACATTCTTCTACCTTCTCATTGGTAAAATTTTTAATGGTTCCATTAAGAGGTAGCCTCTTAATGACCATTCAGAGGCTACCAAACAGCCCCTTAGTTAAACATCGAGGGCAATGGGATGGGTTTAGGTAATCCCAACCCCAAACCCGATTAGCTAACTTTGTCCCAAAATCCGTTGGGTTTCTATTCAAATGTGTAGATAACAAAAATAGTATATGTTAACAATTGATATATATCATGTATACAATTGAATAAACACGTACACTTTATCGGGTAATCGGGTTAGGTAAATGGGTATATCACCAAATCTCAAACCCGTCCCTAACCTGCAAAAAAAAAAAAAAAAAAAAAATCCCAATCCCGGTCCCATACCCGGTTATTGACCTCAAACCAATCTCAAACCCGCCTCATTGTTATACCTAGTTGTGGGTTTTGAGTTACAGCTTTTGTAATGATGTTTAACTGAAATGTGAAGTTTTGGTAGTTAAATGACACTGCCTGATGATATGTGTAACTTAAAGGACAAACAATGTAATTTTGGTAGTTAAAGGACACCCCCTGAAAGAACGTTCAAACATGAAGGACGTAAAGTGCAACTTAGTCTTTAAGTTATAAACGAATTGACATAGATGTCATGTCTTTTGACAAGGTTGTTCGAAGGCATACGAAGAAAGGCTTCGTGCAAGGATGCCGGTACAAAGTCAATGAACAATTAATTGTTATTGACTCAAGAAAAGTGGGAGGCACGGAAATATAGTGGAGACAAAGACCACCCCAACAATCTAAACATAAATAGACATACAATTTGTAATTGCAGCATCAATCTCTAAGTAAACATATTCAAAATGTGTTTTTGCATACAATTATGCAACTTAATTTTCAAATACAAAATCACTCCAGATGTTAGGCTGAATATATCTAGTGTCATGATCATTTTTTCTATGCTCATGTCTTTAAAACTCTATTGTGGTATTAAAACGATCGAAAAACTCAACACGAGTACAGCTTGGATTGCAAAATTGGCCAAAAAAGTAATTCTCACTTTCAAATCCAGATGTAGTACGCAAGGCCAGACAAATTTTCCTCACGGTAATAAGCCAGAATCCAATCAAATCTAAAGTTGGTGGTGTAGTGGGTTTAGGTTTTAGGTTATTGGACACGTATCACTCTATAAACCATTCTTACAGTTCTTACAATTAGGAGCTTTTGTTGAATAACTTAACCCACTTTTTATAATATGAAAACCCCTTCTCACAGATTTTGGTGGGTAGAATCACGTTAATTAACCTGATTAATCTTAAAAAAAAATATATCGATTTTTCGAATAGGAAAGCAACTATTACTGAAAAATGATGACTTTTTGTGATGAAATGGTAAGAACAATAGCTTCTTAGTGACTTACAAGAAATACGCATATGGCTTCAACAATGTCAAAGACTATTGATGAAACAATGGTTAACCGGGCAGGGTTAACTCACTGGTCTCGTCAAGAAGGGTTAATCCCTTCCTCTCGAGGATCGCTGGCTGGATCACCGGTGGGTTGATCTCCTGCACAAGGAAACAAACCGTGACTCGTAACAAGGAGGATGGGGTGGGGGGTGCTCCTTGTTACCACTCTCCGGCGTGAGAATCAGTAGTTTGCTTGGGAAGCAAAGTAAGATAGTAGTAGTAGTGAGAGAGTTGTCAAGAGATACCTCAAACCTGGTTTGGGGTTGGTATTTATAGCCGAGGAGTGAAGGAGGAGGTGGATGGATAGACTGACGGCATGCTGCACCTTTGTAGGTGTGTCAGACATGTCGGCCGGGGAGACGACGCCACGTCAGTCTGTCGCTTACGTAGACCTGACAGGTGACTGCCATTGGTTCCACTTGCACTGTGGTGTCAGTCCCACTTGTTGAGCGTATAGGATGCGGTGCTAGCCGCATCGCTGCCTGCGGTAACATCTGATGTTATCGCGTCTCTTGCTTGTGATCAAGAAATACGCGAGATGCGGTGCTGGCCGCATCATCGCCTGTGGTGACTGTTGTTGTTATCCAGCTTCCTTGTATTGATAGAAGTGTTCACTAGACGCGGTGCGAGGCCCCATCGCTGTGAATACTTCCGTTTTCATACATCAGATGTGATGCTATGTCGCATCACTCTACCGTTCTCATGTTCCACGTAAGTCTTCCTTCATTACTAGATAGATTGGATTCAACCCTTGTGTCGACGCGTTCTCGCATGGGCACAAGTAGGTTGTTAGCTGGTGGGGGTTTTGATAACGGTAATGGTCACTCGCGGTCGATGCTGACGCGAGGTCTGGGACCATACCCCTTCAAGTCCCCCCAGTCTAGTGTTGCTGCCACATACAAGTTGTATGTGGGAGGAGTACTGGACTATGGTGTTTAGAAGGTAGTTTGGAGTCTGGAGAAGATCCTAGACCATGTGGATGGTCTTTTCTGTTTGTAAATCAAGCTGGAGGTCTGGAAGGGTCATTTGACGCCTCTTCCGTACCGGTGAAAATGTTTCGTCTGATGCGAAATTCTCAGCCTTTGGCTGGTTGCCACCTGTTGGTGTGCCGAACCAACTGTAGGAATTAGTTGGAGGAAGTGTACAAACTTCGAACCAATCTTTGAGATGGTGGTTGAAGGTGTGCACAAACTTCGAACCAACCTTTGAAGTGGTGAATGAAGAAGAGAGCATGTTGTTCCCATGATTGGATATCTAATGATGATTCCTTTCGTGGGGTGTTCATGTTCTTCCCATTAGCTCTCAAGTAACCGCACGTCCTTTGCGGTTACCTCGTTGCTTGACATTGTTGGCCACGGTTGTGGGAACAACGTTGGGCACTTGCGTCATTGTTGGCCATGTTTGGTCGAACAATGTGATTCTGGATAACGGTCAAATAAACATGATCATAGGCATGGTAATGCCTATCATTGTTTATTTTATCCAACGTACAAGTAGGGTAACAAAGTCATAAGCAGACTTGTTACCGCTTGTTCGATCGCTTGTTGTTCGACAAGGGCTCGTATGATCATTGGGGATCTTGTCCGCATCTCTTCCTTAGGCACCTTCCTTCACGCTCCAATACCGAGGAGTTTTTCCTTGAAGTAGTTTCGTTCCTCGATGTGGAGTTAGTTGTGGCTCTTTCGTAACAACCATTTGCGGAAGCTATGGTTATGTCCGCAGCGACACATGAGTGTCTGCGGTTTTGCATTCCCATATTCGCTCGAAACGGGTGTGTTGTTCGGATGTGGCTCTTGAAGGTTCAGGAGTCAGGGTTGCTGATGTGCGCGCGCGTACATTCCCTTCCTTCTTCTTGTTAAAGAAGGGGTTCATGCACCCTCTGTGGTTGTGAACCGGACAGGAGGGATTTGAAGCTTGAAGAGAATGAAGGCAATGCGGTTGACCTGTATCTGAGATGCGGTTCAGTCCAAAGAACAACGCTGGTTCTGAGTATCTGACACACCTGAACGGGCTCGTGTGTGTCATTTCCGCATATTCCACGTGTGCTCGTGGGTAGTGCGGAAAGGTCCTATACCCCCTTATAGTGTGGAGATATATATTTTTGCCTATTTTTAGGGGTATGTAAAAAAACGACATGCGGTATGGGTTATGGTGTGGTATACCAGAGAAACCGCATGCCGCTTGTAATTGGATAAGGTAGTCGCTTTTTGTTGCATACGTGGCTGATCTCACGTGTGAGTTGGTGAGATCTTTCTGGCATGTGTTGAAATGAAAGGACGTTTGCACTGCTCGAGGCATTAAATGCACTGTAGCAAGGAGTGTAAACGTCTCCTATGTCAGGCGCGTGGGCGGCCACGCGCGCGTGATAACCGTCAACGGAAACGGCGCTTGACACGTGGTGTCGCGCGATTCGTTCTTTTTGAACGTGATGATTCGTTTTCTCCCTCCTCATTAATTGCGATGGGTATATAAGGGGAAACCGTTCGTGGTTTCCCCTCACTTGTTCGAAATTTCAAAAAATTGCCGGTGAGAGAAACCTTTCCTTTGTCTTCTCCGACGATATTTGTTGAAAGTTCCGGTGAGGTTGTTAGTGTACATCTTTTATATTCTTGATGGCGGAACCGTCAAATCCACACAATGTGGAGGGTGAAAACCCTGAACAACCGGTAGTGGATACTGATGAAGATGACGAGGACGACGTGGATGTTGCCGGTGGTGGCTTACCGGTGTTGAAGTGGTCGAAGGGTGGTTTCAAAACCCTGATGACCACCGTTCAGATGGCCGACGAGTGGGATGCTACTTACCCACAAGAGGGGGATACCGGTGCCAATGCTCCGGCCGGTTATATTACTTTGTGGGCTGATTTTTTCAACGACGGCAACCTTAGGTTGCCGGTGACGGTGTTCGTTGCGGAGGTGTTGGAGTACTATCATCTCCATATCTCCCAACTTAGTCCCTTTGGAATGTTCCGAATCAGGAACTTTGAATATACTTTTCGTGCCCATGGCTTGCCCATTACTGTTGAAAATTTCCGGCGATTCTACCAGTTGACGGTGAACACTGGTTTTTTCTCTTTTACTCAACGGCATGGGAGCTTGAAGTTGATGACGCCTCCTAAGGGTGTGACCGGCTGGAAGAAGAAATTCTTCTATGTTAAAGCCTGTGCGGTCTATGCCAGCATGTCTTTCAGGAATGTCAACGTTGGAGTTTCTGATGAAGATATTCCCGTTGCCACCGCAAAGACTGTGGACTGGTTCTCTAGGTTGCGGCCTATTGAACTCAAGAAGTTGGATAATAATCAGCTGTGGGTGTTGCGGATGATGCTCATTAGGCCGGATAGGAAGGCAAGGCCCGTTTTGCGGGAAAAGAGTGGTGGTAAGTTTGTTACTCTTTGTTGTTTTCCTTACTTCCTAGTCCTTGTAGTAACATGCATGCATGTGTTGCATCAGTGGATGCGGTTGGCTTGTGGAGAATGTTCGAGCCCGATTTCGAGGGCCGGGTTGAGCTTATTGCGGTTGAGTTGAAGGAAGGCTTCAACCTAGAAATTGTTAGCAACTTCCGTGTACCGACGCGCGCAATGTTGAGTGCCCCTGTGCCGGGAGACGCAAGAGGTATTTCGTAAGTTGCATCTATTTTTCCAGTTTATTCGTTTTAACTGGTTTTCTTGACTGTTTAAATGCAGCTATCCTTGCGGATCTGGGGAAGTTTGAGAAGCGCATCCCCAAAAAGCATGCGGAGAAGAAACCGGTGAAGAAAACCGCGCGGGGTCGTGGCAAGGGGAGGGCTGAAGGCTCAGTTGCCCCTTCTTCAGTGTCTGAAGCCGCAGGTACCTATCGATCTTGTTATCACGGATATACCGATTACGTGGTAGTATCTGACACCCTTGAGGGTTTGGGTGTTATAGGTAGTGGTGCGGCTGCGGGTGGAACTGCTGCGGGTCCCCCCTTTGTTGGTGAGAAAAGAGGACCAGAGCAGAAGGCTGCTGGTGGTGGTGAACCAAAGCGTCGGAGACTGCAGACCAAAAGGGCTGCTCCGGCGCAAAAGAAACCTGCGGTTGCTGCTGGTAAGTATATCTTTTTTCATTGTTTTGCATGTACAATATGTTGGATTAACAATTGTTGCTCTTTGTGTTGCAGAATCCCAAGATGCAGGTTATTCTTTTTTTGACTTCCCTTCGTCTCCCCTGCATACCGCTGCTACGGGTGCGGGGGTGCCGAAGGAGCCTGTTGTGCCCAAGGAGCCTGCGGCCCCTTTTGTTGGGCCGGTTCGCGATCCCACCGTGGAGAAGACGGTGGAAAAGACTGCTGCCCAGATATTCGACACTGTGGATTCCTCTGACAATCTGATCTCTCCTAATGAGGGTGATGGATTGGACTTGAGGTTTTCAGATGCTGGTAAGCAGAAGTCTGATGCTGAGGTGCGGCAGCATGATGCTGAGCCGCAGAAGTCTTCTGCTGGTGAGAAGGGTACCGGTTCGTCTGCCGGTGGTGCGGGTTATGATGGGCCTCCCATTCAGCCTGGGGAGTCTGAATTGGAGTATTATTACCGCACCTATACCCAGGGTCGAAGTACTGCTTATCACCGACCCCACTGGACTGTTATGCAGGGGGATGATATTTCCAACGACCCCTCTGCGTGAAAGGAGATTCTGGGTGGTCTGGGCACCCCATTTGAAGTTGAACGTGCCCGTTCTGCACCCCGTGAGTTGCGGATCAACCAACTTTCTACCATGCTAGTAGGAAGTTCCATAGTGGCGAACGCCATTTTGGAAGACTACAAGGTGTTAGGCCGCAGGGAGGAGGAAGCTGCTCGCTTGCGGGCCGAAGTGGAAGAGTTGGTCAAGGCTGCTCGTGCGGGTGCGGAGCAGCTTGAGAAGGATAGAGCTGCTTTTGAGAAGTAGAAACAGACCTCGGAGTGGGCTGCCACTGCTCAGCTGAAATAGGTTCGTACTCTTGCCAAACTTCTTTCTGATGAACGCAAAAGTTGGAATGAAAAGTTTTCCAA
This sequence comes from Helianthus annuus, assembly GCF_002127325.2. NCBI lineage: Eukaryota > Viridiplantae > Streptophyta > Magnoliopsida > Asterales > Asteraceae > Helianthus > Helianthus annuus. The sequence continues at coordinate 149,247,449 of NC_035446.2, read as the reverse complement.
TGAGCGCAAGAAGTGGAATGAATCTTGGGCGAAGCAGAATGACAATCTGTTTCGTGCTCGTCAGGAGTTGACGAATGCCAAGGCAGCGAATGTTGCCTTGGGCAAAGAGAAAGCTGCAGCTGAGGCGATTGCAGTTAGAGCGCAGCAGGCAGAGGCCGAGGCCGTAAAGGCGCTTGCAGAGGCCAAGGAAGCGGGGGCGCGTGCTGTGAAGGCCCTTGAGGAGGCCAGAGAGAGGGAGAGCCACTCTTCTAAGGCTCTTGAAGAGGCGAATGCTGAGCGCACCCGTTTGGATAAAGTTGTTGCCAGCCTTCAGGTATGATTCGTTACCTCTGTTGTATATTTTTCTGCTTTTTTAGAATGTTTACTGATGTTTGAGTAAACTGTTTTTTGCTCTTTGAAAGGCTGAGGTTCAGACCCGGGAGGTCGCGGTCACTGACCTCACAGCCCGCATGACTGCAGCGGAAGAGCGGGCTAACGCCGCTATTGAGGCCAAGGATGCCTTGACATCCTCTTTTAACCAGCTGGAGGCTGACCGCGAGTGGATGCGACGCCATGGCATTGCCCATGTAAGTATGTTGTGACGTCTGTGCCAAAATTTGACCATATGCTGACTTTATTATCCCTGTGTTGCAGATTGTTCATGCCATTATGGATGCTCCTGAAACCGCAGCTGGTTTGGACTTGGTCAAGCAACGTGCTCGTGACGCTGGTTTTAAGGCTGGTTATAACCGCTGCATTAGTCATATGAATATTATGTCCAAGGGCGGTTATACTGAAGAGCGGTCTGGGTTCCATGGTGTGGATACCGAGTCGCTTCTTGACGCGGCCGTAGCCTCCTTTTACGATACGTCCCTTTCTTGCGTGGAGGAATTGGACGACTGTTTAGAGGCTGCAGATTATGTAGATCGGCTGCGGATGCTCTATGCCGATGCGGAAGAGGAAGATCCCGCTGGTGGTGCTGGAACCAGCGGTACAAAATAGGGTTTAGGTTGGCTAGTGTGCCCCCTTTTTGTCTTCCTCTTGTATATGATAGGAACTTTATGTAAATCCATTAAGCATCGCGTGGGTGCTTGAATTTTTTGAATATAAAGTTTTTTGTTCAATTTGTTCAAGTGTTTTTAATTCTTGCATGTTTGAGCGTATGTATGCGAATCTCTACCCATTGTGAGTGGGGTCGAGTGTACTCCATACTGTTGCGGTATGAGTACGCGTCAATTCCGTTATTTACCCCGTTAGGGTTTTAGAATTGTGTAAGCTTTGTAAAAACTTATATATCCGGAACTCTACCCATTTGTGAATGGGGTCAAGTATACTCCATACCTTTGTCGTATGAGTACGCGTCAATTCCATTGTTTGCCTTTTTGGGCTCAGGAATTGTATTAGTGTTAACAAAAACTTGTCTATCCGGCCGGATAAATATGCAAGTCTTTTTGCCTTTTGCTGGCCTATTACAATATTTGTGTGTGGTTACCACTTTGTATGGGTATCGCGAATGAAGATTTTGCCAATCTGTTTTTGGGATACCGCAAGGTGGAACACGCATTTGTAATAGTAGTAACAAACAATAATGTATAAAATTGCTTATTTATTTATTTGCCAATGGCCTGTGGCCCGATATGTTACATAGAAAATGTAGGAACATGGCTTACATATAACAGCGTCGAAGCTGTTGTGCGTTCCATGTTCGTGCGATAGGTTCGCCTTCTAACGTTTGTAATTTGTATGCGCCTTTCCCTAAGACCTCTTTGATGAGGTAGGGTCCTTCCCACTTGGGGGCAAGTTTGCCTGGGCGCTCAGCATTAGATGCTTCGTTGTCGCGTAGGACGTAGTCTCCTGGATTGAAAGTATAAACGCGGACGCGCGTGTTGTAGTACTTTTCAAGTTTGGATTTATATTTGGCCTCGTTGATGGCAGCATTTTCGCGCCTTTCTTCCAAGAGGTCCAAATCGATCCTGCGTTCTGTGATGTTGTCTAGTTTTTCAATAGCCAACATTCTAGGAGAGGGGAGACCTACTTCCGCGGGGATCACCGCTTCCGAACCATAGACTAGGCTGAAGGGTGTTTCCCCATTGCTTGTTTTTGGGCTTGTACGGTGAGCCCATAAGATACTTGGGAGTTCATCGACCCAGCCACGCCTGGCCGTTCCCAACCGTGCCTTGATGCCTTCGACTATACTTTTATTGATACTCTCGACTTGGCCATTCCCTTGCGGGTGTGCCACTGATGAGAATATGTGCTCAATATGTAGTTCTTCTAGCCATTTTTGGAATTCGTCGGCAGCGAAGTTGGTGCCGTTATCGGTGACAATGCACATGGGTAAACCGAAACGGCAGATGATGTGTTCCCAAATGAATTTTCTTGTTATCATAGTAGTGGTTGAGGCGAGCGGTTTTGCTTCTACCCATTTTGTGAAGTAATCAACCGCTACTATGATAAATTTGACCGCACCCGGAGCGTCAGGGAAAGGTCCCACAACGTCAATTGCCCATTTCTGAAAGGGCCATGCGGTTGTGACGGGGACTAAGTTTTTCTTTGGCCGCAAAGTTTTTGGAGCTTGACGTTGACAGTCGATGCATTTGCGCAACTCTTTGACGGCGTCCAGGTGCATGCCGGGCCAGTAATACCCGGCATTCATGATTTTGGCCACTACCATGCGTGGTCCAGCATGTATGCCACATATGCCCTCGTGTATCTCTCGGATGAGGTATGTGGCATCCTGGGGGTTGACGCATCGTAGGAGTGGCCCTAGGTATGATTTTCGGTATAAGATACCGTCTCCCATTTGATAGTGGCACGCTTTGTGTTGTAACTTGCGTGCCTCTCATTTGCTTTCGGGAGTCACACCTGATTGCAGATATGCGATAATAGGTGTCATCCATGATGTTGTACCGTATTGAATGACGTTGACTTCGCGCAGGGGTATCGAAGGATTTTGCAGAATTTCGATGCGTATCTCCTTTGCCAAGTGCTGGAAGCTGGTGGATGCGAGTTTTGATAATGCATCCGCGGACTTGTTTTCACTTCGATTAATATGTCGGATATTGAACGAAGCGAATTTGGATGTTAGTTGCAGGGCTTGCTCGAGGTAGAGGATCATGATGTCCCCTTTTGCGGCATAGTCGCCGCGTATTTGTCCTGCAACCAACAAAGAGTCGACGTGTGCTTCCAGGTGTTGCACGCCGAGTTTGACTGCTAAACGCCTAAACGTAGTCCTGCTAACAGGGCCTCATATTCTGCCTCGTTGTTTGTGCTTTTGAAATCGAGGCGGATTGCATATGTAAGCTCTTGGCCGTCAGGGCTGACGAGTCGCAGACCTGCGCCCGCACCTTCCTCGTTGGAGGCACCATCGGTAAATAGTGCCCATGTTTCTGAGGAAGATGGTGGTGGTGCAGGATTTTGTGCTTCTTCGCATTCTTGGATGCGATTCACCGGTACTTCGGCGGCGAAATCAGCTAAGACTTGGCCTTTAATCGCGGGGCGCGGTTTGTAGTGTAGCGTATGTGCGCCCAGCTCGATTGCCCATTTTGCTAATCTCCCAGAGATGTCAGGTTTGGATAGGATCGGGCCGATCCTGTAATTGGTTAGCACTGTGATGACGTGATTTGCGAAGTAGCGTCGCAACCGTCTTGAAGCGTGTACCAATGCTAGTACCAACTTCTCCATTATTGAGTACCTCGTCTCTGGGTCGTTGAGTATCTTGCTGATGTAATAGATGGGTGTTTGAACCCCCTCCCGTTCCACTATCAATACCGCCCCCACCGCGTTGTCCGCGGCGGATAGGTATAATATGAGTGGCTCATCCTTGCGTGGTGCGGTTAAAGTTGGGAGTTGTATCAAACACTCCTTCATTTCCCGGAAAGCGTTTTCAGCATCTGCGGTCCACTGGAATTGTTCTTTCTTTAAACAGTTCCGCAGGGTCTTGATGAAAGGATAAGACTTAGCTGCATGGTTGGCTAAGAATCTGTTGAGTGCTGCTAGCCTGCCGGCTAGTCGTTGCATCTCTTTCATCGATGAAGGCGATGGCATGCGCTCGATCGCCTGAACCTTCTCCGGGTTCACCTTGAATCCATCTTTAGTCACGATGAACCCAAGGAATTTGCCTTCTTCCATTCCAAACGAGCATTTCCCTGGATTGAGCTTTATGTTAACGCTTCGCAGAGTCTGGAATGTTCTTTCGATGTCTGTGAGCATGGTATCTTCCTCCATGCTCATGACGACTAGGTCGTCCATGTAGATTTCGACACTTTTGCTTATTTGGCCGCGGAAAGTGTCGTTCATCAGCTTCTGATAAGTTGCGCCCGCGTTGCGCAACCCAAACGGCATTTTTGTATAACAGTAATTCCCGGTGGGAGTGCGGAATGCCGTTTTGTCTTCATCCTTGACTGCCATTTGTACCTGATGGTACCCTTTGTAGCAATCGAGGAAACACTTCCATCTGAATGGTGCGAGATTATCGAATTTTTCGTCGATTTCTGGAAGCGCGTAACAATCCTTGGGGCAGGCTTTGTTAAGGTCCTTGTAATCGACGCACATGCGCCAGCCCCCGGACGGTTTTTCTACCATGACTGGGTTGGATAACCAAGTCTGGTATTTAACTTCCCGCAGGATGCCTGCGGAGAGCAGTTCTTCGACCTGCTCTTGCATCGCCTGGTTTTTAGCGGATCCAATGTGGCGTTGGCCTTGGATCACCGGCTTGATACCTGGTAAGGTATTCAAGTGATGTTGCGCAATATCACGCGGGACCCCTGTCATGTCTGCGGGTGTCCATGCGAAAATGTCTTGGTTCCCGAAGAGAAGCTGCTTCAGGTGCGCTTTTGTGGTCGGGGACAAGGCGTGACCCAATGTAACCTTTTGTTCTGGGTATCTCGCGTTGAGAACCCATTTCTCTGGTTGGTTGTTGGGGGTAGGCCTTGCGACCTTGGTCGGACGTACTTCATCCGTCATCATGACGTCCCTGCGGGCATAGATTATCGCGACCTCTGATTCGGTTGGGAAACCGACCGCGGAGTGGGGGACGGATGTAATCATATTGAAATCTCATTGGGATTCTCTCCCAAGGAGTACGTCATATCTGGAGGTGTGAGGTAAAACCATGAAGTTTACCTATTCTGTTCTTGTGTGCCTTCCGCTGGTAAGGCGCACAGGAAAAGTGATCTGGCCCAGGGGAAAGACAGTTTCTCCTGCGAACCCGGCCAATGGGTAATCTACTGCTTGCAACCGATCTTTGTCCTCCTGGTCGAACTGGTTGAAGCATTGTTCGTAGATTATATCAGAAGTACTGCCCGGGTCGATGAATAGACGCTCGGTGCAGTAATGTGCCAGTTGGCCTGAAATAACAACGGCGCGCCTATCGCGCGGTCCGCCTCAGACTTTTGGAAAGACGACTTGCTCGTCTTTCCAGTCATTGTCCGGCCTTCTCGCCGCTTTGCGCGGCCTACCTTTGCCTCCGTTGATCATGTGAGTGGAAGCCACGTACATGGTTCTCTTTCCGGAGGAGGTGCCTTCGCCATGAGGGGTGATGCGCTTGGTGGGTTTTTGCCCACCTGGCAAAAGGTGTTGCAATTTCCCCTCTTTTAAGGCTCGCTCAATCTCCAGCCGGAGACTGATGCAGTTGTTGGTGGTGTGGCCCGAGTCCTTGTGATACTCACAGTAGAGTGTGAGGTCCTGATTTTTCTTGGACTTCATTGGTTGGGCCGGTCGTAAGAATTGCGGGTCCGCAAGAAGGACCTCGCTTGGCGACATGGTGATCTCGGTCCAGTTGCGGTCCCGAGAATCTTTCTTTGGTGCCCGGTTGTCTCGTTGAGGACTGCGTTTCCTCGGGTCAAACGGGTTGGTCCGCGGGACATACGGTTTGGAAATATCACTATTCCCTACGTCCCGGTTGCGTTTATTGTTACGCTTGAACCCTTGGTTGGAAGTTTCGGCCTGGTGCTCCGCCTTTGCCATATGCGGTTCGAGGGACCGCTGTGTCTGGGCATATGTCTTGACTGCGGCCATGACATCTTCCCATTTTTTAGGCAAGCCTTCTTTGCCGGAGATGGTCATAACCATCTGCTTATCCTTCACGGCCTTGATGAAATGGTTCCGTGCCATTTGATCTGCCACGTCGCCTATTTCTAGGCACTCTTTATTGTATCGGACAACGAATGCTTCTAGGGATTCGTTGTCTCTGCGCCAGATATTCATAACGTCCAACGAGTCACGCGCGTGACGTCGTTGCTGGCTGAAATGAGCGAGGAACTTTGCATGAAAATCCTCGAATGAGGCCAGTGATCCCACTGGCAAAGAATCGAACCAAGCCCTGGCCAGACCCGTAAGGGTCTGGGGGAAAAAATTGCACCAAGTGGGTTCGTCCCACTGGCCATTGCACCCTGCGCCTATGAAAATGTTCATGTGGTCGTCCGGGTCGGATGAACCACTGTATTTCCCAACGTTGAATGGGAATTTTGTTGTGGTAACATGGGCGTGGGCTATTCGCGGGGTGAATTTGGAGTTTTCGGCCGCAGCTTTTGGCCTATAGGGCTGGTTCTCAAGGCGTTTTGCAGCCCTGAGGTATGTGTTGCGTGGATGAGTGGGAGGTATATAGTTGCGTCCTCCCGGTCTGCTGCCAGTGTCGTGTGAATCTGCGTAATATGTACGATCGTCCGGGTCGGTACGATCATACCCTTCAGTATATGGTTGTGAGCCCAAGCGGCTCTGAATTCCAGAGCCGTGTCGGGACGCGGACCGTCGTCTGTCCTCAACGTAAGGACCTAGGCGGGTATGCATTGGTCCCCTGGTGTGGGACCCGTATGTGGAATCATCCTCGTTGATTGTGTGGACCGAACAGTAAGATGATCCGCGGTCTTCACGTCTGCTTCTCGAAGCTGGACGTGAATGCGCCCTACCTTCGTATTGTAAAACACGATCGGCAGGGGTGTGTGGTGCTGGGGTCGGCCCAGCTTGTATTTGTGCTTCCGCACAAGCGCGGTTGTATGTTGCGGCCAACAGGGTGGCCTGTTGGTCATACCAGGTGTGGGGGTCCATGTTCGGGGGGATCACAGATGCGTATTGTGATAAGTCGTGCCCGAACGTTAGGGATGGACCTCTTTGCGTTGATGTGCCGATATGGCCCGGATTTGGGTCCGGTGGGGCAGTCCCCGTATTTCCTGTGTTGGTGGGGAGTAGATTATCCCCGGTAGTATTGTTTTGGTGATCAGTCATGATTTTGAGAGAGGAAAAAGGATGATCGAAAAAGTGCTAAGAGTAGCGGTGGGCGCCAATGATGAAACAATGGTTAACCGGGCAGGGTTAACTCACTGGTCTCGTCAAGAAGGGTTAATCCCTTCCTCTCGAGGATCGCTGGCTGGATCACCGGTGGGTTGATCTCCTGCACAAGGAAACAAACCGTGACTCGTAACAAGGAGGATGGGGTGGGGGTGCTCCTTGTTACCACTCTCCGGCGTGAGAATCAGTAGTTTGCTTGGGAAGCAAAGTAAGATAGTAGTAGTAGTGAGAGAGTTGTCAAGAGATACCTCAAACCTGGTTTGGGGTTGGTATTTATAGCCGAGGAGTGAAGGAGGAGGTGGATGGATAGACTGACGGCATGCTGCACCTTTGCAGGTGTGTCAGACATGTCGGCCGGGGAGACGACGCCACGTCAGTCTGTCGCTTACGTAGACCTGACAGGTGACTGCCATTGGTTCCACTTGCACTGTGGTGTCAGTCCCACTTGTTGAGCGTATAGGATGCGGTGCTAGCCGCATCGCTGCCTGCGGTAACATCTGATGTTATCGCGTCTCTTGCTTGTGATCAAGAAATACGCGAGATGCGGTGTTGGCCGCATCATCGCCTGTGGTGACTGTTGTTGTTATCCAGCTTCCTTGTATTGATAGAAGTGTTCACTGGACGCGGTGCGAGGCCGCATCGCTGTGAATACTTCCGTTTTCATACATCAGATGTGATGCTATGTCGCATCACTCTACCGTTCTCATGTTCCATGTAAGTCTTCCTTCATTACTAGATAGATTGGATTCAACCCTTGTGTCGACGCGTTCTCGCATGGGCACAAGTAGGTTGTTAGCTGGTGGGGGTTTTGATAAGGGTAATGGTCACTCGCGGTCGATGCTGACGCGAGGTCTGGGACCATACCCCTTCAACTATGAAAAGGAAAGTAATTAGCAACCTAATTATTGGATTACATACGTACAATTATCAACCTATTAATTATTGTTGACTTGAAGTTCTTATTATAAAAACCAATGAACATGAAAGCAAATAGTAGCCCAGTTACCCACTAGCCCAATTCCGAAAGTAGCCCAATTATTAACCCGAATACCAAAGTAAATTGAATATTGATTAATTCGATTTTAATGGGTCGGTAATACATTTACGAAACCCCAATCAACCCAAATACCGAGTTAACGCCTTAGTTTTGGATAATGACATATGAAAAATAGAAGAGTATTTTTGAAAGGGTCCTCGAAGGATAGTATGACGAAGTACGTAGAACCATAAATTGACTGGAATTGGTACCTACACCAAATGAATGCTAGATGTGGATGTCCTACACAAGAATGTTGATTGCTCAAAATATGTGTCAATTGCTTTAGATGGATCTCTAAAATTCTTTTTAGTTAACACTAAACACTATATACATAATACATTATACAGTTTTCATCATTTCTTACTTAAAATTGATCATATTAATTATATTTTCCATTTTGTGATGTGAATCGAGTCGGTAAACCCGAATGGCCGGAATAAAGTGGGTATGGGGTAGAATTTTTAAAGAGAGTTTGGACTTATAATCCGCATACTTCATTAACAAAAGAAAAACCCTTTAAATATGGAATACATGCATGATCCTAAACAAACTACTCGATATCAGGCGATGTTGTAAACAAATTAAACAAACTTGGGGTAGGGTGTATTCAACTCTTCGACCCGTTATTATCACACATGTAAGTAAAACAAATGTAAAAGTGCACTAATTTTAACGTTATTTTACTAATTTCGTGAAATTAACGTTAAAAGAGGAGGATGGTTATTGGTTAATCATGAATCATATGGTGACATTGATACCCGAAAGACAAGGGGGTACATGCACTAATCGGCCTTTGTCTCAATTACTAAGTGTTATGTGCCTTATGTTTAAGGTTTGATGCAATATTACTATCGAGCCAGTGGTCTCACTGGAAGCAACCTCTTTATTCCTACGAGTTAGAGGTAAGGTTGTCTACATTTTACCCTCCTCAAACCCTACCTTAGCTTTGCTATTGGTAGGATTTAGTGAGTATTATGATGATCACATAAGGAATAGCAAAACAATTAAACCCATGGCAATTTACGACCCAACACCCATGCGTATCGACCCGTATACCAAACCCGATACACATCGTTTTAATAAAATTAAATGTTATAAGTCACGTTAACATCTAAGAAAAGATAATAAAGATATTACTAATTATTTTAAGAGTAAAATGTCGTTTTATTTCTAAGGTTTGGCCAGTTTTGTGACTTTTGTCTAAAGGTTTGTTTTTTCACATTCGGATCCAAAAGATTTGAAATCTTGCTATTTTCATTCGCCTCATTAACTCCATATATATTTTCTTTATTAAGTCAGATGTATTTTCATCTAGTTTTTGTTAACTCATAGGGCAATTTGTTCTTTTTCACTTTATGCACAAGCATTTAGCATAATGTACAAATATTCATTAGACCAAATTGCCCTTTAAGTTAAGATGAAGTTAATGAGACAAATAAAAATGGTAAGATTTCAAATCTTTTAAATAAACCTTTATACGAAAATCACAAACCAAACCTAATGAACTAAAATAACATTTTACTCTTATTTTAAACATACATACCCATACTATTGGACACATCTTTAAGCATAGGCACAAACTATCTACACACTTGGTGTGTAGATAGTCACCCCAAAAAGGTGGTTTTTGTCCTTATATGCACACCCTGCAGTGTCGAACTGTGGTCAAAACGTGGCGTTTTGGTCCGGTTAACCAGATAAAGACTGACGGGTGTCTGACGGGTCTGTTGACCGGTACAAAACGCGGAGCTTTGGCTGCGTTTTGGTCCTGCAACCAGACCGGGTATCAGTCTTTTGTCTGGTTGACAAGACCAAAACGCGGCCAAAGCTCGACGTTTTGGTCCGGTCAACAGACCCGTCAGAAACCCGTCAGTCTTTTTCTGGATAACCAGACCAAAACGTCGCGTTTTGGCCACAGTTCAATACTGCAGGGTGTGCATATAAGGACAAAAAACACCTTTTAAGGTGTGTAGATAGGCAAATGGGTGTGCGAACAGGTGATGATGTATAGTATTAGTGGGAGGAAATAAAGAAAGAAAATCGGGGATGTGCTACACGCGTCGGCATACAAAAGTCGTGGGGGTTCGTTTGTGAGGTTGTTGAGTCAAGTCCACTTTTCAAATCAAATCAAGAGAGAGAACACACAAACACATCTCTCTCTCTCTCTCTAAAACTATTTTTTCATCTCTTCTAGATTTTCTCTCCGATTCGTCGCCCCAAATTTTAGGGTTTTTACTTTTCGTCCTCTATACTCGTAAGTTTTCTTATTTACTTTCAAATTTATCTCCGTTTATTCTCATGTGCATATTCAATCTGATTATTATTATTGTTATCCGTCGTTTTGGTTTACAGTTTCCGTTTGGTGTTATTTTTTATATGTGATCTAATTAGTTAATTTTGTATTGTAATTGAGTTGTAAGCATGCTGTTTGATTCGATTTCGAGTTTCAATTTGGTACTTTTGATGAATTTTAGGGCACAGAGTTTGTTTATATTGATTTATGTTATTTGTAAGTTTTTTTTTGTTAATAATAGGTTTTTAATTTATAAAATTGATTGATTTTGTTCTGAAACTGATGAGTTTTGTTAATCTTACAAGGTTTGACCTAAACTGATGTGTATCTAGGTGTTCATGTGATAATATCTGTAACAGTTTAAAATTTGTTATTGTAAATTGAATTTTTTTTTATTTGCAATCTGATACAGGTAGATCTTGGTGTAACAGTATTGCATAAGTTTCATGTCCTCTTCTGCCATGCGGGCGAATTCATCTGATTCGTCTCCTCCGGAACAGTCATTAGACAGGGAATCACAGTCTGATGAAGTTCTTAGTGAGGAAGAAGATGATGCAAGCAAAGAAACACAAAATGTTTCGTCTTTCCGTTCAGGTACATCTTATTAGTAGTATGTGACATTTTGCAGTCCAGTTAAATGAATTCTCTTGTAACAATACAGGGTCCTTTTTCTGTGTTGTTTATATTTCATTTACGGAGGTCAGATATCAAACTCTTTATCTGTTCGTTTAGACTATGAGTAATTATCATACAACTAGATATTCAAGGGCTTACACTTCTAGTGACCAATCTAATGGGTTGGGCGGTAATTTCTTTCTGAAAATAATAAAAAAATATATTAGTCACTATGTTGCCAAAGACGCCTGCCTGGGGCACCTAAGCGTAGCCCGGTGCACATATGAGCTGCGCGATGACAGGCGCAAATTTAGGGTCTCAGGTGCAGGTGATAGCATTTTCCGGCCAAATTTCAGCCAAAAACTTGTAAAAAGAACTAATTAGGGCTGGAATTAACCTAAAAAAGCCTAAAATATGCGCTGCGATGAAAGGCACAAATTTAGGGTCTCAGGTGAAGGTGATAGTATTCTCCGGCCAAATTTCAGCCAAAACTTGTAAAAAAAACTAATTAAAGCTGGAATTAACCTAAAACAACCTAAACTGGTCGTAAACAAGCCTAAAACAGGTTTAAACCCCCTAAAATTGGTATTTTATACTATGTGTTTGGCTTAAAAAGCCCTCGCTTTTTTAAGCGCTGGGCTAGGCCTATGCATATTGAGTGCACCTATGTGCCTTGACAACATAGATTAGTTATAATAGAATTAGAAGCATTTCAACATTCCATCGAGATTCATCGGCTCTACCGTGGTTCGCCATCAACAGGGAGTGGAACCTAGGAAGGACCTGGTGGGGGTCAAGTGAGAATATACAGTTTCTGTGAATTTGCCATAAATTTAGGATTAAATTTGGTCAAATGTGGACATATAGTTGTTGTTTTCAATCTTCATATCATCGAACCCTGCCACAAGCCTATCACTTGAGATCGTAGCTCATGTTGTTATATGTTTAACTTGATTGCTGCAGTTAGTCTTCTTTAAACCTTGCTCAACATTTCGCACATATTTTTTTCGTACCCTTCAAGTTTGCTCTTTATGGCATGGAAACCATTATGACTAATTTATCATGAAGTGAAATCAAATGTCTGTCTTACCGTGGTGCACTTCTTTTTTATACTTCTTTACCAACTTTAACTTGGGGTAACTTGGTATATTTTGTCAAACTTTTGATTATGACCTATGAAGACTGCCTTCTCTAACAGTATTCCCATAGGATTTTTTTGCACTTTAACTTTATTAGCTTTTTTTTATATTTTAAGTGAGATAGATTTTTCAAACTATTAACTGGACTGAAATTGATTTGCTTACTTACTTGTTATACACGAGAGTTATCACTTTAAAATTTCTAAATCATTGTGTTAGCTAATGTCATTGTTGAAGATTGAACTGGAGTACATTTGCTTATTACGATACTTAGTTTTTATTAGTTTAGATGGATTAAATATTACACTTGTAGCAAATTATGTGGTCTTAAATATATGTTGTAATACTGTTCTCCGTCTCTTGAGGTCAGATAAAAATTATCAGCAGCAGGGAGTACCAAATATCCTTCCAAATAATGGCGAAACCGTAGGGCAGGTCCCACAACTAGAACTTGTCGGTCACACTATTGTAAGCTTCTTTCACCTTACGCTTGAATATTTCTATATTTCATTCAGCTTTATCATCTTTAAAGTTTTTGGTTTTTGTATCAACTTGTACAGGCCTGTGCTCCAAATCCTTATTGTGATCCATATTATGGTGGAATGATGGCAGCTTATGGTCAGCCTTTTGTAAGACACATGATCTCATATATCTATCTTTATATTTATATGTGTGTCATGTGTGGCCGTGTGGGTACTCATTCATTTCAATTGTGTTTTGTAGGTTCATCCTCAGTTTCTTGAGCAAGCAAGGATGCCTTTGCCACTTGAAATGGCGCAAGAGCCTGTTTACGTGAATGCCAAACAATACCATGCGATATTAAGGCGAAGGCAATCCCGTGCAAAAGCAGAGCTTGAGAAGAAACTTATAAAAGACAGAAAGGTCAGTTATAGTTTTATACTTTTATACTTTTATATATATATTGTATGTGAAAACTTGGTTGGGCAAATTGGTAAACAATTTTGTGATATTTACAGCCTTATCTTCATGAATCACGGCATCAGCATGCTTTGAGAAGGGTAAGGGGCACCGGTGGTCGTTTTGCAAAGAAAACTGACGTTAATAAGAACACAACAGGTTCGGGTTCAGGTTCTGCCATGTCATCATCCCAGTCGGTGAATTCAAACCGGGTGCACTCAGAATCTGCCGAGAGTTTGGACACACCAAGGGGTGGATTGGTAAATTCACTCAATACTCACACGTATCTTGATAACGGAGGTTCCTTAGGCCAGCAGTGGATAAACATTTCATCTAACCAATCTTCACAGAGGGCTGTTGCCATGAAGTGATGTCGAGTGTTTAACACCCTTTGTGTCTATCCGTGGCTTCTAAGCTGGCCGGCAAATCATTCTTGGCTCATGTTAATATGAGGGACAAACAGGTAAATGTACCTTTTGGTTACCTCTTTGGTTTTACTTTCAGGATTTCTTTCTTCAGAACCGATGTTATGTACAAAGTTTGCTTTTGGGGATAGAAGAATTGATTGGTTGGGTTGGGTTTGTGTGTTCTTTTCTGAATGTTTGGTATATTTGGAGGTGAAGCATGGAGTTTAAGATGTGCTCATGTCTATCGTCTAATTGTAGGGGCATATAGTGCTCCACAGCCTCCAGCACATGTGTAATGTTGTGTTGTGGCTGTTGAAAATTGGAGCTTCATATTTACTGTTTTGCATATATTTTGTGTCATGTTCTATTGATGCTGTATATTCTTTGAGTGTTATGGAAACGCTTTGAAGTTGCAACATGGGTGGTTAGAGCATCCGCTAAGCAGCCGTAGAATCGTAGAATCATAGATGACACATAGGCGGCTGATAGGTGTTAAAGCGCATCTGCAAAACTAAATAGCTTGTTATAAAGATCAACAAACGGGTGGTAATAATTAGAAAAGCCCTTGCGATTTGTTGCTTAGAAAAATCTGTGTAAAGGATCAAGGATCAATGTGTAATATAATAATAACTAGTGGGGTACACCTGCCCTCCGTGGCAGGAGCGACCAAATTTTAATAAATTATGAATGGAAACGTAGATGCAAAGGTATCGATAGATATCAACACTGCAAAGGTATCGATAGATATCAAAACTTGTAACAACCCAAAGAGAAGAACTTAAAAAATAGAATCGTAATAAGCCTAAAATGATGTCAACACATGTTTTACGTTGATCGAAAACCATAATAACAAATACCAGTAACCGTTTAGATATTATGAATATCGACGTTGTTCGGTCAGTATTGGTCTGGTTCATTTTGTTACATGTACAATACTGACAATTGGTATCAACAAACACAATTTATTTACAGTATAAGAGGGATTGTGACTTAAAAAAGGTTAAAGTAAAACACAGAGAAAAAAAACCTAAAAAGTATAAGAGTGAGATTGTGACTTAAAAAAGGTTAAAGTAAAACACAAAGAAAAAAAACCTAAAAAAAGACAAAAAAAAAACAATGTTCTTAAAAAAACTAACTATAATATGATTGTAATTTGTAAGGCTGCAGGGAGTGGGGCGGGGATGCCCTTCAACGCCAGCTGCTTTACTCCGGGTTGGTGTTGGGCATGACGTTGCCCCTTTGGCATGGGGAGGGGGGCATGGTGACTTAGCTGGCTTTGGTTAGTTGGTTCAGTATGACTGGCTTTGGTTGGCTACTTTAATTAAAAAAAAAATTACATGGTTGGTCAAGCCAAGCTAAGGCACGCCACACCACACCTCTCATTTTTTCACCATAAGCTTGTGGATCTCACCCTCGCCACGTGTCAAGCAATGCCTCCAACCCAAGCCCCACCACTCCCCGCAACCTAAGACCGTGGGGTATGGTGGGGCTTGGGTTGGGGGCATGGGTTGACACGTGGAGTTGGAGCCCCCCACCACCTAGTGACGTGTCCGTGGGGTATGGCGGGGCGTGGGTGCACCGGTTGGGTTGACAGATTATTTAAAAATTACAAAAAATTTATAAAATTCACACAACTTATATAAAATAAAACCGAAAATTTCATTAAAATTTTAAAAATTACATAGTCCTAAAAATTAGATAATCCTAAAAATTACATAATACCTAAAAATTACAAAATAAAAAACCTAAAGCGTTAGGTAAATTTCAAAAAGGGCGATCTTGTCGAACGCCTTTCGCTCCTTGCCTAGAAATTCAATGTTCGCCACAGCCACCCGGTCCTCGTGGCTTAAATCGCCGCTCGGAACGGCTTCGTAGTAAGCCTTGAAACGATCGAGCTTGGGCCGTAGCTCGCGCCATTTATGTTGGCACGCGTTGAGGTTGTGGCGGTCGTGTCGGACGTTATGCTTGCGGCCAATATCGTGTTTGGCCGGTGTCACACCCCAACCGATGGCGGAATCATCGGGGCGCGACACTAAGCGAAACAGATTGTCCAGAAGTTTCCATAACAATTATCATTACCATTCAATTTAAAATAACATGTCCCATACCATGTCTCAAACAGTAAACAAATTATTACAGACAAAATCTAGGCAAATAGTTCTATTCCGACAACTCAGATTTTTCAAATAGCCCAATTGTTTATCTGCTTCTAGAGACCCTTGATTTCATTTGTACAGACAACTATTTGTTGGCCTCTAAAGCCTTATTCTAGCCTCGCTTTCCTAGCAGATAAGCATCCTAAATACATGTCACATACGTTAAAATAAAAGTCAATACACATAGTGTAAAGGCGAGTATACAAGTTTGATAATAGCGTATAGAGTTCGAAATAGTTTACGCATAACCAGCACGTACACAGAGGAAAACGATGCATGTTAGTTATCGACATGAACCTATCGATACCAATGACTGCGGGTTGACTGCCCGAGGCAGTTCGTAATACATCATCACCACTGTAATCCATGCAAATAATTGTCCTTAACAACCCCCGAGTGAACGGGTGCTGAGTCCAAACTATAGTACTATCGTCGTTAAGGCAGGTAGACAACATTTCATGTGTAAACATAACAAACAAGCATTCATTGAGTCACGTAATACATGCGGTAACGGTTAGCGTTTAAAGTATTGCGTAGTGTGTTCGATTGTGATTTTGTATAAGTAACGTATTTAACACCCAAAAGTGCATAAAGCAAAAAGGGATCGAGTATACTCACAGCGGTTGATGGATTGAAGGGAGCGCTTGAGAGTAGGGTTAGCCTGAATAGTTCGATGGTACAACGATAAGTATCGCGTAAAACGGAAACAAGTGTTGATGGGTCGGTCAGCTGGCGATCGGATGGCTTGTCCGATCGGTCGGCTGGCCGTGCGCGTGACAGTCCGTTCGGACGGTTGTCCGGTCGGACGGTAGTCCGATCGAATGACTGTTCGAGTGGATTGTTTCTTCCTTTGAGTAGGATGTGTTTATGTATGATGGTCTGGCTTTTGAAGTTTTTGTTGTAGCATTTGAAAACATTGAAGTATCTTTACCTTTCAGGTCAGTCGATCGAACGGTCGTTCGATCGGCCGGCAACTCGTTCGGCTGGTACTTCAGCGAGAACAAGTTCTCAGCAGGATGTCACTCGATCGGACAGTAGTTCGATCGGGTGGCATTCCTAGTGCATTGAACATGTTGAAAAATCGACTAAGTGTTAAAGCCTAAGTATCTCATGATCCGAAGAGTAATCCGATCGGATGGCAGTCGATCAGTTAGCAGTTCGTTCAATACTCAAACTTTAGTTAATAATTGGTTAAGTGTGGGACCCAAGTGCTAGTCGTTCGGCTAATCAGTCATTCGGCTGACTGTCCATTCGGACAGCAGTCCGATCGGACAGTACCTCGTCCTGATCGTCCTGTTCGTCTCACACTTGATTGTTTTGATTGTTTGTCGTTTTATCGAGGTATTTTGATAACGAGTTAAACGACATGAACCTTGTCATTACTTGGTTCTCCTGATCGGACAGGAATCACCCAAATCCGATTAGTGAACGGTTCGGGACGGTGGTTCTCGTTCAATCCGAAATCGGTGAACCTCGTGGATAGAATCCGGATCTTGGCCACACAACCACCAGAATAATTAGTAAGTCGGCACAAGCTCCGCTTCTATCGGTTTTGAGGGTATTGTGTCACACCCCAACCGATGGCGGAATCATCGGGGCATGGCACTGAGCGAAACAGATTGTTCAGAAGTTTCCATAACAACTATTTATATAATCCAGTTAAAGATACGTCCCATATCGTATCCCGAATAAACAAACATGTCATTACAGATAATCATCCAAACAAGAAATTCCGTTCCGACAACTCAGATTCAAATATTGTTACAACAATTATTTATCTGCTTCTAGACCCCTATTCTGTTGACTTTCTGGCTGTAATGCCAGATAACAAGATCTACAAACAACTATGCCCCAGACACTTGTTCTTGGCAGACAACCATTTGTTGGGGGCTTCTAGAAACTTATTCTAGCCTCGCTTTTCTAGCAAATAAGCATCCTAAATACCTGTCACATACGTTAAAATAAAGTCAATACATATAATGTAAAGGTGAGCATACAAGTTTGATAATAGCATATAGAGTTTGAATAGTTTACGCATAACCAGCACGTACACAGAGGAAAACGAAGCATGTTAATTATCAACATGGACCTATCGATACCAATGACTGCGGGTTGACCGTCCGAGACGGTTCGCAATACATGATTACCACTGTAATCCATGCAAGTAATTGTCCTTAACAACCCCCGTGTGAACGGGTGCTGAGTCCAAACTATAGTACTACGTCGTTAAGGCCGGTAGACAGCATTCCACGTGTAAACACAATCAACAAGCATTCATTAAGTCACGTAATACATGCATATTGGTTAGCGTTCAAATAGTTTGAGTAGTGTGATCGTTTGTGTTTTGATATAAACAACGTATGTAACACCCAAAAGTGCTAAAAGCAAAAAGGGATCGAGTATACTCACAGTGATTGATTATGGATTGAAGGGAGCGCTGAGAGTAGGGTTAGCCTGAATAAGTTCGATAGCACAACAATGAGTAACGTGGAAATGTAAACAAATGTGGGTGGATCGAATAGGCTGGTCGATCGAACGGCAGGTTCGATCGAGCGGGCTGTTCGGTCGGCTGGTATGTCCGTTTGGACAGTCCTGTTCGATCGGCCGGTAGGCTCGATCGGCTGGGCCATTCGAGCAGATTGTTTCTTCCTCTGGTGTGTTTGTGTTTGAGGATTTGAACTTTTGAAGTTTTCGTTGTAGTATATGAGAACACTAAGGTGTTCTTACCTTTCAGGTCGATCGATCGAACGGTCCGTTCGATCGGTCGGCTTAACCGATCGGCTGGGAACTTTAGAAGTGGTTCTCAACAGGATGTCGCTCGATCGAACAGACTGCTCGATTGGCCGGCATTCTTTACTACGAACGAGTTGTAAAATCAATCAAGTGTTGACGCATAGTATCTCATGATCCGAAGAGTAATGTTTACCAATCGAGTAGCATACTCGATCGAACATCACTTCATCAATACCATACCTCAGGAAGTTTGAAAAGTGAGACGCCATGTGCTAGCCGATCGGCTGGCCCGGTCGATCGGCTGGGCTGTTCGAACAGCCTAGCCGTTCGGCCAGCAAGTCTGACCTGGTCGGCCTTTCGTCTAACTCTTGGCTGTTTAATTACTTGTCGTCATATCGAGGTAGTTTGATAACGAGTTGAACTACGATATCCTTCGTTTCTACTCGTTTCTTCGGCTCGGACAGGAATCACCCAAGTCCGGCCGGTGCACGGTTCGGAGCGTCGGTTTAGAGTTTAACCCGAAATCGATGAACCTTGTGCATAGAACCCGAATCTTGAACCTCTTAACTGTTAGCATGATTAGCTAGCCGGTTCAAGCTCCGTTTCTACCGATTTTAAGGTTTCGAGTGTAAAAGGTTGAAGAAAGTTGGAAATCATTCATAAAAATGTTAAGATTCTTACAAATCTTAGTTTGTTTATATGGAAACCGGTTAGATCTAAGCTATTCATGGTTGAATGAGGCCAAAGTTTGGTGTTCTTCAAGAACACCATGATGACATCACCCAAGAACACTTAGATCTTGGTGATTTCACGGTTAGAAATCAAGTTTTGAAAGATAGAAAGGTGTAGAATCATGCAATGATCAAAATCGTACAAGAATTAGAGTGAAAACTTACGGGAGTTGAGAGAAATCTGAGAAAAGGTGAAGAAGAAGGCTGGTTCGGTCAGAGCTTTCCAAAAATAGAAAGTGTGACAATGACAGCCCTATTTATAGGCTCCAAAAGAGGAAAGTGGCAGCCGATCGGCCAGGAGCTCCGATCGAATGGGCTGCTCGATCGGCTAGGAAGATGCTAGCCGATCGGCTGGCCTGTTCGATCAGGGTGCCTCCTGTTCGATCCGCGACCCACTTTGAGTATTTCGCGACGATTTTCGATGTTCCGATTTCGATGGACGCTGATACGAATACGATAGGGTTCCTAGTCAAATTACTTTCAGTCCCAATCACTATATCTACATACAAGCATCTACATTTCTCGTTTCGATGTCGGTTTCGATTGAGTTTGATTGCTTTTCGAGTTTCGATTCGATTTTCGATTGATTCACTTGAATACCACACCAAACATATAGGTAAACATGCACAAGTAACACATAAGGCACACACACACATATAACAATACCAGAGTTCGAGTCTCGAGTTTGATTGATAAATCGATTAACTTGACTATTGATTGATTAACTTTATCGCATTGTTACTTCCTGCTATTCACAGTCGTAAATCGGTCGCATTGATTAATCATTCGATTACTTCGATTCTTTCTGATTACAACACTTACTCCACATAATACAACCAAAACATAATACAGACTATCCATAGTCAAGAAAGTCAAAGTTGACTTGGACTTTGACTTTGACATTTGAAAACACGGGGTGTTACAGCCTCCCCTTGTTTAGGGAATTTCGTCCCGAAATTAGGTCGAAGGCTACACAACGCCGTGATTTACCAATTTGATGCTTCAGATCTATTTATTTAAACAACTGCGGGTACTTGGCCTTCATGTCGCTTTCGAGGTCCCAAGTGAACTCCGCGCCTCATTTGCCTTCCCATCAGACCTTCACGATAGGGATGCGTGAGCGCCTGAGTTGCTTGGTTTGGCGATCCATGATTTCGACAGGCTTTTCCACGAAGTGTAATGTTTCGTTAACCTGAAGATCGTCGAGTGGTACGATTAGATCATGACCAGCAAGGCATTTTCGGAGGTTAGAGACGTGGAAAGTCGGGTGGACGTTACTGAGTTCCTCCGGTAGTTCGAGTCTGTAGGCGACTTTTCCGATCCTTTCCAGAATCTTAAAAGGTCCAACATATCGAGGCGCTAGTTTCCCTTTCTTGCCGAATCTGACTACACCGTTCCAAGGGGATACCTTTAGGAGTACGTAGTCGCCAACGTTAAATTCAAGGGGCTTGCATCTTCTATCGGCGTAACTTTTATGTCTGTTATGAGCTTTCACCAAGTTGTCTCGAATCTGGTGGATTTTGTCAGTCGTTTCTTGCAGAATCTCGGGACCGGTTAGTTGCGAGTGACCGATCTCGTGCCATACAATAGGTGATCGACATCTTCTACCATACAAAGCCTCGAAAGGTGCCATTTGAATGCTGGCATGATAGCTGTTATTGTACGAGAATTCCACCAACGGCAGGTGTTTGTTCCAACTACCACCAAAATCTATGACACACGCTCGGAGCATGTCTTCAAGAGTACGAATCGTTCTTTCAGTCTGTCCGTCGGTTTGAGGATGGAATGCAGTACTCAGATTAAGGGACGTACCAAGGGCCGCTTGAAACGTTTCCCACAATCGCGAAGTGAACCGAGCGTCACGGTCTGAAATGATGTCACGGGGCATACCATGATTACAAATGATCTCGTCGGTGTATATTTGGGCTATTCGTTCCACCTTGTAGTCTTCTCGTATCGGCAAAAAGTGGGCTGATTTCGTTAGACGATCGACTATGACCCAAATATTGTCGTGACCTGATGGCGTGGGCGGGAGTTTTGTTATGAAATCCATAGCTATACTCTCCCACTTCCATATAGGTATCGGCGGTTGTTCGAGTAAGCTAGAAGGTCTTTGATGTTCAGCCTTGACTCTTGGACAAGTTAAGCAACTTCCAACGTATAGGGCTATATCTCGTTTCATGCCCGGCGACCAGTACTTGTAGCGTAGGTCCTGGTACATCTTATCTGCGCCGGGATGAATAGAATACCGGGATTTGTGGGCTTCATTCATGATAATCTTTCGCAATTCGGTACGCTTAGGGATCCAAATTCGATCCAGAAAATAGAATATCCCATCGGATTTGCTTACCAACTGAGCTCCATCGTGATAGATTCTCTCTTTCTTCAACGTACGCTCATTAAAGCAAGCATGTTGAGCTTCACGAATAAGGGTCTCGAGATGGTGCTGGGCTTGGATGTTTCGGGTACTGAGCACGTAACACTTTCTGCTGAGCGCGTCGGCAACCACATTCGCCTTGCCTGGGTGATAACGAATCTCGCAGTCGTAATTGTTGAGAAGTTCTACCCATCGGCGTTGACGCATATTAAGCTCTCCCTGATTAAAGAGGTGTTGTAAACTCCTGTGATCAGTGTAGATTGTACACTTAGTGCCATACAGGTAGTGTCGCCAAATCTTCAATGCAAAGACAACCGCGCCTAGCTCGAGGTCATGGGTTGTATAGTTCTTCTTGTGGATTTTGAGCTGACGAGATGCGTAGGCTATAACCTTGTCTCGCTGCATGAGGACACAGCCGAGACCCAGGTTAGAAGCATCACAGTAGACAATGAAGTTGTCGCTTGCGTCGGGCAGCGTAAGAATCGGAGCGTTGCACAGCATATGCTTGAGGGTTTGAAAAGCGGTCTCTTGTGCGTTTCCCCACACAAAAGGCTTGTCTTTATGAGTAAGAGCGGTAAGTGGCACAGCGATCTTGGAGAATCCTTCAATGAATCGTCGATAATAGCCCGCTAGTCCGAGAAAAGAACGAACTTCAGACGGGTTCTTAGGCGTAATCCAGCTTTTGACGGCTTCAATCTTCGCGGGATCAACATGGATACCCTGACTATTCACGATGTGACCCAGAAACTGAACCTCCTCCAACCAGAATTCGCACTTGGAGAATTTAGCGTAGAGTCGGTTCCCCTGGAGTAACTCGAGAACCAAACGTAGATGTTGCGCGTGTTCGGCTTTCGTTTTGGAATAAATCAAGACATCGTCGATGAACACGATGACGAAACGGTCAAGATAAGGCTTACACACGCGATTCATAAGGTCCATAAAAACCGCGGGTGCGTTGGTTAGACCAAAGGGCATAACAACAAATTCGTAATGGCCATAACGGGTTCGAAAAGCGGTTTTAGGAATGTCTTCCTCTTGAATCCGTAGTTGATGATATCCTGAGCGCAGATCGATCTTAGAGAAACATGATGCACCTTGTAGCTGATCAAACAAATCGTCGATTCGGGGCAAGGGGTATCGATTCTTGATGGTTAGCTTATTCAATTCCCGATAGTCGATGCACATCCGGAACGATCCATCCTTCTTTTTGACAAAAAGGATTGGCGCGCCCCATGGAGAGGTGCTTGGGCGGATAAAGCCTTTTTCGAGTAATTCCTGGAGTTGGTTCGAGAGTTCCCTCATTTCGGATGGTGCGAGTCAGTAAGGGGCTTTGGCAACGGGGTTAGCTCCAGGAATGAGGTCGATGCGAAAGTCGATATCACGACTTGGTGGTAGTCCGGGAAGATCATCAGGGAACACCTGAGGAAATTCACGAACCACTGGAACATCTTTGACTCCAACCTTCTTTTTCTTTTCCTTCTCCGCTACTACAATGTTGGCCAAGAAGGCTCAGTATTCCTTGCGGAGATACTTGCTAGCTTGGACGCATGACATAAGCTCGAGACCTTTCGACGCTGTTTCACCGTACACACATAATAGATCACCACTCGCAAGCGAGAATCGTATCATCTTTTCAAAGCACACAACTTCAGCATGGTTTTCGCGAAGAAAGTCCATGCCTATTATGACATCAAAGCTTCCGAGTTGCATTGGAATAAGGTCGATTGGGAAGATGTGATTGTTGAGTTCGAGAGTACAATCACGGAGTACTGAATTAACGGCAATGGTTCTTCCCGTAGCGACTTCGACTTCGAATGACGAGGACAGATAAGAGCGCTTACGACTAAGGAGCTTCTCGAATTCAATCGACACAAAGCAGTTATCGGCTCCAGTATCAAACAAACATGATGCATAAATACCATTCACAGGGAACGTACCATTAACCACGTTGTTATCCGCCTGAGCCTGACGGGCATTGATGTTGAAGGTTCGGGCATGGGCTGCTTGCTGCTGTTGCTGAGGCTGCTGTTGTTGCTGAGGCTGCTGTTGTTGCTGGGGCTCTTGCTTAACCACCCTGTTCGGGCACCTGTTTGCAAAGTGGTTAGGGTTACCACATGCAAAGCAGACTCGAGCATTGGCTGCTGGTGCTTGAGCTGCTGGTTGGCCTTGAGGGGCAGGGAGTAGAGCTTGGTTGACAGTGGCTTGGACTGGGGCTTGACGGGGACCATAGCGACAGTTCGCAGTGAAATGACCGTAAAGGTTGCAGTGAGCGCAAAAGCGACAAGCCAGACCCACTGGATGATGATAAGAGCATGTCGGGCAGAGTGGGTGAGGGCCTGTGTATGCACGCTTCGCTGGCGGTGCATTGATCACTGGAGCTGAGCGCTGGTGCTGCTGCTGTTGAACTGGTACAGCTTGAAGAGGAGCAGCAGTAGTTGTCACAGCACAGTTCTTGTTGCTAGAGTTGTTGTTGTTGTGCTTCTTCTTCCTTCTTGATGACTTGGAGGATTGAGCAGATGAGTCGGTGGGTGTTGCGGTGGCTTGGTGCAGAGACTTGGTTTGCTTATCCCAGAAACCAGACTTTACTCGCTTGTCATTGATGTCACACCCCGATTTCCACATGTCTCACCGGTGGGCCTGGTGGGGATTACCGTGGCGTAGTTGGCAACAATATAGTCAAACCACACAATTATATGAATGCACAGCGGAAGCATAAAGATAAATATATTTCAACATTGAATGATATATCAAAGTATCACCATTGTTGAAATAAAATCCACAGGGGATCAATAATAAGATAAAAGTAATTGTTCAACAGACGTAGGCATCTTAAGCTTGCGAGACTCTTTATTGATGCTAAGGAGAAATATCCAGCCAATTACGCTTAGTACCTGCATTTAGTCTTTTTGGGAAAATACGTCAGTTTACACTGGTAAATACATTCAACCGACACTTTTGTAAAATGTTTAATAAAATTGATTTGAATGCACAAAGCACAAGCTCTTTTATAACTTGGGAGAATTATTTAAATTTATAATCTTGTGAACGGATTACATGTTCCTTATGCGTTCAGTAGCTTTGACGTACCGGGTTAAAGATCAATAGACACACCACATAGCATAAAACCGTGGCGGGTAAACCAACGGCTATACCTTTATAATTATGGATATAATGCCGGGTGTACGCCTACACCCGGATGTCAAGGTCGTGGCCATTTCGTAAAATGCTGCCAAGGATATCCGGGACATGGTCATTAACCCCCCAAAGGCTTTTAAGTAAACAAAACTGTTTAAACGAGCCGATCAAATTATTCAATTAACCACCAAACGATGGAAGATTTGATGCCCGATCAAGCGGTATTTTATACACCGTAACCCAAGCCCGTGTAACGGAAAATAAGTTAAAAGTATTTACCTTTGCAAGTATAAATCCTTAATCGAATAAATCGCAAATAGCTTTTACTGGTCTCCTATTCTGGAACGAGGGTTTAAAATAACCTATTAGAATCCTAACGGGTCTTTAATTCAGCCGTAGCTTAGACCGGTCAGTTTCAAAAGATAATTACGGTTTAATCGCGTGAAAGGCGAAAAACCGGGAATGGAATGTGATTTGGACCCAACAAGTTTGAAGACTTGTTTTATATGGGTATAATAACCACACTCTGTATTTTGGGGTCAAAACAATAAGGTTTGACCCGTTTTGGCTAGTTTATGTAAACTAGTTACATAAACCGAACCGTGCGCGCAAAAGGCGTAACGGGTAACCGTAAGAGTCCTACACAAGTTTCCTAAGTCAATATTCTTTAAAGAGGTTGTGGTATCAGTAGGATACCTTTCATAATGCCCGTAACGAGTTTAAATCCATTATATGCCCCGTAGGGGTATTTCGGTCATTTTAAAGATTATAAAAGAGGTTTCTGAGTTCTACAGGAAATCTGAGTTTTCCGATCAGTTTATAAAGTACAAAATAATCTATTTATTATTTAAAATCAGTAGCAACTGGAATCGGGTCAAAATACCTTGTAGAACTCAAGTTATGCTTGAAAAGGTATATTCGGTATTTACCGAACCGATGCCATAACCGCAGGTTATGAGCAGGTTAAAAAAATCATAAAAATCCTTAAAAATCTCCAAATATTATTTTACATCAGTGTGTAAAAGGTTTGGTGTCGAAATCTGGGTTTAGATAGGCGTTATGCTAATTGCGCCATTTAATTACTAAAGTTTCCGTAATTGCGCTATTTAGCATAACTCCTATTCTGGACCTCGGATTGACGTGAAATTTTAGGGACATGCTTAGAAATCAGTAACTAAGGTTATGGTCCTTTCACATGTCCGAAATTCTCGTTTTAAATTAAAAAGGGCGTTACGGTCAACTTTTAAGCATTTAACGGAAATGTGTAAAAGTCTTGGACAAACAACGAACCGGTCACAGAGGGTTATACCATCATGTAACCTGGTCCTAAGAGAGTCCTAAGGCATATCTAAATCATACTTTAACGGGTCAGAACTGAAGTCAAAGCAAAAGTCAAAGTTTTGCGACTTTCGACTCCGAACCGGGTCAAAACAGTAAATGGTCGGATCAAACAAGCTTAGACTAGTTAATATACTTATTATCATGTTTTATGAGTGTTAAAACAGGTTACACACCATCTACATTACTGGTTATGCATAAAATAGCAAAATAGCATTTCTGTTGACTTTTTCTAAGTACGTTTGACTCGACATTCGGACTAGTTAGAGTGGGAATCAGAGGGTGCCCCTTTTAGGGGTTTAAAGCCCACATGATTACCAACATATAACTACCTTTGATTCAACAAACCACTGGACCATTTGTGATTTATCGCAAAGTCAATTGTTAATTACGACGGATTGACTTTTAAGCTAAACTATGCAAAAACTAAGCCACAAAGGGTTGGGCATACTTACAGAAGCTTGGTGCAGGACTAGAGATGTTAGAAGAATGCTTTAGAGCTCCAGAGATGATCAAGAGAGCAGGTTTGAGGTGTGTTTCAATTGTGTGCAATGCATTGCCTTTTATAGTGAAATTTCATGCACAAGATCATTACAACTCATCCTATAATTGCTCATGGATGATCAGCAGGTGTCCTTGAGTGCTAGGGGACATGTAGGGGGCGCCCATGCTTCAATTAATGCATCCAAGATCGTTTACAAGCTCAAACAGTGAATCTGCCCATGTTTTCTGCATGTGGGGACTTGACGCGGCCCGCATTAAGGATCAGGCAACATGGGCGCGGGCCGCCTGAATTTAATGTCAGTAAACGAATCTGCAGGTGGCTCGTGGCCCGCATTAGCTTGCTGGTTTCTTTAATGCGGCCCGCCTGAGGCCTGTAATTCAAGATTTTCAAATCTTTTGTCATGATTAGCCTGACCTTTCGGTTTCGAAGGGGTAACTTTGCGATTTGGCCCTCGATTATTTAGGAATAAGGGCCTCGTGACTTTTACCCGTGCTGTTAAGTCCCCGGTTAGTTTAATTACTATCCGAAAAGCCTTAACTTTTATTGTTGACGCTTTTAACCCCTCGCATACGAAATTTATCATAACTTTCTCGTTTTAAAACGGAACTTCGCGAAATTTATATCGTATATTCTAGTGAGCGTATTTTACTGTTACAAGTCTCGGGTTCGTCAAATGGTCACTCAGAGGTATAAATTAAACATGTTGACACATTTAACCCCTGTAGTTTGTAATCTCTCACTTTCTTCCGCGTTTCGCTCCGTACGATCCATGATTCATTCGTTTGAAGGTACGAGCATCATTTAGGGTTACTATACAGTATATTTACCCCTCGTTGACATTTCAAATCCTCGAATTTCCATACTTACAAGGTTTGCCAACTCTAGTCCTTTATTTAGTATCTAATACCACGTGTAAACTCATGACACGTGTCAACACATTATTGGACACAAAATTTCGAGGTGTTACAATTGATCTCAGCGGCGAGTAGGTAGGTTTCTTCGATCGTTGCTGGCTTGGAGGCGTGAACAAAATCTACTACACAGTCTGGCAGAGCTCGGATATACTTCTTGATAGTCATTTCTAGAGTCTTGACCTGATCGGGACATATGATACTGAGCTGCTTGAAGCGAGCAGTGAGAGCAGCGTTGTCTCCGTCCTTCTG
Source organism: Helianthus annuus (assembly GCF_002127325.2). Taxonomy (NCBI): domain Eukaryota; kingdom Viridiplantae; phylum Streptophyta; class Magnoliopsida; order Asterales; family Asteraceae; genus Helianthus; species Helianthus annuus. The sequence continues at coordinate 149,219,634 of NC_035446.2, read as the reverse complement.
CTTAATGACCCAAAATTCATCCTCCAGCTTTTGGCGTTCATGGGGAGGGCAGAATTCGTCGTTCATGATTGCCTTCAGTTCCTCCCATGTCAGCTCGTAAGCTGCATCATTCCCACGCTTGTTTCGTTTAGCAGTCCACCAGTCTAGAGCACGGGACTGGAAGACGCCAGTAGCATTGAGAGTGCGGAGATTTTCGGGGCATCCGCTTTGTCGCAGGGTGACTTCGACCTAGTTGAACCAATGAAACATGGCAGTAGGGCCATCCTCACCGGTGAACTCCTTCGGTCCGCATGCTTTAAACTGCTTGAAGTTAAAGGCAGCTTGCTGGAATCTTTAGGAGTATCAGCATGAGATCCTTCCGACGACTTGCTAGCGTTTTCATACACCTCACTCACAGCTTTCGCTACGGATTTGGAGATGATAGCAGCGAGACGCCTGTCTCTCTTTTCTTGGCATCCAGACGACGGGATGGTCTGCAATAGACATCGTCACAGGACTCAACACAACGTAATCGATTCTCACCTCACACGTCTAGATTACTAAAGCTTAGGAACACGTCGAAACACATATTACGTAATCTCATAGACACAAAAGCACAGAATCCACATAACCACAGAAGCACATAAGCAGGTAGAGCACAGAAGCACATAGTCACGAAAGGCACATACGCATTTAATCACAGAGGCAGTAAGAAAACAGAAACCTATCCTTCCAAGCTCGCATGTCGTTCGTATAGTATATCGAATAGCATCGTATAATATAGCCTAACTTAGTCGTACAGCATAACATAGCATAATATCGTCTGGATTGCAGCAACTGGAGATCGAATGGGGATAGAATAACAGTACGAGTCGTGTGTGTCGATTGAAATGGTAGCAAAATCGAATAATGTCCAAAATATAAACACGTAAACAGATAAAGCACACAGAAACACATAAAATCAATGAGTCATCAGAGTACACGGTTGCGGTTCTCAGAATCGAAACAAATAAAATCGAGAGATGGATTGTTTGCGGCTACTAGACATCGACTACCCAAAGCGGTTCGACTATTCGCAACGGACTTGTCGTCACTTTCAACGTTCGGGCTCGTGTCCTTGCCTCGATTCTTGGGCATTCCACACGCGTTCCCTAGGTCATACTCGTGAGTTCAGGTCGTTGGAGTCCGTCGAATGCCTTGGTGAGATGGAATAATATTCGGAACAAACTGCCAAGGTTAGGATTTCACCCCTTGGCTTAGCAATTTCTTCCTTGTTTTCAGAAAATTTAAGGAGAATTTTCATCAAAATGGGGATTTCACTCCTGATTTGGTATAATTCTCCTCGTATGTTCTTGAAAACGTCAGGATAGCATGAGTAAATGGATAAAATCATCACAAGTCAACCAATTTAGTCGGGAGTTTGCAGTTTTCACGCCTATTCCTGACTGAATCGCCTGACTTTAATTGAAAATTTCGAGTGTAGTGATAGTGAAGAATTGTAGAATAAGGCACATAAACTGGGTCTGTTGGTTCCTAACTATAGTCTAGGTCTCTAAGACAGCGACCCGGACTAGGTCGTGTCTAACCTAATTCCCTATAGTTATGGCTCTGATACCAATCTGTCACACCCCAACCGATGGCGGAATCATCGGGGCATGGCACTGAGCGAAACAGATTGTTCAGAAGTTTCCATAACAACTATTTATATAATCCAGTTAAAGATACGTCCCATACCGTATCCCGAATAAACAAACATGTCATTACAGATAATCATCCAAACAAGAAATTCCGTTTCGACAACTCAGATTCAAATATTGTTACAGCAATTGTTTATCTGCTTCTAGACCCCTATTCTGTTGACTTTCTGGTTGTAATGCCAGAGGACAAGATCTACAGACAACTATGCCCTAGACACTTGTTCTTGGCAGACAACCATTTGTTGGGGGCTTCTAGAAACTTATTCTAGCCTCGCTTTCCTAGCAAATAAGCATCCTAAATACCTGTCACATACGTTAAAATAAAGTCAATACATATAATGTAAAGGTGAGCATACAAGTTTGATAATAGCATATAGAGTTTGAATAGTTTACGCATAACAAGCACGTACATAGAGGAAAACGAAGCATGTTAATTATCGACATGGACATATCGATACCAATGACTGCGGGTTGACCGTCCGAGACGGTTCGCAATACATGATTACCATCGTAATCCATGCAAGTAATTGTCCTTAACAACCCCCGTGTGAACGGGTGCTGAGTCCAAACTATAGTACTACGTCGTTAAGGCCGGTAGACAGCATTCCACGTGTAAAACAATCAACAAGCATTCATTAAGTCACGTAATACATGCATATTGGTTAGCGTTCAAATAGTTTGAGTAGTGTGATCGTTTGTGTTTTGATATAAACAACGTATGTAACACCCAAAAGTGCTAAAAGCAAAAAGGGATCGAGTATACTCACAGTGATTGATTATGGATTGAAGGGAGCGCTGAGAGTAGGGTTAGCCTGAATATGTTCGATAGCACAACAATGAGTAACGTGGAAATGTAAACAAATGTGGGTGGATCGAATAGGCTGGTCGATCGAACGGCAGGTTCGATCGAGCGGGCTGTTCGGTCGGCTGGTATGTCCGTTTGGACAGTCCTGTTCGATCGGCCAGTAGGCTCGATCGGCTGGGCCATTTCTAACTCTTGGCTGTTTAATTACTTGTCGTCATATCGAGGTAGTTTGATAACGAGTTGAACTACGATATCCTTCGTTCCTACTCGTTTCTTCGGCTCGGACAGGAATCACCCAAGTCCGGCCGGTGCACGGTTCGGAGCGTCGGTTTAGAGTTTAACCCGAAATCGGTGAACCTTGTGCATAGAACCCGAATCTTGAACCTCTTAACTGTTAGCATGATTAGCTAGCCGGTTCAAGCTCCGTTTCTACCGATTTTAAGGTTTCGAGTGTAAAAGGTTGTAGAAAGTTGGAAATCATTCATAAAAATGTTAAGATTCTTACAAATCTTAGTTTGTTTATATGGAAACCGGTTAGATCTAAGCTATTCATGGTTGAATGAGGCCAAAGTTTGGTGTTCTTCAAGAACACCATGATTACATCACCCAAGAACACTTAGATCTTGGTGATTTCACGGTTAGAAATCAAGTTTTGAAAGATAGAAAGGTGTAGAATCATGCAATGATCAAAATCGTACAAGAATTAGAGTGAAAACTTACCAGAGTTGAGAGAAATCTGAGAAAAGGTGAAGAAGAAGGCTGGTTCGGTCAGAGCTTTCCAAAAATAGAAAGTGTGACAAGGACAACCCCATTTATAGGCTCAAAAAGAGGAAAGTGGCAGCCGATCGGCCAGGAGCTCCGATTGAATGGGCTGCTCGATCGGCTAGGAAGATGCTAGCCGATCGGCTGGCCTGTTCGATCAGGGTGCCTCCTGTTCGATCCGCGACCCACTTTGAGTATTTCGCGACGATTTTCGATGTTCCGATTTCGATGGACGCTGATACGAATACGATAGGGTTCCTAGTCAAATTACTTTCAGTCCCAATCACTATATCTACATACAAGCATCTACATTTCTCGTTTCGATGTCAGTTTCGATTGAGTTTGATTGCTTTTCGAGTTTCGATTTGATTTTCGATTGATTCACTTGAATACCACACCAAACATATAGGTAAACATGCACAAGTAACACATAAGGCACACACACACATATAACAATACCAGAGTTCGAGTCCCGAGTTTGATTGATAAATCGATTAACTTGACTATTGATTGATTAACTTTATCGCATTGTTACTTCCTGCTATTCACAGTCGTAAATCGGTCGCATTGATTAATCATTCGATTACTTCGATTCTTTCTGATTACAACACTTACTCCACATAATACAACCAAAACATAATACAGACTATCCATAGTCAAGAAAGTCAAAGTTGACTTGGACTTTGACTTTGACTTTGACATTTGAAAACACGGGGTGTTACATATTGAGTGTAAAAGAGTTGAAAGAAAGTTAGAAAACATTCTATCAATCCTTTTTCACCGTGAATATGTTTAGATCTATGAAAGATCTTTGTTAGTTTATCTGGAAATCGGTTAGATCTAAGTTGTTCTTGGTGGATTGAGGCCAAATCATGAAGTTCTTCAAGAACACATGATGACGTCATCCTAGAACACCTTGAATCTTGGTGATTTCACAGTCAAACGTTAAGATTCGAAAGATAGAAAGGTGTAGGAGTGCGTGTAGATCAAGAAAGTAAAAGATTTAGGGCGATCTTACCAGAATCGAGAGAAATCTGAAGAAAAGTGAGGAACACGAGCTGGTCGGACGTCACTTGCCAAAAGTAGTAAGTTGGAGACTGACAAGGGGTATTTATAGGATTCCGAAAGAGGAAGGGGCTGGCCGATCGGACGGCAGCTCGATCGGACAGCCTGTCCGGTCGGACGGCAGTCCGGTCGGACGGCTGGTCGATCGGCTGGTCGCCTGATCGATCGGTCGCCTTTGTCGAGTATTAGGTGCGACGAGTTTTGCTGTTTTGATTTCGATTGCGAGCGATGCGAATGCGATAGAGTTTACTATTCAAATTACTTTTAATCCCAACCATTCATATCTTGCGCTATCTCTTCTCCACTAATTATCATACTATATGAATATACAATCATCCTTATTTCGTATTCGTTTTGCGATGGCGATTCGATTGCGATTGAGTTCGATTGCGATTCGATTGACTACCACACACAACATAAATAAACATGCACAAGTAACCCATAAGGCACACATACACAAATAACACTTACCACAAATGCGATATTCGAGTTTGCGAGCACGATGTTGATTTGATTAGTTCGATTAGCGTTTAAATAACTTTATCGCTTTGTTACTTCCTATTATTCACAGTCGGAAAGCGATTCGTATCGATAAACATTCGATTACTGCGATTGTAATTAATTACTCCACATAATACAACTAACGTAAAATATAAAATAGACTAACTACAGTCAAAGAAGTCAAAACAGGGATTGAGCAAGGAGAGACAGATCACAATTAGCAATCTTTTCCTCCTTTGACTTCAATCTTGACTTTGACTTTGACTTTCGAAACACTGGGGTGTTACAGCCGGGTTACCGACCCTTCATAGCATCAACGACACTTGTGACGAGAGCCAATTCTTCCTCGTGGGTCCAAGATGCCATCTTCTTCGGGTTGGGGTAGCGGGTTCGTGGGATCAAGTGGGTAGCCGGTGGGGTAGCGGTGGATAGTGACGGTTTGGGATGGGGTAGCCGGTGGGGTTGGGGGTTACATTTATAGGGGATGTTGGGGTTGGGGTGACCGCTTGGCTTGGCCAAACGGTTTGAATTTAAAATTCAAACTTTCAAATGGCCCGCTATGACATGGCGGTTGACAGTCAAAGGGAGGCCGCCATATCGGATGTCAAGACCGCCCCACGCCCGGCTTGAAACCCAATCCCCAAGTGCCACGCCCCAACCCAAGCCACATACCCCATAGTCTAAGGACCAGATGAGTAAAAAGTGAGAAAGTCATGTGACCCTTCCTATAAATAACAATTCATTTATGGCTATATTTAGAAACATTCAAAATGTAATAGCTTTCTGCAATGAGATGTTTTATAATACTAAGCGGTATGGGGGCCGGCTTAGGGCCGGCGAGGCCCGGCGCCGTTCCCCCACACCGCCCCCTCATCCCGTCCCGGCATAACCGGCTCCCCACAGACGAAGTCGTCGAGCCATGATTCAAACATATATAGCCGTTGTAAAGGCTATAATTATTAAAAAAAAAACTTTTTCACTTTAAATATTCCCATTCTTCTTCCATTTTTTATACCATTTCCTCAATATTTCACCCATTCTCATCCATTTTTATAAAAAAAACACTCCCATTTTTATACCAATCTTTTATAAAAAAATATCTTTTCATCCACAATGGCATCTAATTCTTGGTGGTCCTCGTCTTCTTCGGACGGAGAGGAGATGTTTTTCGCAAACGCTGTGGTAAAGGCGGCGCAGATTCTTTTGGAGGAGGAAGAGGAAGATGGCTCGTCTGAAAACGTTATTATCAGACGAATACGGATTAATAGAGACCGCCAAGGTTTGTCATTAATAAATTTTATATATTTATATATTTCCTCGTATTTATATATTTTTTACGACAGGAGCGCACGAGAAATTGGTGAGCGATTATTTTTCGGATGCACCCCTTTACAATGCCGACATTTTCAAACGAAGGTTCCGAGTGAGTCGCCGGTTATTCACACGGATTGCTGATGATTTGGCGCGGTTAGACCCATTTTTCACGCAACGACCCGATGCTCGGAATTATGAAGGGTTCACCATGTTACAAAAGTGTACTGCGGCCATTCGCCAACTGGCATACGGGACAGTGGCCGATGCTTTGGACGAGTACTTACAGATGTCGGCAAGAACTACGCGGGAATGTTTGTATCGGTTTTGCCATAATGTGGTGAAACTGTATAGCAAACAATATTTGCGGAAACCAAACGCGTATGATGTTCAACAGTTGTACCAAGCTCATGAAGCACGGCACGGGTTTCCGGGAATGCGTGGTAGCATTGATTGTATGCATTGGGCGTGGCATAACTGCCCGACTGCGTGGCGAGGCCAATACACGCCTCACAAAATTTGTGGATCTGGCATTCTTTCTTTGGTCTCCCTGGTTCACTCAACGACCTCAACGTGCTATACCAATCGGCGATCTTTAGCGATGTCGTTAATGGAACCGGTCCGGACACCCGTTTTACAGTTTCAGGGGTTGAGTATAGACGCGGGTATTATCTTGCTGACGGAATATATCTGTCTTGGTCTACAATTGTCAAGACTATTTCATTTCCCGAGGACGAAAAAAGGAAAAAATTTGCCAAGTGTCAAGAAGCTGTAAGAAAAGACATCGAACGATGTTTTGGTGTTTTACAAAAAAAATGGGCCATCATTCAACAAGCGGCACGTGCTTTCACACCGAAAAGGTTGCGCCTTTGTATGTACGCTTGCATTTTGCTCCATAACATGATTATTGAAGACGAAGGTCGGGCGATTTGTGAGTATGATGAGAATGCATCTTACGGGAATATTGTCCCGGTAGATCCGACGCAACAGGATTTAAACTCGTTCTCGCTAACCAACGACTACACGCATGCAAACCTTCAACACGATTTGGTAGAACATATATGGAACAACGTAAACGTCGGGGACGGTGACGGAGACGAAGACGAAGACGAAGACGAGTAGTGTAATTTTTTTAAATTTTTAAATGTTGTCTTTTTTTATAAATTTTAGGTAATGTATTTTTTTTAGGTTATGTAGTTTTTATTTATGTTATGTAATGGATTTTATTATCTTCTTTTATGTCTTATTTATATTTAAATTTTGGATTGTTTTTATAAAGTTAAACAAATAAAAAAGTTAAGCAATAAAAATTAAACATTAAACAATAAAAGTTAAACACATAAATAAATTAAACAATAAAAAAATATATGGGGTAGCCCCATCCTCCACCCCCTCTAAAGTGAAGGAGGCCCATCCTCCAGGGGATGGTGATGTGGCGCCTATGTGGCGGCCCATCCTCATGGGGATGGAGCTCTCCATACCCTATAGTCTAATATTATTTATACTAGGTTAGAACCCCGTGTATTACATGGGTTGAATAAATGTAATTTTATATATTAAATAATAAAAAGTTATATTTTTATGAAACCGTATATTGTACCGGTTAAAAAAATCTGTAATTTTATATATCAAATAATAAAAAATTTATATCTTTAAAAACCATGTGTATTACATAGATTAAATAAATGTAATTTAGAATACTAAATACTAAAAACGTCGTATCTTTAAAAAACCTGTGTATAATCGGGTTGAATAAATCTACCAAATAATAAAAAAAATACATCCTTAAAACCCCCGTATATTACACGTGTTAAATAGATCTAAAAAAGTTATATCTTTAAAAACCATGTGTATTACACAGATTAAATAAAGTAATTTTGTATATTAAATCCTAAAAACGTCGTATGTTTAAAAAAACCGTGTATAGTCGGGTTGAAAAATCTACCAAATAATAAAAAAATTATATCCTTAAAAAACCACGTGTATTACACGTGTTGAATAAATCTTATTGTACATAGAAAATGATAAAAACTTATATCTTTAAAAATTTGTTTATTACACAGGTTATATAAATATAACTTTGAATAGTAAATAATAAAAAAAATATTTTTAAAAATCCCGTGTTTTACACGAGTTGAATAAATATACTTTTGTATACTAAATAATAACAAAAAGTTATATTTTTAATAAATTAGGATAATATTTAATATTAATTTATTATTTATATATTTAATATAAGATAAGTAGGAAAGAGAGGTATTTGTTTTAAAAATATATTAAATTAACAAATCATATTTGAGGATAATATTTTATTAAAGTATGATAAGATTTAATATTAATTTATTATTTATTATTTATTTAGTTAATATAAAATAGTAGATAGATTTATAACAACATTAAGAAGAAAAATCGTAATTTACATGATGTTCAAGTGGCTTGTATGGCTTTCGGGTATGCTGTAGCATGAGCTACTTGAAGTTGGTTTGTTTGAGCTTGAGCCTAAACTGGAAACGCGCTCGAGCCCAAGTGGCATACTACATACTGCATACATCAAGTGGTGTGTCGAAATTTCACATTTCAGTTTTAAGTTAAACTAGTAATAAGACCCGCGCACGTTGTGGCGCGGGTACTTCGCAAATATCGAACGGATTAGTCAAGCGTTATGTGATGTGTTAACCATATGAAAATGCACGTTTTGACGTATCCGATTAAATTTAATGTATCCTATAGTTGCATTGCGATTGGATCAAAACGTAACGTAAATCGAATTTATATCGTACAATCATAACGTACTATACGCGACCCGACTAACTCGAATTTATATCGTCAAGACAAAAACTCCCGAGGGGTGAAAGCGGCATTTACAAAGTTCATAAAAAGTTAAGTGGTTAAAAATTACATTTCCTAAACTTAAGGGTTAAGAAAGAGTAAAGATAATATTTGATAAAGTTTTAGGGTAAGAATGAAACTATAAAAAAGTTGGGGCTGAAAATGAAACTACCACAAAGTTGGGGCGTAAAAAACAAACTACTTGTAAAATGAAGTAGTAGTTTAGGGACTAAATTTACCATTTTATGACACTTTGAAGGTACAGAGTCTAGGGGCTAAAATTGCAAAATCATGAAAGTATGAGGGAGGGGGAGGCAAAGCCGGTGGGGTTTCCACTGACTTTGTCCTTTAAGACTATTGGTAATAGATTATTACCCTAGGTCGCGCGTTGCGGCGACGACTCCTTAGTTATTTATGGTTGTCGACACGTTATAAGAAAACGTGTGTTTCGACGTATCCGATCTAACTCAATGTAACCTATATAAGCATTGCGGTTACAAAAGAAACGTAATCGAACCCAGGGTGGTTCGTTTAGTGAGGGTTTTACTTAACCACTACCTCACCCTTACCTTTGTATCAAGACCTAGCGCCTACACTAACTCGAATTTATATCGTCGAATGAAAACGTATTTTATTTGACCCTTCTCGTTTCCGAGAACAATTTAAGTAAAAACCGTAGACCAACCGAAAGGTACACAAAAATAAGTATGAAAACTTATTATATTTGACGAGACTTGTTTCAGAAAAAAAATTATGTCGAAACGTGAATTTATGTTGAAACGTGAATTTACACCCACACATAATAATAAACATGAAAAACTCGACTTATTTTCGTAAAAACATTATGTCGAAACATCAAAATGTACACTAATTCGAATTTTTACCATCGAATGAAAACGTATTTTATTCTACCCCGCTTGTTTCTGAGAACAACTTTTGTTAAAAAAATACATAAAAATGTGAAACCATATCATAAAATAGATTTACGGCTTACACGCGAAATTAAAAAAAAAAAACAAAAAGGTGACAAATAAGTATGACACAAATATGGAAAAAATAGAAAAAGAAAAAGCAAAATAAAATAGAAAAAGGAAAAGCATGAAAGCGACTATTAGATGAAAAACTTGGAAAAATACTTTGAAGGAGAGCAACTGAGGAGAATCAAACCGGAGGATTGAAGTTAAATAACCAAAGCCTTACTCATTCCATCAAACCTTTATTTAGCAACTTATATTGTAGCAAATCTATACTATATAATAAAAGAAACCTGTTTTGTGACACTTGTCATCCTCTCATTAAATTGATTAAAATTATTAATAATACTAAAATAATAATAATAATATTTAATCTAATCTAATACAAATTCTTATTATTAATTCAATAACCTATTGTTAAACTAAAACTTAGCTAAACAAGTTTCGAAATTCATAATAACTAGAATTACGACCCGCCGCAATGCGGCGGGGATTCGTTAGTTATAACTAAGTCGATTTAGGACGCGCACATTATGTTGAACCTGTCAAACGGGAAAAAATAGACGATGTAAAAACGTTCACCCACACACGCACGTTGCGTCGTGTTAACTCACAACGTTTAGAACGAAACGCGAAAAATGCTAAACCATAGACGCACGTTGCGATGTTTTAAGTCACAAAATTCAGAACGAAGCATCAAGCGAAAAATTTGCGGAAAATGAAAACTATAAAGGACCAAAGTTGACAGTAAAAAAGTTGTGAGGATAGATTGCAAAAGATAAAAAGTTTTGTGTTAAAAGTAAAAAAAATAAAAAACAAATAGTTTTGGGTTAAAAGTAATTTATGAAATACTTTTGGGTGAAAAGTAAAAAAAATCATTTTTTTTAAAAAGCCCCAAAGCCAAGGTTACAATAACCATATGCATAACCATTTTTTCTTTGAAAAACCCCCAAAGCCAAGATTACAACATATAAGTAAAAAAAAATCAAATTGGTTAAATCGCAAAAGATGGAAACGTTTGAATTAGAAGTAAAAAATCAAATTAATCAAAGGGGTTAAATTACCAAAGATTAAAATTTTAAACTTAAATTGTCAAAGATTAAAACTTTAGGGTTAAGAAGGAAAGAAAGATGAAAAATTTTAAACTTGAATTGTCAAAGATTAAAGTTTTAGGGTAATTTGTCAAAGATTAAAACTTTAGGGTTAAAAAGGAAACAAAGATTAGAAGTTTAAACTTAAATTGTCAAACTTTAAAACTTTAGAGGTAAAAAGGAAAATTTTCATTTTTTTTTGAAAAACTCCCAAAGCCTAACTTACAACACATATATGCACTAATATGTTGCTTATTTATAGTGTTTAATATTAATTAATATGTTAGACTACATATATTATTGATATATATATATATATATATATATATCAAATATATTATTGATATATATAACTAAAATTATTATCAATAATATTAATAATAGGTTTAGAATCAAATACAAAGATTCAAAAAATAAGAAGTCGTACAAAGGGTATCAAATAGACTCTGATCGACCTCATTCAACCGAGATTAGAGTCGTCTTATCGAACTCTACGACATTAATTAATATGTGTTAATGGGTTACATTTATATTAACTCATTTATGTCAATATGGTATATAAATGTCTCTGTCTTTGTTTTGCATTTACAGGAAATATCTATACTATATAGTTTAAATTGTTCAACCCGTGTAACACACGGGGAACTAACCTAGTGTAATATATATCAAAGAACAGGTCGGTGGCTTTTGAGGTGAAAGCCATCGACTTTGTACTTTAACTAACTTAGTAATTAGTAATTTGAGATGTTATATAATATAAACTAGTAGATTTTCCGCACTCGCGTTGCGGCGGGGACCTAATATCTGTAAAACGCGTTTCGGCAACGGCAAGTAGATACCAAATATCAAAACATAAATAAAAATGACGTGGTAACGATAGTCACTTCTTCCTAAAAATGATTTTAAATAAGCTAATATATAATAATAGGACCGAAACGTCCTACACGTTGGAAATTCGGTTGTTTTCAGTTTAGTTATTACGGTGCTAACACGTTAAAATATGGATGAGCTCGGTACCGGTAACGGCACCGAAAGTACCGATCCGAAAAATCATTGAAATTAGGTATCGACACCGAAAATGCTAGGTACCATACAGTATGGTATTTGAAGGTAAAAATCAGTAAATACAGGTATGGTGCTGGACCGGTGTCGAACCGAAAGTAACGATTCTGAAAACGCCAAAAGGTGGGTACCAAATTGGTACTGAAAATGATTGGTATAGTAAATTTGGTACCGATACGATACCGGTTTGATTACAGGATTTGATATGATTTGCTCATCAATAATCTAAATATCCAAGTTAATTTTACATGCTACAATTCATTCATTATAGAAAAAAAGACAAAAAAAAAAAAAAAACAAAATAAGTTGTTTTGTATATAAAACCTCATTCAAACGAAATATAGTTTACTTACAGTGTGTATGAAAAGTAATCTAAACGGTGCAATTACTTGCATTGCTACGTTGCTACAGGATTTGATGAGCTCGGTACCAACCGGTACCGAAAAAAAGACAAAAAAAGAAAACAAAATAAGTTGTTTTGTATATAAAACCTTATTCAAACGAAATATAGTTTACTTACAGTGTGTATGAAAAGTAATTTAAACGATGCAGTTACTTGCATTGCTACGTGGCTACAGGATTTGATGAGCTCGATACCAACCGGTACCGAAAATACCGTTACCGAAAATCCTCAAAAGTGGGTACCGGTACCGAATATACCTGGTATGGTACGGTTCGGTACTGGTACGGTACCGGTATTTGAGAGTAAAAACCGGTGAATACCGGTGCCGAACCGATACGGAAAATATCAAAAGTCGGTACCGATTCGGAAAAAAGAAATATACCCGATTTGATAAATTTGATACCAGTACCTGATACCCGATACCATTTGCTAATCCCTTGAGGATGTTATTGTTCATTGTGTTCATTTATAGATAAATTAGTGTTCATTTGGTTCTAAAATTAATATATAGGTAAATGTGGTTGGTAACTTAAAAAAAAAAAAAAAAAAAAAAAAAAAAAAAAAAAAAAAAACTAAATACGCATTTATGTTTGATTTTTCTTTTTGTCAAAATTTTGCATATAAATTTTAACAAATATATTGTTTTATTCAAAACAAAGTGTATTTTGGTCTCATATACATCTTTGGCACATACTTGGATTGACATTTCAAAGGAATATAAAACCGATAACTGAGTCTTATTCAAATTACATTCTAACCAGTATTAAGTACCCCGCATTGTGGCGGGGGCGAGCACTAATGTCACACTATTGTCAGCGACCACGACACTGAAGTTGCGGTGTTAATGCGAAGAAATTAAACAGAAACGTAAAACATAGAATAAAATAACTAAGTTGATATAGGACTCGCTCGTTACGATGAACCCGCGTCTGGTTCATCGTAATCTATATATAATATATATCACTAGCACTATACAAACCATAATTCATAAATTATAACAATCATTGCATCAATATGTTGCAAATTATATTTATACAAGATTTTGGCTAAATTAATTAGATTATTATAAATAATAATAATTTACAAATAAAACAACACAACTTTGAATGGATCAAACCGATTGAATATGGTAAGATAATGAAACCATTATTTGATTAGGGTACAACCACTTAAGCACAATTTACAACCATACATGCATACAAAACAGATTGAATTTGGTAAGGTAATGAAACCATTATGATTTGATTAAGGTACAACCACTTAAGCACAACTTACAACCTATATTTGATAAACGTACAACCAATTAAGCACAACCTACAACCAAATATGCATACTAATGTTTCAAATAAATAGTATATAAATTTACAAATAAAACAACACAATTTGGAATGGATCAAACCGATTGAATATGGTAAGATATTGAAACCATTATTTGATTATGGTACAACCATTTAAGCACGATTTACAGCCATACATGCATAAAAAATAGATTGAATTTGGTAAGGTAATGAAACCATTATTTGATTAAGGTACAACCACTTAAGCACAACTAATAACCAATATTTAATTAAGGTACAAACATTTAAATACAACTTACAACTAAACATGCATACATTATTAAGGTACAGCCACTTAAGCACATCTTACAACCAAGATTTAATTAAGGTACAAACATTGAAACACAACTTACAATTAAAGATGCATACAAATGTTTCAAATTAATAGTATATAAATGTTTTAAATTAATAGTTTCTGTACCAATCGTCACATTTTTTGTCTTTGGCATTGATATCCGTTTGAATAATCTGATATGTTGACATAATAATCTGAAATGTTGACATACGGTTACTTTTTTGCTCACTATTATATATAAGAGTTAAATATGATTTTAGTGTTTGGGTTATTTTGTTAATTTATTCTAAAGGTTTCATTTTTCATATGTGGATCCAAAAAAGTTTCACTGTTGCCTAGAGTTAAGCAAATGGTACCGGTACCGAATTTACCGAACCGGTACCGAATTTACCGAACCTGGTACATTTTCGATATCAACTTTTGACAGTTTCGGTACCGATTCGGTACCGGTTTTTACCTCAAATACCGGTATCGTACCGGTACCGAACCATACCGTACCGGGTATATTCGGTATCGGTACCTATTTTTTAGGATTTTCGGTACCGGCACTTTCGGTTCCGGTACCGAGCTCATCCCTACCGTTGCCATTTTAGTCCACTAGGTTAATTTCATCCATTTTTTTTAACGCAAGGCCAATTCGGGCATTTTATATGTAATTCTGTTAACTAGAAGGGCAATTCGGCCATATAAAACGACCGAATTGTCCTTCTCGTTAACAGAAAAAATGGATGAAATTAACACAGTGGACTAAAATGGTAACGGTGAAACTTTTTTGGACCAATAGGCGAAAAATGAAACCTTTGGACTAAACTGGCAAAATGACCAAAACCACAGACGAAAATGACATTTAACTTTATAGGGTGGAAGTTCGCTACAAAGTCTATTTTTCCTACAAAGTGTAAAAAGTCATAAAACACCATAATGTTAACCATAAAACACACTCAAAACCCACAAATAACATAATGGAGGTTATTAAAACACAATATTTGTGGTTTTTGTTTTGTGTCTTGGATGATAAGGCTTTGATTATTGAATGATTAACATTAGTGTGTTTTATGTTGATTATCGTGTTGTGTTCTATAACCATAGTTCTACGATGGTGTGTTTGAAGTTTTTATGGACGGTTAGAGTTCTAATATAGTGTTTTAGTAATATTCACTATGGTATTTATGGGTTTTAAATGTGTTTTATGGTTGAAATTTTGGTATTTTATGACTTTGTACACTTTTTAGGAAAAATCGACTTTGTAGCCGAACCCCACCCTAACTTTATATATAATTTATGAACTTCTTAGCTACAATGATTTTTGTCATTTTGTGATTTTTTTGTCCATTTTTTCTTTTTGTTTTTCCTTTTTAAGTTCCAATCGAACCTGATGTTGTACATGTAACAAAATGAATGGTCTAATACTGACCGAACAACGTCAGTTCGGAATTGAAATGCGTTTTCTACTGTATCATGACTTTTTTTTTGTTTCTCTTACGGTAACTGTCGGTATCTTAATGAACTGAAGCAATATCAAACGAGTTCTTACCATTGACGTTATTTTTACTATTGCCCTAACTAATTAAGCAATTATCGATGACTACTCCATTTGTTCCCAAAAAAAAGCAAGTTCGGCTTGATAGAGTGTAATAGAAGTTTGGGCAAAATACCCAAAACACACATCAAAGTGGCAGACCTATGAATTTTTAACGAGAGTGTGAAATATTTTTAACGATTTTAGGCCAATAAAAAGGGAGGATTATGTAATTTAAGAAGTGAAATCTTTGTTTCTAACTTTCTATAGCTCTACAAAAGATGAAAGGTTAAAACAGAATTTGCTAAATAAATGAACCCGTCATTAACATTAACATAGGGATGAAGGGTCATAAAAAAATCTATGCACCAAAATACAAATAAAAAACAAGAGTGGGACAGGAGTTGATATTAATGAAACACAACAAGGATAATATCGTAATTAGCCAACCCATAAAAAATACCTAAGCACCACTAGCAAAGCAAAAGAGGCTGGTGCTGCTAGGGCATCCGAATATGGATTCCACGTCTCATTAATTCACAACCGTCAGATCATTTAATCCAACGGCTTCCACAAAACCCTAATCTCCTAACTCACCTATAAAAACCTCTCTTTCAACCTCACTTCTTCTATTCTTCGTCTTCACCCCATCTACTAGAGAATTCGTCTGCAGATATTTGTTAAGGTCAGTCATATTCTACACCTCTTGCTAGTCGATATAGTCTGTAATTTATCTCTATTTCAGTAGATCTGTTTGTAATTTAGTGTTTTAGACCTGTTTCACTCTCAGATGAATCTGTTTTAGGTTTGAATATGTGTATATCTACTTATATGTTGATCGTAATCGATATGTTGACTGTGAGCAGTAGATCTTGTATCGACTTCCGTTGTTTTGTTTGAGTTATCATTTACATGTGTTTTCTCATTTTTGTTTGTCTAAAACAATTAGATTTCAGTAATTGTTTCATTTTTAATTAATCGCTTACGAATTCGTGCTGTTTAGATTCAAATCAGTTTGTTTTTCATAGGCAATCTCTCGATTTTAGAATAATTTCTTTTGATTTGTTTTGTTTAAGTTTGTGTAGATTCGTTATGAGCTCTGTTTTAATTTGATAATATCAGCAAAAATAATTACAATCGTTTTTCTCATTTTTAGCTTTAGAAAACACACAATTTCAAACATAGTTACTTTTACTTTTTAGCTTTTTTGATATAAATTATATAATTCTATATAATTCTAATCTGTTTATATCATTTCTTATTCAATCATATTGATAGTGTCTACTTTAATTTGCCTATATTGTTTATGCTAGCTAATGTTTGAGCTATGCTGTGTTTTTAGATCTGTAATATCTTAACTGTTAGTTTCATACTGTATTTTTACATATGTAATTTATAATTTACTTACAATTTGTATAAAATTAATTTCAGGATGGGTAAGGAAAAGATTCATATCAGTATTGTCGTCATCGGACATGTCGACTCTGGCAAGTCGACCACAACCGGTCACTTGATCTACAAGCTTGGTGGTATCGACAAGCGTGTGATCGAAAGATTCGAGAAGGAAGCTGCTGAGATGAACAAGAGGTCTTTCAAATACGCCTGGGTGCTTGACAAACTTAAGGCTGAGCGTGAAAGAGGTATCACCATCGATATCGCGTTGTGGAAGTTCGAGACCACCAAGTACTACTGCACAGTTATTGATGCCCCTGGACATCGTGACTTTATCAAGAACATGATTACTGGTACCTCACAGGCTGATTGTGCTGTGTTGATCATTGATTCCACCACTGGTGGTTTTGAAGCTGGTATTTCAAAAGACGGACAGACCCGTGAGCACGCGCTTCTTGCTTTCACCCTTGGTGTCAAGCAAATGATTTGCTGCTGTAACAAGGTATAAAATATCATTTGTTTTTATAATTTGTTGATTTAAGTGTTCGTATTATGTTTTGCTAAATGGTTTGATTTATAATTGTAGATGGATGCCACCACACCGAAGTACTCAAAGGCGAGGTACGATGAAATTGTTAAGGAAGTGTCTTCTTACTTGAAGAAGGTCGGATACAACCCCGACAAAATCCCATTTGTTCCAATCTCCGGATTCGAAGGAGACAACATGATTGAGAGGTCAACCAACCTTGACTGGTACAAGGGCCCAACCCTTCTTGAAGCACTTGACCAGATCAACGAGCCCAAGAGACCATCAGACAAGCCTCTCCGTCTCCCACTTCAGGACGTGTACAAGATCGGTGGTATTGGAACTGTGCCGGTGGGACGTGTTGAGACTGGTGTCATCAAGCCTGGTATGGTTGTCACTTTCGGACCATCTGGGTTGACCACTGAAGTCAAGTCTGTTGAGATGCACCATGAAGCTCTTCAAGAGGCTCTTCCTGGTGACAACGTTGGGTTCAATGTTAAGAACGTTGCTGTCAAGGATCTTAAGCGTGGGTATGTTGCATCGAACTCTAAGGATGACCCTGCTAAGGGTGCTGCTAGCTTCACCTCACAAGTTATCATCATGAACCACCCTGGTCAGATCGGTAACGGTTATGCACCAGTTCTTGATTGCCACACCTCCCACATTGCTGTCAAGTTCTCCGAGCTTTTGACCAAGATCGACAGACGATCTGGAAAGGAGCTTGAGAAGGAGCCTAAGTTCTTGAAGAACGGTGATGCCGGTATGGTTAAGATGCTTCCCACCAAGCCTATGGTTGTTGAGACTTTCGCTGAGTACCCACCACTCGGAAGGTTCGCTGTGAGAGACATGCGTCAAACGGTTGCTGTTGGTGTGATCAAGAGCGTTGACAAGAAGGACCCGACTGGAGCCAAGGTGACCAAGGCAGCAGCAAAGAAGGGAGCCAAGTGAGGTGGTTGTGTTTTGATTATTTTTATTTTCTGTGTTTGAATTACTAGTTTTGAACTGAGTTTTGCTATTTGATCCATGAAGCTTTCATTTTTTTGAAAGGTTTTTGGATTGCAGACTTTTGTTGGTTAAATTTTATAGTTTGCTACAATTGAGTTTGTAGTTGATGGGTGAACAAAGCTTTTAAATCTGTTATTTTACTTAATATTTTTCTTTATTTTCATTTTCTTTCATAGTGTGATTGCTTGGGTTAGTTATATGTTTATGTTTATTTATCTTTCCTTAAAAACCAATCTCAAAAAGTTGATAAAGCCACATTGAAGAAACCATAACATTTTCTTAGAATAAAGGCAAACTATTTGGCGTAGTATCACAAATGTATAAAATGTACAATTGGTATTTTGTGCTCTTGTTTGATGTTAATGTTAAAAAATGAAAAATCTGATGAGCGCTGCTCTGGCACAAGTAAGAACGTGTACAGGTCTGATGAAATTAAGATTTGAGTTATTTGTGAAAAATCTCATAACCAAAGATCATGTGATGTCTGTGGATGACATTACTTAATGGACTGTGTTTAATGAGGTAAATAGTTCAAAAATTGCAGTTTGAAAGCTTGGTTATGTGTGGTCTTGATAGAAAACAACCCATTATTTTGTAAGTGAAATTAAAAAAGTACAACACGTGGTTAGTGTGTATTTAAAAAAAAGTAAACAAGATCCATTTTATAAAAGAAACTATTTATTTCTGGACATGTGAAAAAAATTAATAGATAACTTAACATGCAAGTATCTATGAGATCCGTGATACCTTTGTTACATATATACTTTTAGTTTACTCCCCTAATCACTAAAAAAAAGTTTCTTGGTTAGTCGATAACAAACGATACACAAATATAAGGTAGCATTTGTAGAATGTAATGGAATTGAAATTTGCATAGAAATTGTAATTTGATTTGGAATTTAGGGGTGTTCGTTTTACATAATGAAATGAAATCTGGATGAAATTAGAACGTAGAATTGTAGATTTCGTTCGTTATATTATTCTTCCATTCCAATTCATTTTTTGTTTAAACGAACAACATAAGAAATGAAATCTACATTCCATATTGTGAAATGAACACACCCTAATCGTGTATCTGTCATTTAAATGCCTCCCCGTTTCAAATATTAAAACGCCCATTTTGACGACCGGCTTGGTATTTTGTGCTCTTTAAGACCAACCCAAAAAAACCCAATGGAATATTTTTTTTTGAACGGCCAACATAAAGATATTATTAATAAAAACTAGCTAGATGCTAGCACCAACCATACATACATACACCAATGTACAGACAACAGACCAAAGGCTGAGGCCAAATAAAGCCCAGCACTCTCACCAAACCAAACTACAAACTACTCAAGTTACATCAAACCTCCCCCATTGTTCCCATGTTACTGAGGACTTCGACCGGTATTTAATCCAATTAAAGCTCATAGTCTTCACTTCCTCAATAACCTTCGCGATAGATGCCGGGCGTCCCGAGTACACCATTTCATTTCGTGTCCTCCAAATACTCCAGATGGTAGTCAAACTAATAGCATGAAAAGCCTTACGTTTTTTGTTTGTACTTTTGATGTATCTGTGTTGTTCCAGAATATCGCGTAGACTGAACGCAATGAAAGCTGGATGCTTACACCACTGATAAACAATCTGCCATACCGCTTGCGCGAACCCGCAAGAAACAAAAATATGGTCACAAGTTTCGTCATACTCCCCACAGAACAAGCATTCTTTTCTAAGAACCGAGATACCGAGCTTCGAAAGAGCTTCTCTTGTTGGCAGCCTCTCCTTTTCGGCTCGCCAAGCTACTACGCCGACCTTTTTAGGGATCCAGTTATTCCATTCCACCACATAATTAGGAATTTCCCGATTCGCCACTTGGAGGATTTTTTTTATACTGCGAACAGAGAAACAACCGGAGCTATCGAGCTCCCATATCCACCGGTCTGCACTTGATGATAACACTACGCCCTGTAAAAGTGCATTTAGCTGCTGCAGCTCCAGAAGTTCCTCAAGACTGGACACTGAGCGCTTCCACATCCAATTCCCACCCGACCCGTTCACCCCGGCCCCAACCCGAGCAGCCACACAACATCGCTTTTGTTGTTCCAGTTGAAACAAATTAGGAAATAGAACTGCAAGAGGCTCAGCACTAGCCCAAACATCCAGCCAGAAGGAAACCTCAGCCCTGGCATGCACCTCCCCTTTTATAGCTTTGATCAAATCGACCCCCAAATTAGCTAGATGCGAGTATATATTGAAAATTTGCTTCCAAGGACCCGCAATAGAGATTTTTGCTGGAATGTATGACCATGACCTCGAACTACGATGGATGTCCCAAATAACTTTTCTCCAAATCCCATTCTTTTCTATTTTAAACCGCCACCACCACTTGGCGAGCATGGCGAGATTAGCATCCCGTAGTGTTCCGAAACCCAACCCACCATACTCAACCGGAGCCACAACCTTGTGCCAAGCCATCCAACTCATTTTTGACTCAACCTCTGATCCACCCCAAAAGAAAACCCTCCTTAGACGTTCAAGATCGTTCAAGACTAGAGAGGGAGCCTTATAGAGCGAGAAGAAGTATGTCGGCAATGAGCTCAAAACTGACTTTAAAAGAGTAATCCTACCGCCATATGATAATTTCCTCGCTTTCCACATGGATAACCTATTCTTGAAAAGATCAACTATAGGTTTCCAATTTTTTATTAGGTTCATATTTGCCCCAACATATAAACCGAGATACTTAAATGGAAAAAATCCGGCCCTACACTGCAACACATTTGCCATGTCAATCACTTCCGTCTCCCCAACCCCTACACCATAGAGACTACACTTTGCGAGATTTGCCTTGAGACCGGAAGTTAAATAGAAACACCTTAGAAGTCTTTTTAGATTTAAGGCATTTGCTATAGATCAATCTCCAACAAATACCACATCATCCGCATATAATAAATGAGTTATAGACATACCCATATTACTACACCGGATCCCATGAAAAAGGCCCACCTCAGACGCTTTCTTGATAACCACAGACAAAGCTTCCATGGAAATAAGAAAAAGAAAAGGAGACAACGGGTCCCCTTGTCGTAGTCCCCTGGAGCACTCGAACTCCATTGTTGGAGAGCCATTTACTAGAACGGATGCTCGAGCCGAACGGAGAGTTGCCATAACCCACCCACGCCACTTCAATGGGAACCCTATTTGCTCCATTATAGAGTTTAGAAAACCCCAGTTTAAAGAATCATACGCCTTGTGAATATCAATTTTAAAGATCATTCCCGCTTTCTTTTTCATCTTCATCCAAGCAATTAGTTCATTTAGAATCAACGGTCCATCAGTGATGTTTCTCCCGGATAAAAAGGCTGTTTGCTCCTCAGAAATAAGTTTAGCAATCACACTTTTTAACCTATTGACGAGAACTTTGGAGATTACCTTATTTATGCAACCAATAAGGCTGATTGGCCGATAATCCGAGGGCCTCAACGGGTCCTTCACCTTAGGAATCAATGCAATAAAAGATGACGAGCAACTCCTATTAATATTCGGGTTGGCAAAGAATTCCTCGAACACTTTGAGAAAATCATGTTGTAACCCACTCCAAAATTGCTTGAGGAATTTAAAATTAAAACCGTCAGAGCCGGGGGCTCGGTCCCCGGGCTCGGTCCCCGTCACAATCCCAGACCGCTTCCTTAATTTCCACCAAGGTGAATGGTCTAATTAAAAATTCAGCGTCTTCCACTGCCAACGATGAAAGATGAGGACATATAATAGGAGGCCTTACCGCCATTGGCTCGGTAAATAAATTGTGATAAAAATCAAAGAATTGTTGCTTGATGACCACCGGGTTCGACACCCATTCATCCCCAATAAACACACCATTTATGCGATTAGAACTAGTGTTTGCATTCATGATTGAGTGAAAAAAACTCGTATTTTCGTCTCCATCGATCGCCCATCTCACCCGTGATTTTTGGCGCGTGTCTGATTCTTTTTGGCGGTCAAGCTCCAGCATGAATTGTCCAGTCCAAAATAACCCAACATACATAATGACTCAAAATTTGATATTTGGGTTTGTTTTGCCGGGTTTAGTTACGTCGGCCTCTTGGCCCAATTCCCTTATCTATGCGAATCAGAATGGGTTGGGTTCTGATGGTATTGAACACATGTTATAAACACCCATAATGACTCATTAGAGTATTAGATTTTCGTATCCTTGAAAATATCTTTTTATCTTCCTATTTTATATCCTAGACAAGTAAAACTTATTATGCGAACTTTTAGTCGTGTAAGCCATGAACGCATATGTTAATTTTTTTTACATGACCAAAGAGGCATATCAACGAATTAGACAATATGTAATTATTCAAAGTAGAAGGTTTCTACATTGTATAAATGCATCATGTAATGCCACGTTTGGAATACAATCAATCACAATTACCAAACATTAGGGTATATGGGGCACTCTCGATGACCCCATGCGGTGACCCAAGTCCCTACTAGGGAACACCGCCGCCGTCACCGCGGTGACCGAATTCGGCGAGGTGGGTCGGGGCATATTCACCGATGATGGGATCGATGTTTAAACGGCTATACAGCCGTTATACATAAAAAAAAATAATAATTTCCTAACCCCTTATAAATACTACCTCTTTAATCTTTTTATTTTTCAAACCCAAAACAACTCTCACCCATTCAACTCATCTAATTTTTTTAACCAATCTTTAAAAAAAATGGATTCCAAGTTCCCGTTTTTTTCTCCCCTGTCCGACTTTCCCGACGATGAAGATTCATCGTCAAGCGATGGTAGTTTAATTTTCTTCCAAAATCTCATCCAACAAGCGGAGCTACTAGACACGGCATCGTCTAGTAAAAAAAAATTGTCCGTCGAGATCGTGTGCGTGGCCACGAAACACTCATGGCCGATTATTTTGTCGAAAATCCAAAATTTAATGCCGATATTTTTCGTCAGAGGTTTCGTATGTCCAAGTCTTTGTTCCTAAAAATTGTTAGTGACGTGGAAGCGAATAACGACTGGTTTCAAGAGGGCTTGGACGGGAGAATGAAGAAAAGTTTCACGCCGTTGCAAAAGGTTACTTCTGCGATTAAACAACTTGCAATCGGTAACCCAACAGACGAAAACGACGAGTATTTAAATATGGCTGAAAGGACCTCTCGTGAGTGCCTTGAATATTTCTGCGAGACGGTCTGTACAATGTATGTCGGTGAATTCTTACGTAGACCAACGAGCCACGACGTTGCGCTATTGTATCAGGCTCATGAGGAGAGACATCACCTACCTGGTATGTTGGGTAGTCTGGATTGTACACACTTCGTCTGGAGAATGTGCCCCACAGAATTGCGTGGACAAAATATGAGAGGCGATCATCAATACCCGACGGTTATGTTAGAGGCGGTGGTGTCTCAAGATTTGTGGGTTTGGCATGCTTTTTGTGGCCCGGCGGGTTCACAAAACGACATCAACGTGCTTCAACAATCTCCGTTATTTCTTACTCAACGAAACGGAACGGCGCCAAATTGTCCATTTCAGGTGAACGACCACTTATACAAACGCGGGTATTATCTTACTGATGGGATCTACCCTAGCTGGTCCCTGTTTGTGAAGTCTTTTCCATATCCTCACATCCCGAATGAAAAAAAGTTCAAGAGGCAACACGAGGCCGCAAGAAAAGATGTGGAACGGGCGTTTGGTGTGTTAAAGGCGAAGTGGGGAATACTAAATCGTCCAATGCGTTCCAAAACGGTGAAAAAGATAAGGTCCATCGTGTATACGTGCATTATTTTACATAACATGATTATAAAAGACGACGGAAGGGCGATAGCACCGGTACACATTCAAGATCCTCCAGTCGAACCCGTCTTTGATGATACAGCTTATAGCGAGCTCATTGACGAAGAAACGCATTGGAGACTAAAACACGATCTCGTTGAGCATCTCGGACGTTTAGATCTACCTCACCTTGAAGTGAGTTCCGACGACGAGTAGTTTGTTTTTATATTTTTCTAGTTTGAATGTAATTTTTATTTTTCTAGTTTGAATGTAATTTTTATTTTTAATTTAATGAAATGTCTTTTATTAAATTTTATTTAATTTTTATTAATATTTTTTTTTAATTTATAAACATGCATAATTACAACAAATAAAAAAAAAGAAAAAAGCAAGTCCCCTAAGAGAGGAGTGCCGCCATCAAATTGAGGGTGTGAGGGGAGTTTAAGAGGAGAGTTGACGTGACATAACCTGATTAGGTGTGTGTAAGAGAGGGGACTCCCCTAAGAGGGGAGTGCCCCTCTCACCCTTAGTCAAAGTAGAGGGTAGATTATGTAAGTATCTACATTGTATAAATACATCATGTAATAACACTTTTGGAATACAATCAATCACAATTACCAAACATTCATTTTTGTCATTTCTCAATTACATGACTACTTTAATGATCCTTGAGCAGAACCTAGGGATGTTTTGAGCTGAGCCAACCTCAACTTGGGCTCGAGCTTTAAACTATACAACTCGAGCCAACTCGCCGAGGCACGGGTTGATTGTATGAATAAATATATATGTATATTGTTGTTTATAGCCGTCATTATCATTTATGTTATTTATTTTATCAAAATAATATTATATCCTTATTATATTAGTTGGTAATTATTTGATATACATAATTACCCTTATCAACTAATTAAAGGTTTCCACTTAGGTGTATATATAATGAGATAATTAGAGAGATTACATGCTACGCAAATCACAACATCACATAATGTGTCCCTATCCCTCCCACTCTCTCTCTCAAACCGTGTTCATCAAGAACATCTAAACCCATCAGAAGAACTCAACCAAGGTAACGAAGATGTCGTCTACTTTCCTCTCTGCTGTGGTTACCGGTCTGTCTTGCATACAAGGTATTAATCTATATAATCATGTTTTCCATTAGTTATTACAGAATTGATTAGTACTGACTTGTTTATAACAAACATGTTAGATATTTATGAGAGAACAAGCAAAGGAAGACCAGTAAAGGATTTGCTTTGGCAGTGGATATGAGAGGAAGAGGGATTTCACGAGGTTTAATGATATTTACATGATTGCACAGATGAGTTATCTCAAACTTGGCGCGGAATATATGCAAGCTGATTTAAAGTGAGTTATTTTTTTCTAGAAGCAAGATTTATTTGAACAAACCTGGTTACGTTACGATATTGACTATGGCTCCCTGGGCACGTTTTATAAAATATATGTTGGGAGAAAATAAAATCCTCAACTGAAAAATAAATTAAACCCACATGCTAACAATATCCTTCTTGCAAATTTTGTCCTTTATTTTTATACCAAATTTCATACAATGTTTTTTGCCTTTAAAATTGATAAGTTTTATATTTTATGTTTAAAATATTACAAATTTATTCCTTTGAGCCTAACCTAATTAGCTTTTTCATTAAATTAGGTAACATAAGGATATTTTATTTTTTTATTACCCGTTTAGTTAAAACTATTATAATAATAAAACAAAACTAAATGTAAAAACTTAATATATATAGAGAAATGGTAAAATGAAAACCCACTTAAATTGTGAGAACCAAGAGAATTTTCAAAAGTTTAAAAAAAAAAAATCTCAAAAATCTTTAGAAAAATCACCTGTTACAGCAAAAAAGAAATGTCACATGCAAAATTTACATTGATGTAAAAAAATTTTATTGGTAATGTCATCGTTCTGTAAACAAAATTTACATTAGACATAATTACCGGCTCAACAATTTTTTTTTTGTTTTTTACAATTGTGTTTAAAACATTTTTATCTATATTTGTGCAAAAAATGGTGACTCAACTCATGCGGGAAGTAGGAGTTCTTACAACTCGTGTTAGTTCTTAATTGAACTGAATCCAATATATAATTTTTTTTGAACGACCGAATCCAATATATATATACATAGGACAATTATAGGAAGAAATCTCATATTAGTTAAGAAAACTAAGAAACGCAAATGAATGGACCTCCTTTTGCCACGTGTTACACCTTTTTGCAGACGTGTTACGTATAACAACCAGAGGCTACCACATTACGTGTAACAATGTGAACACAACAAAATAAACCCACTACACCACCACCCAAAACCTAAAAAAAAACTAACCCCCACCCCACCCCCAAAAACCTAACACCCCCCAAAAATCTAAACCCCCCACCCCGCAAAAACCTAACCCCCACTAAACCATAAAGCTAAATCCCCCAAATCCTAAAAAAAACCTAACCCCACCCCCACCCCCCAAAAACCTACCCTCAACCTAAATGCTAAAAACTAAACCATAAAGCTAAACAACCCCCCCCCCCCCCCCCACACACATACAAAAAAAAAAAAAAATCTAAAAAAACACACAATTTTTTATAAAAAAAATCACCACTTTTCGTCATAAAAAATTATGACAAAAAGTAGCGAATTTTTTATAAAAAATATTTATGAGTAATTAATTATTTAAAGATAGTAATAAATGAGATAAAAGAAAAACTACTTAATATTTTACCATCATATCCTTTATTCTTTTTCTTTTCAATTAATTTTTTTTTCCTCAAATGAACCTTCCCCAATACATATAATTGCCACCTGGGTTGTAGCCTAGAGGTAAGAGGCAAAGCTTTTTTTTTTTAAAAAAAGATTAGGTTCAAATATGGACAATGTGTAATTTAAGTAAATTTAGCCGTTCAAAAAAATTTGCATATAACTCCATCTAAATCTCATTTATTGCATGTTTACCCAAATAAAAATTAAAATTGTATATATCTCATTCCTTGATGAAATAAGTTACAAACTTGCCCATTTTTTATTTATTTTGTGAAAATAAATTATAGAATGACTACTTACCCTTATTTTTATTAAAACGTTAACATTTCTGATATTTTAGCCCAATTGGAAATAAATAATCCCACCTAACTCAATTTGGCCGATAATAATCCCAAGTCAATTATTGGCCGATAATAATCCGAACTAGTCAATTTTTTTTTTTTTTTTTTTTTTTGTAAAATAGTCCGCCGTTAAAATAGCTTAACGGAGTTACGTTTTTTCCGAATTACAAACCGATGTTTTAGGGCTTTTGATGAGAATGAGGATACGAGTCGATTGATTTAAAACTTACCTCGAAATTGTGCTCGAAGTGACTTGATTTTTGTTAATTGGAAGTTTAAACACCCGAATTGAAGCACTGTTTTCGTGGGTTGAGGCAATATTTCGAGGTATGTTTTACATCAATCGACTCGTATATTCGTTCTGATCAAAACCCCTAAAACATCGGTTTGTAATTCAGAAAAAAACTTAACTTCGTTAAGCTATTTTAATGGCGAACTATTTTACAAAAAAAAAAATTGATCAATGCGGTTATTATCGGCCAATAGCTGACTTGGGATTATTATCGGCCAAATTAAGTTAGGTGAGATTATTTATTTCCAATTTGAATTATATTTATAAAATTTTAACTAGTCTTTTTTTGGTCTTAAAAGTAAAAAGAAGAAGACATAAAACTCGAACCTATTAAGAGTGTTTTACAAACTTTTAGGATACGCGTGTGACACACACGTAAATAGACATGTGTTATAATGGAATCCATTATCCATTGGACCAACACCAAAGGCAAGTGTTCTTTCACAACATAATATTTAAACAGGTAAAAGCCCATGGTTGCTATAAATAAGTAGCACACTCAATTTTATATGTAATAATAATAAAATATAACCTCTTTTGTTGACTTATCAGGTCCCTAGTTACATTTTGTCGTGTCATGGACTCATCAAGAAAGCGACAAACAACTTCTGATCAGTGGTGCATTCGGCGTCTAAACACATCTAGGCCCATACACCATAAAAATCATTGACGCCGTCCCCGGTGACATCTCAAATTGGCCAGTAAACTCAAGTGTTTAAGCACAAACCATTAGTTTGATCTTCAAACGTTTAGTACATCGCATTCTCCCACCACCACCGTCATGCCTTACATGTGCATCAACGCCACATCTATGTGCAAGTATGCCCTTGTAAAATAATTGTTTTCGCTTTGGCTTATTAGCAAAGGGAAACTCATAAGAAAGTTGATCCCATCTTGTAAGGACCATATATCATTCCGATCCTTCACTTAGGCTTATCCATTACCATATATAGGGATCAACTGATAGTCCCAAATCTCAACATGTAGTATTCCCCACGATTGGTTCAACAGTTATAAGATCAACAAGGTGTTGTGCTGATGGATCATTGTTGGACTTGTGGCTCCAACGACCCAATTATCGGATATACGGTGCCAATACGCCATTGTCAGACTTGCGTCTCTGATGCCTAAGATATTCAATCAACGTCGCCGATACACCAAGTTTTTTAGCATATATGCTTGGTCTTTAAACACTGGATTCTTGCAACTGGCTCAACAATGCAATAAATTCTCTACGACATGTAACCTTAATACTCCGGGAAAGATTACCATACTTGTACGACGAGCTTGAAATCCATTGCCATCTTCAAAACAAATCATGACTACCATGGACTCATGAGGGCGACCATTGGTGCATTTGACGTGCAAATACATCTAGGTATACACTTTACAATTTGATTAGGGCATCCTCGGTGAAATCTTAGACTAACTAGTAAACCCAAGAGTTCAAGCACAAACCCAACAAATCCGATCGTTAAACATTTGGTATTCACAACGAGTTTGTTTGTTTGTTTGTTTGTTTTTTTTTTTTTTTTTATAAAATGAACATTTATAAAGTAGTTATCGTGTTGCTTGATTTTTTGACAAATCAGTGCTTTTTTCGATTTGAGTCGTATCTAGTATTCCATAACTTGAATTAGAGCCGAAACATATGAAGAAACTCGTTAAAAGGTGAACCGAGGGTTTGAGGCTAGATTTACATGAGTAGTATTGAACGGCGGGGTTAGTTATGTTTTTTATTTCATAATTTGCATATATGTGTATGCATGCTTATATGTCATATATCTATATGGCTATACTATATTATAATGCACTTGGGAAGAGTACTTTAATATACCAGAAGTTAAGAGTTTTTTTTTTAATTTAATACTTAATGTACAACCCTAAAATGAAGGTAAAGTAGTATTTCAAACACTAATTACATTTTAATTGCCTTATCTTTATTACATTTTAATCTCTCATTTTAACCAAATTATGGTCAATTAATTAGTAGTTACAGATTATCCCTTGATAAAAAAAAACTAACTAACCCACGATTTTTAAATGACCATAAATTTTTTGTATGCTAATTTTTTTTTTAAACTACATCACAGAAACGAACATTTTATTCTCTTTAATTTGACTATAGCTTTCCTATAGTTTTTTTAATTAAGTTTTTGATATGTTACGTGATTAATAGTTCCTAAAGGTGAGTAATAACTAAATCATTAGCCAAAACCAACACGAAAACAAACGAAATCAACTAAAACTGAAATAACTAAAAATAACTAAAAATCGTTTAACCGAAAACCAAATTAACGAAAAACCAGTTATCGGTTTTTTACCTTCGTTTAACCAAAATTAACCGAACCAAACCATACATATTTTCCTATATTTTTAGCTCTTATACCTACAGTTCTATGTATCGCATATTTTATATTTTAATTTTATGTATTCATGTTATAGCGTTGTGGGGGAAGTTATAGGTTTTGGTTTCCTTTTGAATCATTTATTTAATTGCACAATTACTATTTTACCCTTAAAAGACACCGCGCCTTTTTGAAAGTTTCAAATAATTACAAAAACGTCATCGTGTCAATCTTGTTTCTTAATTGGTTTGATCCGATGGCTGAGATTTATTCCTAGCGTTCGTAGGGTTTTGATCATTTGTAGAAAAATCATGCCTATATATATATATATATATATATATATATATATATATATATATATATATATATGAGTAGGAGTTGGGTGGAAAGTCTATTTTTCCTAGAAAGTCTAGGAAGGAATAAGAATTGGACATGTGTCATTGAGGGATTTTAAGTAGAAGGGCTATCATGTAATTTCACATTTTAATTTTATTTTTGGAATGTATCTTCATTAACTAAAATTCCATGATTTTCGGAATTTTTATTATTTTCGAATTGAAATCTGGAAGTCAATGTGTTCATTAACTAAAATTCCATGTCACATTACATCGCATATTCCATGTGTCACACCCCGACCGCGTATAACATGCAACCGCGGCGGAAAACGTCGGGGAGTGTTGTGGACAGAATTAATTGTTATACAACCATGGAAATTAAAGTTACATTTTATTTATCAAATACGGGTGTTACATTGTCTTAAAAGGAAGTACAGAATTCAAAACATAGTTATACTAGTTCTATCTTCATTTTTAGTCTCTAAGGCACAGGTCCGCCCTAGTATCGTGATCAATATCTTATGGAACAGCTCCTGAAAACACATGTGAAAGTAGGTACGTCAGCATAAAAATGCCTGTGAGATACATAGGTTTTGTGAAAATGAGATTTATGACTTGAGTTTAAAGAAATGTTTAATAACAGTCAGTCATGAACCTTGTAATTTGTCTTGCTTTGTAAACCATTTGAAAAACGACAATAACAGATGATATGTATAGATAAACGTAAGGTTAAATGAATAACCTAGTAAAATGAGTTGAATAAGATAAGTTGTTTTGTAAGACAATGTTTTATGAAAAGTATGTTATTTGTATAAAATGTTATATGTCTAAACTGAAATGATTTAGATAACGCTAAGATATGTAATATTATACAAACATTTATATATAGGAAGTACCAGCGGCGTATCCACCATGTTTGCATCATATTACATACTCCACGTTACTCAAACCATTTACCCAAACCATCCACCATGTAAGATTGTTCTTGTATAACTCAATTGCCAAGTGTTATTGTGTAAATCATGTCAAATGTCTATGTTCAATGTAAACCACCAAATGTGTATGTCAATGTCAACGTGTTTATGTTCAATGTAAATCATGTAATGTGTATCCCAAAATGTATCATGTATGGTAAGCGAAATGTATCAACTTAAACCATATGTAAAATGCACAAAACAAGTCGTTGAAGTAAAACGTGGTTTAAATCAACGTTATGTTCTGTGGAAAAATGCATGCTCTATTGATATTAACATTTATGCGGTATTGTGAAATATGCATACATCCAAGCCTTGAGACTGTGGCGATAAACCCTTAAACAAATTAAAGGTTTATCTAAGTTATGTATATCGAATTCCGTCATTCCTTACAATCCTATCAAACCCAGGATTTCAGGAACGGGAGTTGTCAATTCCTATGGTACCACTACCTACTAACGAACGGCGTAGCTAATGTTAATGAATGTATTGTCCCATGTTAAACAAACCAAATGTCATAACAAAATGAAGGCATGTGATGTAAACAATTGTACTAAGTATGCTAAGTAAACATACGAAGCAGAAATGTTCATGTAAATCAATGTGTCCATATGCTGAGTAAACATATGCAACAGAAATGTTCATGTAAATCAATGTGTCCATATGCTGAGTAAACATATGCAACAGAAATGTTCATGTAAATCAATGTGTCCATATGCTGAGTAAACATATGCAACAGGAATGTAATGTAAATCAATGTACTAAGTACGCACACAATGGGCATACATAGCATGAAATGTAATGAAATCGTGTACTATAATGTACTAACAACATAGCAGGCATATGATGTGAAAACATGGAAAGCATGAATGTAACAGATAGGCACATGTGTTTCACCCCAAAACAGTTTAGAAAACAGTAAAACAGGGGTTCAATGTACTCACATTGACTCCTCGAAAACATGTAAAAGATGGGGTTCTATGTACTCACCTGAGATTGCTTTGAATTCCTTGTATAATAACCAGATAATGCTAAAGATCACGGGATATCAAACGGCACCTAATAGGTAGCTATGTTAATATACCGGACCAAATCAGAAGGATCGGATAGTATGCGGGTTCGTAAACCAAACGAGTATGGAGACTCGTGTAATATGGTTTAACAAAGCCTACATACTAAAATGAAACCTAACCTAAGTGCTTGCGACCCATCACGACCCGTTTAGGTAGCTTATGCTACCTTAACGCGTCGTTCGCGTAGAACGCGTTTGGAACGCCTAATATCGTGACTACAAGGCATAACCTCGGAAGGTTATAGCTATAGTCACCTAATGTGTTTGGTCGGATCCTAATGATCGACCAAATGGGTCGGGCTCGAAAGTATAAGCGATGGTTTAGATCGCTTACCTTACGACCCTATATAAGCACTAAACTAAAAGTGAGGAGCTAAGCATGTTAGAACATGCTTAACTAAGATTAGAAAACAGGTTTGGCATCAAAACAAACGGCTTTGATGCTCACGAGTAGTTTGGTTACAAAATATGCAAGAATGCACATTTTGGCCGAAACTACGACTCGTCACTAAGCCTAGATAACGTGGAAATCAGTAGGTACAGTCACTACGGACTATAACTATAACACCCCGAAAACGGGTTTGGTAATCAAACCACGTTTATATTAAAAGACGGGTAATTTACCTTTAGTGGTAAAAGTAACCCGGTGAATATTGGGATTATTAAATAAACAACAATTTACTAACTAGGAATTTTAACCTAGTTAGCTAATAGTCTAGAGATAACTTATAATAGGGTTAAAATTTAGCCAAACTATAAGTTATACAAAAGTGGAGGGACCTAAGTGGTAGAACTAGAAACTAGAATTTAACAAAACAAATAAAAATAAACCAAACACCCCAATTAGAGGTGTCTGGTCGATCAAAGAAGAGAGCACGTCGATCCCCACTCTTCAAAACCCTAGAACTTCACTAAACTTGCAAATTGAAGGTCCAATTCAGTCCAAAATCGAAATTAAAGCATGGATTATTGATCCTCATCACAAGAGGATTAAAAGGTATGTAAAATTTAATGAAAACTCTTAGCTTGAAATTCTCATGAAATTGGGAATTTCTGAATTTATGGTTGCATGTGTATGTTATGATGATTTAGGAACAACTATAGTGTCTAGGGACAAACCCTAGACAAACACAAGCTGAAATCACGTGCAATTTTAGTGAAAACTATAATCACCATTGTTAGGGCTGGATTTTTATTATAGGTGATCCTTACACGTGATCCTAACCAGTGATCCTTGTTTCTTTGGCAGACAGCGATCCTCAGGAGGACTTCAGGATCAGGATCATGGGACATTATAGGATCCTCATACTAACGATCATCTTCGCTTAATGCAATGTTATTTATGCAGGAATATCTAGCAGGATATGCTCTAGGCATCATGATCCAGGGACGCGTCTTCACAATTATGGCAAGAACTTAATTGAAGAAAGACGTTGCACAGGATATGGAAACATGGCTTGATTCATGGGCAGCAATTTAGGCTAGATTGTCTTTATTTCTAAAGGGGTAATGAGCTGATAATTAGTCATTTTTACCTAAAATAAGTCACCTACACTTGTATAAATACCCCTCTTCCTCATTCGGAAGAACACACACGACATACGACACAACTCTCAAACACTTAGACACTCAGTGATCCTTGTACTCAGCTCATTACTATCCGAAGTTGTAACTACATTTTTATTATATTAAAGTTGGTGATCGGTAGTTGCCATCACCCGAGGTTTTTTATGCCGGAGATCATCCATTGATCAAGGGCTTTTTCCTCGTATAAATCATTGTGTCTTTGCATCTTTATCACAGAAGTGATCCTTTACTTTCATAATTAACCAAGCATCATACCCCGTTTACATAAAGTTTGGTTACATTATCCTTGTGTGATTTTTGACCAAAACAGTTTGGCGCCCACCGTGGGGCAATTGGTGCTTCATTCATAAGAAAATCTTTTGTTCGAAATCATTTCAGAGAGTTACATGGCTTCATCATTGAAGAACACGTCCACGGCGATGTCTGCGGTCACTTCATCACAGATCACCTTGCCTCCTCCACCGGCAGGATCTCAGAAAAATACTGAGAAGAGAACAACTCCCACCTTCTCTAAACCTCTATCTTCTTCTGCTATGAATTCTTCTATTCCCAGTACTAGTGATGTATTTGCTTTAATTTTGCAGATGAAGGATCGTATGCAGCGGCAAGATGAAACTAACGAAAGGATCCTCAGGGAAATTGGAGATCTCAAAAGACAAAAGAAAGCGGCAGAGGATCATTCTCCACTGATGCCCAAATCCTTGAGCTTTGATACTCCAATGATCACTTCCCAGCCATCAGGGATCCCGGACGTGCAAATCATAGGGGAGTCAAGAGGATCACATCTCAACTCGGCAGCAATGACTCAGACATCAGACTCACATTTTCAGCCTGTAGGATCCTATCCTCAGTACATGGGATCCTTCAGGAATTCGGGAGCCTGTCCGGAGACACAGCAGTTTCAAGGATCCTACTTTATTCCAGGGCCAAGGATCCTCCTTTGTTCCAGGACCATCCCGGGTTCAAGGATCCTCCTTCGTTCCAGGATCATCCCAGATACCAGGATCCTTACAGATGCCAGGATCCCTAAAAAGTTTGCAAACCGGAAGTCTAGATGTCCATCAAGGGGACTTCATTCCAATGCAGACCATTGCTTCCACTGGTCCCTCCGTTGTTCCAGAATCCCAGCAATATGGGTTCCCTAACTTGAACCCAATGGGAGGTAACACTTTAAATAATTATCCTACCACTAACCATGGATTCATGCAGGATACAGGTACCAATCATGCTATGGCCAGGGAGTTACAGAAGCTAAGAGATATGATCTCAAGTGTTCCAGGGGTAGTCAAGCCTATCCCGGAGATTGCAGATGGAAGCCACAAGGTATCTCGCTTTGCACCGCCAATTTGTGATGCAGAGGTACCCAAAAGGTTCCATATCCCTACCATGAAGTTGTATGATGGCACAACGGACCCAGAGGAGCATATAGCACAATACAGGGAGAGGATGGAGATCAATCCTATCCCAGAAAAATTGAAGGAAGCATGCCTATGTAAAGGATTTGGATCCACTCTTACTGGATCAGCTCTTAAGTGGCTGCTAAGTCTTCCCCCTTACTCTATTACTTCATTTGCCAATTTAGTTAATTTATTCAATAACCAATTCTCTTGTAGCAGAAAATTTGAAAAATTAACTAGTGATTTGTACAGGATAACTCAAAATCATAATGAATCATTAAGGGATTATATAACTAAATTTAGTAAAGAATCCTTGGACATTCCCAATTTGGATATGGCTACGGCTGTTGAAGCCTTCAAAATGGGACTGCTTAAGGATTCATTATTCTATGATGATCTTGTTATGACACCATGCAGGAATTTAGATGAAGTAAGAACTCGAGCACTCAGGTTTATCCGGCTAGAAGATGACAAGAGGATCCAGGAAAGACAAGTAGGATCCTCAAAACAAGATAAGCAAGGATCCTCCTTCAAAAGCAACAAGTTCAAATCCTACCATAGAAACGAGAACAAGAATGTGCATGCTGTTGACCAAGAAGAGGATGATGAAGAATATCCTCCAATCTCAGAATATTGTTTTTCCGTTGATAATCATGAACTAATCCTTGCAATGCAGAATCTAGGTGAAAAGGCTAGGTGGCCCAGGAAGAATGATAAACCATCCGGGACTAAAGACAAGTCCAAATGGTGTGCATACCATGAGGATTTCGGGCATCTAACTGAAGATTGCATAGCCTTAAGAAAAGAAATTGGATACCTGCTAAGCAAGGGGCATCTAAAAGAATTGTTTGGGAGAAAAAAGCAAAGGACCCAGGATCCTGAAAGGATCCCTGAAAAGGCTCCAGCACCTCCGGCAAACGCACAAGTGATTAACTTTATATCCGGAGGATCAGACATTTGTGGTACATCCTTTTCAGCGGCCAAAAGACATGCAAAAGAATCAAAAATGGATAATGGAGAAAGGCCTATTAGAACCTCAAGTGTCTCAGAAGGAAAGATGATAACATTTGATGAGGATGATCGCATTAACATTCAGGATCCTCACCATGATAGTTTAGTTATCACTCTCTTTATCTCTAACCACTTTGTCCGCAGGATCCTTATTGACGGAGGGAGCTCAGTGAACATTATCCAGCTTGATGTCTTGAAGAAGATGGGAATCCCAGAATCAGACATCACACCAAGATCCTCCGTGCTTGTAGGATTCAGTGGGGAAACGAAGAAAACTCTGGGGGACATCAAACTCCCAATCTACGTGGAAGGATTACATAATTACCAAAAATTTTGTGTTATTGACTGTTTATCTTGTTGCAACGTTATTCTTGGCAGGCCTTGGATACATGACATGAAAGCAGTTCCATCTACCTACCATCAATGTGTGAAGCTCCCTAGCCCATGGGGAATAATCAAGATCGATAGTGACCAGCAGGAGGCTAAGGATTGTTATACCTCATCTATGAAGCCTTAATTGCTGGCTTACAGATTGCTAAGGATATGGGGGTAAGATATCTCGAAGTATATGTAGATTCATTATTGATCACCAATCACTTTAATGGATCCTATGCTGTTAAAGGTGAAAAACTAACCAAATATTTAGAGATAGTCAAAGAATTGGCACTCTCTTTTGTTTCTTTTAGCTTAACACAGGTACCAAGGGAGGATAACACGGAAGCTGATGCATTGGCCAACCTAGGATCATCCTTAAAAATTCCAGAAGATATAAGTATCCCTATCATCCATATCCTGGCACCTGCTATTGAAAATCAAGTAGCCATGGAAATAGAAGAGGATACTGCAGTAATCCCTAGTGAAGAAGCTCAATCTTATTCAGGATCATGGATCCCACCAATCATGAAATACTTGCAAAACGGAGAGATCCCAATGGGAGAAAATCCTAGAGCTTTCAGGATCAAGGTATCTCAATTTACAATCTTAAATAATATGCTATATAAACGATCCCTTGCAGGACCATATTTAAGATGTATTGAGGATCCTGAAATTGAAGAAGTGTTGAGAGACTTCCATGAAGGAGATTGTGGAAACCACACTGGGGGCAGGGCATTATTCTCAAGGATCCTTAGAACAGGATACTACTGGCCAACCATGAAAAGGGATGCTGTAGAGTATGCTAAGAGATGTGATCCTTGCCAAAGACATAGCAATATCCTTCACCAACCAGCTGAATTACTACACCCCATACCATCCTCTTGGCCATTCATGAGATGGGGAATGGATATAGTTGGCAAGCTCCCTAAAGCACCTGGTGGAAAAGTATTTATGCTTGCCATGACTGACTATTTTTCCAAGTGGATAGAAGCTGAAGCCTTCGCTCAAGTCAGAGAAAAGGAAGTCATATCCTTCATTAAAAGAAACATTATAACTAGATTTGGCATTCCCTCTGAAATTGTATGTGATAATGGCTCCCAATTCATTGGAAGCAGAACCAGTAACTTTTGTGACAGTTGGGGAATCAAGATGATAACATCAACACCTGTTCACCCACAAGCCAATGGTCAAGCAGAATCATCCAACAAGATCATCATCAACAATCTGAAGAAGAAGCTAGGATCCAAGAAGGGAAAATGGGCAGAGGAGTTACCTTATGTGCTATGGGCTGATAGGACAACTCCCAAGAATGCCACTGGTCAAACACCTTTCTCTTTAGTATTTGAGGCAGAAGCAGTGATCCCAACAGAGGTGGTGATCCCAACTGCTAGAACAATTGCTCGTGATCCTGAAGAGAATGCTGCAATCCTAGCTCAGGATTTGGATACTATTGAGGAAAACAGGGATCTAGCTAGGATAAGGATGGCTAGCTACCAACAAAGAATGGCTGGTGCCTACAACAAAAATGTCAGAATAAGGAAGTTCCAAGTCGGAGACATGGTGTTGAGAAAAGCATTTCAAAATACTATCAATCCTGCTGACGGGAAGTTAGCACCAAAATGGGAAGGCCCCTACTTGATTGAAGCTGAAGCAGGAAAGGGGGCATACAGGTTGCTAACCATGGAAGGAAACTTGTTACCAAGAGCCTGGAATGCTGTTCACTTAAAGAGATATTTCATGTGAACATGATCCTTCAATGTGATCCTTACATTGAAGTATCCATGAAGGATCCCGGAGATATCAGTGATCCTTACTCTGGTAATATGCTTATCCTGAAACTATTGCATTTTCTTACTTTTTACCTAAGGATAAGGATCATGTATCCTTCATCCTCTACTCACAAACCATTTGAGTTATGATAAGTTCAGGTATCTTCAGCATATCGTCAAAGATCTTCAAAAGCACCGCAGATCCTTGGGTCTAACCCCAGTTATCCTTGGGATTATCCCAGTTTCCGCCAGCAGCGCACGATGATCCTGGTATAGTTCACGTCTTTGGGACCAGTACCCACTTTCGGGGCTGACAACCTCATCGTACTGGCTATACTTAGGATCCTACGTATAATGGTAGACGTACCATACATCCGTTCCTAAGGTTTCTAACGTTTTCACGTTAGCTAAGGTTTTGACATTTTCATGTCACTAAGTTTGGATAGTTGCCAGAAAGGGCCATACTCCAGTTTACATACGATCCTTTGGGCTTGTCCCCAGTTATCCTTTGGGCTTGTCCCCAGATTCCTATGGGCTTGTCCCCAGTGATCCTCTGGGATCATTCTCAGTTATCCTTTGGGCATATCCCCAGTTACTAATTTATCTTTTACATTGGCTTAGTCCCAAGTTATATCTCACTCTTCAGGTTTTGGAAGTCTAAACACATAAGGGTCCTTAATCCTTATTAACTATCAAAGTCTTATCTACGATTGTCTCGATTGAAGGTTAGGATCCTGACTTGGATCCTCAGGTATGATTGATGTGAGTAAAATGCAACATATAAATTACATCAAATGTGGCATAAAACTAACCCTTTTTAAGTACTAATGTTGGAAAAAGTGTGCTTTTGTCTTCCTTTTGTATTTTCAGGGTTAAAAGAGCTTAAATGAACAAAAGAAGCAAAAATGCAGCCAAATCCAACATAAATACAAAGAAAAGGAAGAAACGTGGCATGCCCGACTCCTCGACAGCATCTCCCAAAGCAAAAACAAGAAGAAAGCTGAGCATGGGGCTGTGCCCAGCTGAGCATGGGGCTGTGCCCAGCTGAACACGGGGCTGTGTTCAGCGGACACGGGGCGTGTCCAGCTCAACACGGGGCCGTGCTCAGCGAACACGGGGGCGTGTCCAGGATGGTCAGCCCTGGCAGAAAAGACAAAAGTGATAGAAGCTTCTGTTGCCCACCACGGGGTCGTGTCCAGCGGGCACGGGGGCGTGTTGAAAGTACAGCAGGCGCATTAATTGTAATTCGCAATTACAATTAATGAAGAGAGAGAGTGTCAGACGGGCACGGGGGCGTGTCCAGCGGACACGGGGGCGTGTCCAGCGGACACGGGGGCGTGTCCAGCGAACACGGGGCCGTGCCCAGGCTTCTGTTCAGCCTATAAATAGGAGTGCTTGGCTTCATTTCAACTCATCCCTTGGCACACCACCTCTCTCACACTTCATCCACCACCCACCACCACCATAACACCATCATCCACCACCATCATCCATTGTCCATCATAGAGTGTGTGAGTCGTCTCGGGATCCAAGATTGATCGTAAGAGTTCTTGACAATCAAGGCCATGTTTGCCTAAGTCTCTTACATCACTTGGTGAAGACAAGTGTTTAGTATAATACTTTTTATTTTTAATCTTTTGCACTTTTTATTTGGTTTTGTATTAATGACTTTAATAACTAGTTACTTATGTTGAAGGTGATCTTTCCTTATCGTTTGTCCGTGGTGTCTTGGCGTTATTTTACTGTCTATATAAAATAAAAGATTTTCACCATTCATATCTCCACGGTCTATATGGAGGTATGTTGGCTACCTGGTCGGGGGTTAAGGGAACGGTTTGGTAAAGGTCTTGCCCTTGTTCAGCGTTTAGAGGTCCTGCTTGGGACCTGGGTCAAATTTAGTAGGATCTCCTTCAATGCCCATAGGTATTGGATGGCGGGGATCCAAACTCTTTGACCCCCTCATAAGCTAACTACTATTAATACTATAACCCGGCTATTTAGGACTGTATCCCTGCTGACTCAGACTACTTAGCCGAGGGTAACGTCACCGCCAAAAGCGGGGCCTACCATAATTTGCATTAATAACTTAATTCATTATCTTTCAATAATCCAACCCTTTAGGATTGTATCCTTGCTGACTCAAACTACTGGGTTGAGGGTAACGTCACCTCCGAAAAAGGGGCCTACTACAATAACTAAGATAATCTCTTAAACAAGTGCAAAAGTGCGAAAATAATCAAAGGTTATACTAATACACGTGTCGGATCCAAGTGATTCATCTTGTCTATCTGTTTTTATTTTATTTTATTTTTCAGCATTTAGTTAGTTTTTATTTTTCTTAGTTTAAAACATTTTTCTAACCTTTTGATTTGATTAGACGTTGAGGATAAACCGGTATTAAAAGCTCTTGTGACCTTGGACGACCTCGGTATCTTACCAACACTATACTACGTCCACGATGGGTGCACTTGCCCATATGTGTGTTTAGTGTTAGTAAATATCGTGTTTTATAAATTTAAAACTTGGCTAAAAGTGTAAAAAGGGCTTAAATATATATCTAAAATTATATTACACTACACGCACATCAATGATCCTTGACTATTTTGATTATATTCATTATCCTAACCGACCCTTATACTTTGACAACCAAACCTATGATCCTTGAACTAAAATGCTTTGAATATTTTCGATATCAGGATATTTGATCCAGGATCATATCCTAAATTTATTAAAACATATTTTCAACTCTTGATAAATATACTACAAAGACAATTGAGAAAAAAGAGGATAATTAAAGGATAACGACACGAGATAAGCCAGAAAAGTTAAGTTATATTATTAAATAAAAGGATCATTAACCCTTTCAAAAGGTTGTCAAAATTGCCAACCCACATTTCTACCAGCAAAACGTGGCCCGTCCACATGGGTTGGCAAAGGGTGTCCATTGTCTATGCGGTCTTAGCATTGTGCAGGAAAATTAAAGCGGCAGGATCACAAAGGCTTCATCCCCCAAACAGAGGATCCCTCCACCTTTTGCAATCCTACCTATTGTTCAAAGGATCCAGGATCCTTAACCCTAAGAAACTATTGTTCAGAGATTACAGACCATAATTGTTTCAAACCATCAACAACCACAAAAAACCACTACCAAACCTAAAAAATTGGGCTCCGGCCTAGTCAACAATATCCATCATCGCCCAATCATGCAGCCTACTCCTTCGCTGCTTCGTCACCACCAGCATCTCCATCTTGATCCTTCTCAGCACCACCACCTTCCAGCATGGGGATCTCCTCAGCCTCATCCTCGTCCTCTAAGTCTGCCAGCCTTGCCTTCCAACCTTCAACATCCCACGAGCTTTTGTCAAAGGAAGGATCCTGAGCCTCCGTGGCCATCTGCAGTTGTATCTTGTACATAGCTATCGCGGCAGAAACTTTAGCGTCCTGAGTAATGTCATGCTTCTCATAATCGAACTTGATCAATGCTTTGACAGCCTCATCCTTAACAGCCCGGATCTCCTTCTCAAGATCAGTGATCTTAAGATCCTTCAGCACACCCATTTGATGAAGGTCGGCAATCTGGCGATCCTGATCTTCAGCGTGGCTAACATAAGATTCTATTTCAGTAAGTTTCTGCAAAAAACAACAGGATATAACGTCAGACACGGGTGATCCTCAAAAACCATCAAGATAACCAACAGGGGCAGTGATCCTAACCTCGTTGACAGAATCAAGAAACTGCTGGCGAATCAGGGGAAATCCTTGAAGATCCTCAGAAACTTTCCTCTTCTTTCCCTTACCCCTAATGGGTAATTTAGGGGCTGAAGCAGAAGGACTAGCAACAGAAGTCTTCTTCTTCGAAGACGTGACCTTGGCAAGATCATCAATCCCAAACAAGGAGGCAGATTTGGCAGACTTAGCGGATTTCCCAGCACCTACACAATCAAAACAAGATAAGTCTCCTAACTAATTTAATATTTTTTGCCTAGAACTTACTTTTTGGTAAGGATACTTACTTGACATTGTGGCAGATGCGGAGGATACTTCTTGTGAATCTCGGATGGTGACTTGAAAACTTCTGACCTCAGGATTAAGCCTTTTAAAAGCTAAAACTCTTTCTCTTGCAGCAGGGGTTAACTTGAGATGAGCGATGGAAATAGCTGCAAAGGAAAAAAGACATTAGTGATCTTCATCAAATGAGACAGGACTGATAGTGATCCTTCGAGGATCCTCTACCCTACCATGAGTGGCCCACTCCTTGGGCAGATCATTCCCATTAGGGAGGGAATCCCTTCTCACGAAGAAAAAACGACGCTTCCAATTTGTGTCATTTTTGGTAACTTTCAAAACAGGATGATCCTCCCCGGCCTTCCTTTTCAACAAATATCGATGAGAACCAAACGTGGTAAGATCATAAAGTGCGGCCAGCTCTGCCATCCCTAAATCAATCCCCTCCTGCTCGATGATCCTCTCGAAGGTATACAAGACCCTCCAGATCATCGGCATAGCTTGGATATAAGATATGCCGGTCAGAGAAAAGAAAGATTGGGTGAAGGCCGGAAAAGGATATGAATATCCTATGATAAATGGAGTTGCAGGAAAGATCACCCAGGTGTCTGAAATAAAATCACTCAAGGCAGTGGATGTGAAGGATTTGAAAACGGCATCCGCCGGAAAGCAATGACGAATCCTATCTACATGAGCATCGGTAAAGCAACATCGCTCCGTAGGGGAATCCTTGATAATCCCCTGGCTTTTTAGGGGACTATCCTTCCTGGAATCCTTGTGTGGAGAGTTCCGGAGCAACATGTTTGTGACGGAACAGAAACAGAGCTAAGAGAAGGAAGAAAGGAAAGAGAGAAGAAGAGGATACCTGATCAGTCTTCGGTAGCGATTATAAAGGGAAGATATCTCGAATTTAAATGCAGAGTGATCCTAACCCTATCTCCTATTTATAATCATGATTTGCAGGGATTGTCACATCTATGACGTAATGATCACAACGGCTAGTCCATGCGTAACAGCTAGTTATTCGGAGTCGCCCGTTGGAGATAAGAACAAAACAAAATATAACTCGTCTATTTACAATTAACTCCTTATATTTTGGGGGCAATTGTTAGGGCTGGATTTTTATTATAGGTGATCCTTACACGTGATCCTAACCAGTGATCCTTGTTTCTTTGGCAGACAGCGATCCTCAGGAGGACTTCAGGATCAGGATCATGGGACATTATAGGATCCTCATACTAACGATCATCTTCGCTTAATGCAATGTTATTTATGCAGGAATATCTAGCAGGATATGCTCTAGGCATCATGATCCAGGGACGCGTCTTCACAATTATGGCAAGAGCTTAATTGAAGAAAGACGTTGCACAGGATATGGAAACATGGCTTGATTCATGGGCAGCAATTTAGGCTAGATTGTCTTTATTTCTAAAGGGGTAATGAGCTGATAATTAGTCATTTTTACCTAAAATAAGTCACCTACACTTGTATAAATACCCCTCTTCCTCATTCGGAAGAACACACACGACATACGACACAACTCTCAAACACTTAGACACTCAGTGATCCTTGTACTCAGCTCATTACTATCCGAAGTTGTAACTACATTTTTATTATATTAAAGTTGGTGATCGGTAGTTGCCATCACCCGAGGTTTTTTATGCCGGAGATCATCCATTGATCAAGGGCTTTTTCCTCGTATAAATCATTGTGTCTTTGCATCTTTATCACAGAAGTGATCCTTTACTTTCATAATTAACCAAGCATCATACCCCGTTTACATAAAGTTTGGTTACATTATCCTTGTGTGATTTTTGACCAAAACAACCATTGTAGGTTGTTATGGGTGAAATTCTGAGCCCATATCCTGGAAAATATCTTGATATATATCTTGTTTATTGTAT
Source organism: Helianthus annuus (assembly GCF_002127325.2). Classification (NCBI taxonomy): domain Eukaryota; kingdom Viridiplantae; phylum Streptophyta; class Magnoliopsida; order Asterales; family Asteraceae; genus Helianthus; species Helianthus annuus. Next base: position 149,175,118 of record NC_035446.2, on the reverse strand, counting down.
CTGTTTACATCCGGGATGCTGACTCAGGATATTGGTAACATCCTGAATGGTATCCTCAGGATCACTAACGGATTAAATGCAGGTACGTGGGTTAGAAGCTAGCAACGTTCATGAAGACCTTTTCTACTGAAGACTCGGTCCAAGTCGTTCACAAGAAGCCGTTGAAGCCGCATTACTCGGTCTACAACGTTCACATTGGAATATTCGGAGCATCCCATGTTTATAGGAATTTTAGTTTGTAATTCGTTACAATAAATAGTGGGTATATCAGATCAACTAGGACATCACAATCACACTCTCTACACTCTCAACACTTGCTCTCTCGCAACTTTCACAAAATTCATTGTAACACTTAGCGATCTGATCTATATCCTGCACTGTATCCTGAAGTTTAAAGCAATAAGAAGAACTAGGCAGCTGCGATTGTCAGCTCCCGAGGTTTTATGCCGGCGATCTAGATTGATCAAGGGCTTTCCTCGTACATCTCGTGTCATTTACTTTACTTTTTTGCTCATTGTTTGATTGTAGATACAGCTCAATATCCTGAGCCGTATCCTGAACACTGTTTTTCCAAAGAACCTAACAAGCATATTTTCAACACACTTTTTAGCACACTACCTCACTTAACTAATTTGATCACTTAATTGCTTCGGTAATTTTTGACCAAAACAATTTGGCGCCCACCGTGGGGCAAGTGGTGCTCTCTTTGCTAAAAATCTTTGTGAAATCGTTAATCGGTTTTCTGTTTTCAAAACTTTTTGCCACATTGTTTACAATGGCCTCAAGATCAAACATGAGCTCTTCAACTGTGTCTGCTACAACTTCTGCAACAGTTGGTTCGGTGCTTCCACCACCTCCTCCAAGGATGCCAGCCTCTACACGATCTCAAGATGTTATCCCTGCTCGGAATGTCCAGGGATCTGCTCCTGTCTTAGCTTCTAACGATGAAATTCTAACCTTATTTGGAAGTGTGCAAGAACAAATGAGGCAGCAACAGGAAACAAACCAGATGCTTTTAAGGGAAATACAACTCCTGAAGTCTGGCTCGAGCAGATCTGCTGAGGATAATATCACTCCATTACATCCCAGAGCGTTGAACTTTAGTTCAGCTGTGTATACTGAGGATAACAGGGGGAATATCGTGCCCAGCCTTCCTCAGAATCATACTCCTGAAATACCCTCCTCGGTCAGGATATCAACTGTGAGGAGCTCAGGATATGCTTCAGGATATGGGCAAAATCCTCTAACGGGTAACGTATCAAATAATAATAATGCTATTGCCACTAACAGTGTTGGATCTCTGCAGGATACGACTGTAACGTCAGAATTATCCAGGGAGCTTCAGAAATTAAAAGATATGATATCCAGTGTACCTGGGGTGGTGCAGCCAATTCCTGAAGTATCCCAGGATAGCCACAGGATATCTCGATTCGTGCATCCTATATGTGATGCTGAAATCCCAAAAAGATTCCAGACTCCAAACATGAAGCTTTACGACGGAACCACGGATCCTGAAGAGCATATTGCCCAGTATAGGGAAAGGATGGAGATCAACCCTATCCCTCCGGAGCTCAAGGAAGCGTGCCTGTGCAAGGGTTTTGGTTCAACCTTGACAGGATCGGCTTTAAAATGGCTCTTGAATGTTCCTCCACATTCGATTACATCTTTTGCTCACCTAGTAAATTTATTTAATAGTCAATTTTCTTGTAGTAGAAGCTTTGAAAAATTAACAAGTGATCTCTACAGGATAACACAAGGGCCTCAGGAATCCCTTAGGGATTATGTGAACAAATTCAGCCGGGAATCACTAGACATTCCTCATCTTGATGTTGCAACAGCTGTGCAAGCTTTCAAGATGGGGTTGCAAAAGGATTCTCAATTCTATCAAGACCTTGTAATGAACCCATGCAGGAACCTGGATGAAGCCCGGAACAGGGCTCTAAGATATATTTGGTTAGAGGATGACAGAAAAATGCAAGAAAAGATGAATGCATCCTCGACATATGAATCGACTAACAGGAAATCAGAATCCTCATATAGACCATATCGCTCTAAGCCATATGGCAGAAATGATAACAAGAGAGTGAATGCTGTTGAAGACGAGGATCCTGAAGAATATCCTGAATTATCTGAATATTGTTTTTCTGTTAATATACCTGAACTAATGTATGCTATGCAGGGTTTGGGAGATAAAGCCAGGTGGCCTCGGAAGAATCAACAAAAAGCAGATTGGAAAGACAAGTCAAAATGGTGTGCTTTCCATGAAGATTTTGGACATATGACTGAGGATTGCATCGCTCTGAGGAAAGAAATCAGCTACCTTCTAAGCAAGGGATATTTGAAAGATCTCTTAGGGAAGAAGAAGAATAAGGGTCAGGATACTGAGAAGGATCCTGAGCGAGCGGCATCACCTCCCGCCGATGCCAAGATAATCAACTTCATTTCAGGAGGATCCGACATTTGCGGAACTTCGTATTCGGCGGCCAAGAGACATGCAAAGGAAGCTAAGGCCGAGAGGGGAGACAAACCTATCAGGATGACTACGCTCACAACTGACAAAGTGATCACTTTTGATGCAGATGATAGGGATACTGTCCAGGATCCTCACCATGATGCTCTGGTAATAACATTATATGTGGCTAACCATTTTGTACGCAGGATATTGGTTGATGATGGCAGCTCCGTCAACATAATACAACTGGAGACTCTGAAGAGAATGAATGTGTCTCCGATGGATATCACTTCGAAGTCTACTGTGCTCGTTGGTTTCAGTGGAGAAGCTAGGAACACAGTGGGAGAGATAAGGCTGCCAGTATATGTTGAAGGAGTCAACAAGATGCAACGTTTTTGTGTGATGGATTCTCTATCATGCTATAACATCATCCTAGGAAGACCTTGGATCCACGATATGAAGGCCGTTCCATCAACGTATCACCAATGCATCAAGATCCCTACCCCTTGGGGGGTTGTCAAGATCGACAGTGATCAGCAGGAGGCGAAAGAATGCTACTCATCCTCGATGAAATCCTCAACCAAACCTAGTGCAGCATAGCAATTAAAGACGCGGGCCCAGGATATCATGGAGGATCCGGAGCAGGATGTGAAGAAAATTATCCTGGACCAGGATAATCCCGATATTTCGGTGCTCGTGGGAACCAATATCCCTCAGGATATTGAAGAACAATTAATTAACTTTTTGAAATGCAGGATGTCAACGTTTGCATGGAAGCATGAGGATATGACAGGTATATCTAAAGACATTATTACTCACAAGCTTGGAATTGACAGGTCATTCAAGCCTATACAACAAAAGAGAAGAAAATTCGCCCCTGAGCGGAATGCAATTATCCAAGAGGAAGTTGAGAGATTATTGAAGTCCAGGATGATCAGAGAAGTTAAGTTCCCGAGGTGGCTAGCAAACGTGGTTGTGGTACAGAAGAAAAATGGGAAATGGAGAGTTTGTGTAGACTACACAGACTTGAACAAAGCTTGTCCTAAAGACCCATTTCCTCTCCCCCACATTGATGCAATGGTAGATGCCACTGCCGGGCATGAAATGCTGACCTTCATGGACGCATCCTCAGGATTTCAACAGATCCAAATGGAGCCTTCTGACCAGGAGGATACTGCCTTTATGACACCAACAGGTATTTATTGTTATACAGCTATGCCTTTTGGTTTGAAAAATGCAGGTGCAACATACCAAAGATTGGTAAACATGATGTTCAAAGACAAACTGGGGGACACCATGGAGGTGTACATTGACGATATGGTGGTAAAATCAAAGAAAGCTCAGGATCACCTCCAGGATATTAAGGGAGCATTTGATATCCTGGACAAGTATAACATGAAGCTGAACCCTGCTAAGTGCCATTTTGGAGTGGGGGCAGGAAAATTTCTAGGATATATGGTAACCAAAAGAGGAATAGAAGCAAGCCCAGAGCAAATTAAAGCCATCTTGGATATTAAATCGCCCTCAAATATGAAGGATGTTCAACGATTAACAGGGCGAGTGGCAGCATTAAATAGATTTATCTTAAGATCCTCAGAAAAATGCAAAGACTTTTATGATATCCTGAAGAAGAACAAGAAATTTGAATGGGGTGAGAAGCATGAAGCAGCCCTGCAGGATTTGAAGCAGTATCTCTCAACCGCACCTCTATTGATGAAGCCTGAGGATGGTGAACCATTATCCTTGTATCTGGCAGTATCAGGGAATGCAGTAAGTGCAGTACTCGTAAAGGATCACGAAGGTCAGCAGTATCCTGTTTATTATGTTAGCAAAAGTTTATTAGATGCTGAAACTAGGTACTCTCACTTAGAAAAATTAATACTGGCTCTAGTAATGGCATCAACAAAGCTTAGACATTATTTTGAAACACATAGGATTCATGTTAAAACTAATTATCCTGTTAAGAATGTGCTTAGGAAACCAGAAATGTCGGGCAGGATGGCCAAGTGGTCAGTAAAGTTGAGTGCTTATGATTTAGTATATGAACCTAGAAATGCCATAAAGTCTCAGGCTCTAGCTGACTTTGTGGCTGATTTTAGTAGTGACATTCAGGATGAGGTAGACCTAGAAGTTCAACAGTTAGGAGAATCCTCAGGATCCTGGACATTATATACCGATGGTGCATCTAATGTAAGAGGAGTAGGATTAGGAATACTACTAAAATCGCCACAGGGGGACATAATACCCCAGGCTGTTAGATGCGAATTCCCTGCTACTAACAATGAGGCAGAATACGAAGCCTTAATCGCAGGATTAGAATTGGCTAAGAGTATGAGTATCAAAAATTTGCAAGTATATGTTGACTCTTTGTTAATTACTAACCATTTTAATGGATCCTATGCAGTCAAGGGTGAAACTAATGGAATACCTCGGTATTCTTAAAAAATTAGCAGGATATTTCGATGTTTTTAAACTTGAATAGGTACCAAGAGAGGATAACGCCGAAGCAGACGCATTGGCAAACTTGGGATCATCAATCAGGATACCGGAGGGAATCCCAATACCGATATTACATATCCTGTATCCTGCAACGGATCCTCAGCATAAGGAAGTAGCAAGTATCCAAGATCCTGAAGTGGTGTATCCTGGAAAGGATCCTAAATCCTGGACAACCCCAATTATGAGATATCTCAAGGAAGGACATATTCCCGAAGACGAAAATCCTAAGGCATTTAGGATGAAGGTATCACGATTCACTATCATAAATAATATTCTATATAAAAAATATCTTGCAGGGCCATACTTGAGATGCTTGGAGGATCCTGAAGCCAAAGAAGTACTTCAGGATATACATGAAGGGGATTGTGGTAACCATACCGGGGGCAGGTCATTATTTTCGAAAGTGCTGAGGACAGGTTATTATTGGCCAACAATGAGAAAAGATGCTGCAGAATATGCTCGAAGATGTGATGCATGTCAGAGGCATAGTAACATATTGCATCAACCAGCTGAACCACTATATCCTGTAGCATCCCCTTGGCCGTTCATGAAATGGGGGATGGATATAGTAAGGAAGTTACCAAAAGCTCCGGGAGGAAAAGTCTTTATGCTGGCAATGACGGATTATTTCTCTAAGTGGGTTGAAGCTGAAGCATTTGTGCAAGTTAGAGACCAAGAAGTAGTATCCTTCATAAAGAGGAATATCCTGACCAGGTTTGGAGTACCAGCTGAAATAATTTGTGATAATGGGTCCCAGTTTATAAGCAAAAGGACTACTGACTTTTGCAAGAGTTGGGGAATCAAGATGATAACGTCTACTCCGGTGCATCCTCAAGCGAATGGGCAAGCTGAGTCTTCAAACAAGATAATAGTGAACAACTTAAAGAAGAGACTTGGAGCCAAAAAAGGAAGATGGGCAGAGGAATTACCCTTTGCGTTATGGGCTGACAGGACAACGGTAAAAAATGCAACCGGTCAAACCCCATTCTCCTTAGTATTCGGAGCAGAAGCAGTAATTCCAACGGAAATGGTGATACCTACTGCAAGATCTATCCTACAGAATCCTGAACAGAATCCTGAAGCCTTATGTCAAGATTTGGATACCATAGACGAAAGAAGAGACGCAGCAAGGCTAAGGATGGCAGCATATCAACAAAGAATATCCAGAGCATATAACAAGAATATAAGGACTAGGAGATTTTAAGTGGGTGATTGGGTGCTAAGGAAGGCTTTTCAGAATACTACTAATCCTGCCGATGGCAAGTTAGCTCCAAAATGGGAAGGACCATACGAAGTTGAATCAGAAGCAGGGAAAGGAGCATATAGACTCAAGAATATGGAAGGGGATATGCTACCAAGGTCTTGGAATGCTGTACACTTAAAGCTCTATTTCAAGTAAGAATAGAATTTAATTTCTATCTCAGAATGGTATGTATCCTATCTCTTTTAAATATATATGTTTATTATCTTAAACCCAATACTGACTTAGGCATCGGAGGGGTGTTAGCCAAGCTAACACCCACCTTAGTTTACAATTGTTTTGCAGCATATGCTCCAGGATATAGCTCCAGGATGTGTACTCAGGATAACTCAGAAGATTAGAGGATTGGCCCCCTCTCTCACGTTTAAGGGATACTGATCCCTTCACAGGTTTAAAGGTATTCACCTTTCTCCCGAATTGGGTTTAAACACCCCGCCTGGAGCGCAAGTTATTCAGGGATAGTTCAAGGTGGCGGGACCAGTCCATGTAAAAGTGGCTGACAATTTCGTTACTGTTGGCTATATCCTGAATTCTAAAGGTATATGAGGATTGATCACCCTCTCTCACGAAAGGGTATTTTTATACTCTCTAAGGTTTAAAGGTTTTCACCTTTCTAAGTCTTGGAGTTTATACACTCCCGCCTGTAGCGCATGAAACTCATGGTTTATCCCCAGTATACTAAGGGTTCATTTCAGGATATCAAGAGTTTTGCCCTGAGGTATGTGGAATTCATTCGAGTCAAAAATATGAATACATTTGTGTTTCTATGTTAAGTACAGGGGACATACGTCATACTATTCTGAGGATGGATTCGAGTTTATAAGTGTGCACTGGGGACAAGCCTATAATGAGGAATTGAAATTGATTCACTAAGAATCTCTGGTATGATCTTTCCTTTTTATTTAGACAACTAATAGGTTGTATTTTAATCAGAATATTTTTCAGGATATTTACCAGGATACATTTTTAATGTGTTCCGAAAAATGTTCAAACAAAACAATTTTCACAAGTGAAATTTATATATCGACGACGACAATGATAAAGCCAAAAAAGGGTTATATTATTAACATAGCAAAAGATTATGCAATTGGCTTCGTCTCAAACCGAGACCCATCCACCAAAAGCATAATTAGTTTCCTAACATATTTACTTAACAAATGAAGGCTTCGTCTTGGAACCCAAGATACCTCCACCTTCACTTGTTAAAAGCGTTCAAAACAAACCATACTAACTGATGACCAAGGGCTTCGTCCTGAAACTCAGGATCCCTCCACCTTTGGCCATCATATTGTCTACGTGTAGGAAATTAAAATTGTTCAACAGACAAGAAAAGTAAATTGTTCAAGACATCAACCATCAAACCTAAAAAAAAAGTGGGCTCCGGCCTAGGCATCAATATCCATCATCGCCCACTCAGCTGCCCTCACACAGCGGCATCCTCTCCTGCTTTCCCCGGCTTCTCAGCACCAGTATCCTCTCCAGCATCCTGTCCAGCATCCTCACCAGCATCCGCTCCAGCATCCTTCTTGTCTCCAGCCTGATCCGCCACCTCTGCTGACTTGGAAGATTCACCGGCTTCAGATGGGAGCGGCACAGCCTTGCCTCCGAGCTCCTTCAGCTTGGCTACCCAGGATTCAATTGGCCAGGATGGACAAACAAGACCTGTCTCCTTGGCCTCATAGGCCATCTTGATGCGTGCTTGTAACAGGGAGACAATAGCGGAAGTCTTGATTCCTTCCCGGAAATTGATCATGGCCTGATCGTGATCCATTTGCAGGGTGGCCAATTTGAGCTCAGCATCCTGGGTGACCTTTTTCAGCTTATCCTCATAGTGCCGGCTCTTTGCCTCGGCAATGGCACCTTGGTCGGCAACAGTGGTTTCGAGCTGCTTAATCCTGGCTTCATGGAGGGCGACAGTACCACATGCATCGTTGTACAAGTGGAGCAAATGCTGGAGGCCCTGTGCATCAATAACGGGTACGAGTTAGAATCTATATATCTATAATGACCAAGATATCCTATCAGGATATCCTGTTAGGATATCCAGGCAGGATATGCGTGCAGGATATGTATGCAGGGTATGCGTCAGGATATTACCTTGTTAAGGAAGGATGTCATCGGCTCTAAGGAATCGGTGAAGCTGAGATCGTCATAGGAGAACCCTCCTGAGCTTGGAGCACTGACCTCAAGGCCCTTCCTCTTTTTCGCTGTGGAAGCACGAGTCCTTGGGTTGGCCTTGGGAGCTGGAAGTGGCTTGGAGCTGGTGGCAGTAGGAGCCTCCTTCTTGACTAAGGTTGGAGTTGGATAGCTGTCGAGTTCGTCAAGGTCTAGATAGACTGGAACTTTGCTGGAATCTGCACACAGGGAGTAAAATTCTAAACCTTTCCTAAAGATATCAAATAAAAAACATGTGTCTACAGGATATCTTGCAGGATCCTTACTAGACATGGTTGCGCTTGAAAGAGGGCTTGGAGTTGCTGGAGATGGGTTGAAACTTCTCTCTGCTTCCGGAAGGAGCCTGATAGCGTCTATTCTTTTTTGAGAATCTGCAAGGGGAGGTGCTAGCTTCCAAAAATCAGCTGTACAAGAAAACGACAAAGTCAGTTCAGGATATAAAGCAGGATAACAAGCAGGATCATCTTTAAACCCTAAATCCTACCCTTCTTCAACCAATGCACCGGATAATCCGCTCCACCAGGGATTGAATCTCTTTTTACGAAAAAGAATTTGGATTTCCATTCCTCTTCATTCCTGGTGGCTCGGAGGATTAGTGGGTCACTGGAAGTAGAATAAAACAAAAATCGACAAGAACCGTGGCACCTAAGTCGGTATGCTAATGGGAGATCATGAACAGAAAGATCAGGGATATGGTTGTTCTTGATTTGATCAAGAACGGACAAGACTCGCCAAAGCATTGGCATTGTTTGACTAAAACAAATTCTTGTGACGTCAAAAAACTCGATGATAAATTCAGAAAAAGGAAATTGTAGCCCTAGAGTAAAGGGGAAAGCGTTGAAACACAACCACTCGTCGGAAACCATGTCTGATCGGATTTTCCGATCAAACGGCCGGAACACTGTCCCTTTTGGGAAAATGCCGGAGGTTTTAAGGGCCGATAAGTGTGCACCATTGAAGGTGCAAATTTCTTTCTCCGGACCCTGGAGAATATTTTGGTGGATGAACGTGGGAGCGGAGTCGCCGGGCCTAGACCTGGTCTGCCTTGTCATATTGTGGCCGGAATATTAGAGGGAATGAGAAAAGAAGTTGAGAGAGAAGTCTTTACCTTTTTCTCTTTGGTAAAAGCTAAATGGGGATATACATGAGAAGATATAGGGAGCAATGAGTAAATATAGGCTGATCGGTTACAAGTAGTCACATCATGGGTCTTATCACTTAATTGCCTCGTTCTTCGGGAAAAAATATAACCGTTAGTGACCAGGATACTTAACGGTAATATTTTTTGGGGACAATTGTTATGGGTGAAATTCTGAGCCCATATCCTGGAAAATATCTTGATATATATCTTGTTTATTGTATCTGTTTACATCCGGGATGCTGACTCAGGATATTGGTAACATCCTGAATGGTATCCTCAGGATCACTAACGGATTAAATGCAGGTACGTGGGTTAGAAGCTAGCAACGTTCATGAAGACCTTTTCTACTGAAGACTCGGTCCAAGTCGTTCACAAGAAGCCGTTGAAGCCGCATTACTCGGTCTACAACGTTCACATTGGAATATTCGGAGCATCCCATGTTTATAGGAATTTTAGTTTGTAATTCGTTACTATAAATAGTGGGTATATCAGATCAACTAGGACATCACAATCACACTCTCTATACTCTCAACACTTGCTCTCTCGCAACTTTCACAAAATTCATTGTAACACTTAGCGATCTGATCTATATCCTGCACTGTATCCTGAAGTTTAAAGCAATAAGAAGAACTAGGCAGCTGCGATTGTCAGCTCCCGAGGTTTTATGCCGGCGATCTAGATTGATCAAGGGCTTTCCTCGTACATCTCGTGTCATTTACTTTACTTTTTTTTCTCATTGTTTGATCGTAGATACAGCTCAATATCCTGAGCCGTATCCTGAACACTGTTTTTCCAAAGAACCTAACAAGCATATTTTCAACACACTTTTTAGCACACTACCTCACTTAACTAATTTGATCACTTAATTGCTTCGGTAATTTTTGACCAAAACATAGGTGATTAGTGAATTATGTGGAAATTGATGAACACTAGGAAATAAATTGTTGATCTAGTGTAAATTGACAATTTTGAAGTGATTTCGAAAATTATAGAAGTTAACCACTTTGTAAGATGGTTGATTTATGTGAAATTAGGGCTAAGAAATAAGCTAGAGATGGTTGATAAATAAACATGCAAAATTCTGCCCTTAAAGTGTTTGTTGAAATGCCTCAAAGAAGGCTCGAAACTAGAATTTTTGTAGTTAAAACACCTAGTTGTGATGTTTTGGCTATTATGCAAAATGTGATTAAAAAGAGTTCCAAATGTGATGAACGTGGTTAGAACTTTGGTTAAAATGGTTGTCTAAAGATAACGCCTACCGGGTAATTAAAGAATGCTAGAACTAGATGATGAACTCGAATATGCAATTAGTATACTAATGGGCATTTGACTTTTAAAAGGTCATACTGACCTATAATTCGATAAATGGTAAATTTTGATATAAAATGTGTAAGGTGGAATAATCGTATTAAATTATGATTAAACTAACCACCTTGAAAACAATGATGATAGTTTGACTCTTGACAAGCTAGAAGGAGACTTGGGCAAGGAACGGGTCAAACGGTTCGTGTATGGGAAAAAGAGCATAACCGGAGGCAAGGTAAGCGACGCTTACATCCTTTTGTAGAATATGCATTATTTTGTAAATTAGTAATGCGATTAGTGTAATATCAGAATTAAGGGTTCCGACGCTATTAACATGAGTCGGAACAAACAAAAATGATAAAAACCATGTATTATGGTAAAAAGAAGCGAAACGGTAATTTAGTCATGTAATGACTAAACTAAGAAGTTTTCGTTAAGATTATTTTAAATGCAACTAATAACGAGAAAATGAGTAAGAATGGAAATTTAGTCAAGTATTGGCTAAAGTAAATTAGAGTTAAAAAGGGGCACCCGTGGCGTAAGCCGAATGGGTGAAAACATAAGAAAGGAGTTTAAGAGAAAAAGGGGTCTAGTAGCAAAAATCCGAAATGGGTCGGATGAACAAATTGGCAATTAATAACCATGTTTTGCTACTTATGAAAATGCCTAGTCTTATAGGCCAAACGGGTCAAATGGTGTGATAACACCATTTGACAATATCGACTAATATGGTTGTCAAGTCTTATGCTAACAGGACCGATTAGCAAATCGGATAATTTCGTCACTATTGATTTTGTGATAATGAAAACAAGGTATAAAACGGGTCTACTTGTTGATCCGGGCCAGGTACGCATATTCATGTTGTAGTTTAAATTGCTATTTTGGTCGAATAAATGGGAAAGAGAGTCTTTCGTAGTAAAAAGAGCAAAAATCGACCAAAACGCCCTTGTTGGCTAATTCGAACAAACAACCTTTAAAAGTTGTTTGGAAACGAGTTCTATGATTAGGTAAATACTTAGAATAAGTATAGAAGCTGAAAGGGGTATTATTTTTAGCCAAATGGCACTATTAGAGTTTTGCCGTAAAATATGGATTCTAGAGGTAAAATTTGGGTTATATAAGATCACCACAAGAACCCACTTTAATACAGTCGAGGTGGGATATTATAGGGTAAGAAATGTGGTGATGGAATACTAGAAGCAATCGAAAGCGTTTTTAGGCTCGAACGTGCTTAAATACCCTTAACGGGTCAAAATAAACATTTGAGTAATAACGGGTTCAAGAATGTATGTAAACCGGGATTTTGAACCTCTTATGATAAATGACAATGAATTTATGGAATTCATAAGAAATCGGAGTCAAATAATTATGATTGTTTGACAAATACAAGAATGGGTCAAAATTGGGTAAAAGGGCGATAAGTCGAAGACTTAAAGGTCTGAATTTTTATTAAACCGAATGTTGGATTTTAACCTCTTAAGGTGAGGAATCAAATTACAATCACGAAGGAAGAAACGGTAGGGCAAACTGACAAGCGGTTTGAAAGATACGAAAGTTTTCGTGTCAAAAGGCGCCAAAATGGAAAGGATGGATGCAGGGGCCGCCGTAACTTACGGTGCCACCGTAAGTTACGGTGGAGCCAGAAATGCTACGGTAGGATACCCCTGATTTACGGTAAGGGAAATGAGGATTCAGGGGCCGCCGTAACTTACGGTGCCACCGTAAGTTACGGTGGAGGCCAGAAATCAATTGTTTGTTGTGGATCAAGATTTAAATGTTGGATTTTCTTGATTTCCTTGTTATATTAGTTAATTAATTATCAAAACTGACCTTTGAGTTGGTTTTGATCACAGGTGAATGTCGAGAGTCCCGGATGAAGATCGAGCATCGAGCAAGAACCGAAGACACATTATGCAAAGCTTCCGCAACGTTGTTTGTCGTTATTCTAAACAGCGAATTAAATCACATTATGTTTATCACTCAAAATGTAAAAGTTTTTAACAAACCCGTATTTCCGATGTATATGTAATCTTAAATTACATGATTATTTTCGCAAAATATACGTTAAACCTTGATTTATAAGAACGGGTGTTACAAGTTGGTATCAGAGCCTTGGTTTAAGAGATTCGAGTATGGTGGGGAGGAACCATGCTTGTACTTAAACCTTATGCTCTTGACAAAGAATAGTGTTCGGTTCGAGGCTTGATCGCAAATCCGGTAAGTGCATGTATGCTAATGGTTTAGCGTATTAAAGTGTTGTAGACAACACATAGGGTTACCGTGTAATACACGTTACCCCAAATAAATGATTGATATAGTTGACAAAAATACGCGCGTTGACGTGTATAGTAGAAAAAGCCTTGTATTATAATACAGGCGATTATTGAAGTTGATATTACTAACTTTTGTGAATATCTTGATTGAAGGACACTTGCATTTAAAGATGACAAGAGTTGAACAAATTAAGGATATGATAGAGGAAAGGTCCGAAGTATGACGATAGGAGCATGCTCACTAAGGACTAAATCTCGTAACGACCGCGAACAAGGTTAATGGCAAGAAACGCCCGTCGGGGCAAGCATTACCAGGTGCGTGTTTTTAAATAGAATCGCACAATTAACAATATGCAACAAATATGTAGAGAATGATCGTTGCATAGGTAAATTAGAAACTTGGAAAAACCTGAACAGAAATACATATCCAGGATATAATTTCCAAGAAAACCGAATACAGGCGTTACTTACATAGGGCGTGATGTGAAAACTATAAAAAGGTCGTATATGTCATGTGTTAAATCGCTTACTCTGGCCAAGTAAGTAGTGGCATATGATACCACGAGTTTCTTATAGCGGACACATTTACATCCGATGTAGTAAGGGCGGAGTGAATGGGACTAATTAAAAAGTACCCAAATGAATCAGATAAGCAAAATGTTTGATAATAAGGTAAACGCACAACCGAGTGACGGAAGCGTATTACATCAGGATAATGAGCCCGAATGAAGGGACAAAGAAGCATGTAAAATGATTTAGACAAGTATTGGGAGGGAGTGTACTTACACTCGAACCCAGAAAACACAAGCATGAAAAATGATTTAGACAAGTATTGGGAGGGAGTGTACTTACACTCGAACCCAGAAAATACAAGCATGAAAAGTGATGTAGACATGTATTAGGAGGGGGTGTACATACACTCGAACCCGGAAAAATATAAACATGTAGAACAAGGTAGACATGTATTGGGAGGGGGTGTACTTACACTCGAACCCGGAAAATATAAACATGTAAAACAAGGTAGACATGTATTGGGATGGGGTGTACTTACACTCGAACCCGGAAAATGCGAATATGTCTCTAAACGGGTCGTTTTTGTAAAACGTCAAACTTGAGGACAAAGTCGGAATATAAAAATGAAGCGAAGTCTTGATGCATACCGGGAGGGTTGCAATAATAGCGACTTCGGTGAAACACCCGGCTGATAGGTAAGAATTAAACACATGCGTAAACCAAGAGACGTGAACGCGGGTTGAAAAATCAAAGTAACTTGGATTACGAGTTAGGACTATAAAATCTCATATATAGAAATTGTGAGTAAATATGTTCAACTATTCGAAGTCGAATGGGTTGAATAAAGAATAAAGTTGATTGTTTATTAAGTAATGGATTTCACATTAATAGGTCAAACATGTTGAATACAATATAACGCCGAATGGCACAAATGAGCGCTAGCCAGATAAAGGTAGCGTTAAATGCAAGAGAATAATGAGCCCGGTAATGGGATATAACCAAATAAGAATAAATTAGGGACTGTCAATATCCTGGTATGGATAATTGACAAAAGTTAAAGAGAAGATCCTAAAACTAAAACTTCGGTTTTAGTAAGAAATAATGTTTTTACAAACATAAATTCTGATAGGAATTTAAATAGTAAGCATGAAAGATACAAGTCTTGACACTGATAGGCGCAAGACGATATATTCGAAAAGTGATATTTTCGAAAATGAAATTTTGATATAAATTAAACATGATGTAACACAATCACGGTCAAGAAATATAATGTGAAGTAGAATCACATTATAACCAAGCAAGCGGTAAAAAGTAACTGGACTAATAAGTCTAGTTAGCGAGACCGGTTAAGGCCAGCAATTCAAATCAATAAAATTTGGCTTGCTTGTAAGCGATGGATTCGGTATAACTAAACCGAATGAATAAATCTGGAAAAAAAAACAAAAGAAATTATTGCTGAAAGTGAAATATTTCATTAAAGACCTTTAAACGGGTTAAAGTAACGGATTCATAAAGAATTCGATATTATATGAAAGCAATGGATATCGCTAAGTTAACTAAACCAGTGGAAATAACGAGATTACGTTATTTCAAGTTGCACTATGTCGTATGAGTTAAGAAGACAATTAGTAACCGAAAAGATGTTATCATACTTTTCTGGTAATACTAACTATTGGATAAAAGCACAAGTAATGTGTAAAAGATTTCGCGGATCGGATACATTGAGTTAAACTCAATAAGTTATGTAAGAAAAGGTTTCGAGGACGAAACCTCTTTAAGGGGGGTAGACTTGTAACACCCCGAAAACGGGTTTGGTAATCAAACCACGTTTATATTAAAAGACGGGTAATTTACTTTTAGTGGTAAAAGTAACCCGGTGAATATTGGGATTATTAAATAAACAAGAATTTACTAACTAGGAATTTTAACCTAGTTAGCTAATAGTCTAGAGATAACTTATAATAGGGTTAAAATTTAGCCAAACTATAAGTTATACAAAAGTGGAGGGACCTAAGTGGTAGAACTAGAAACTAGAATTTAATAAAACAAATAAAAATAAACCAAACACCCCAATTAGAGGTGTCTGGTCGATCAAAGAAGAGAGCAGGTCGATCCCCACTCTTCAAAACCCTAGAACTTCACTAAACTTGCACATTGAAGGTCCAATTCAGTCCAAAATTGAAATTAAAGCATGGATTATTGATCCTCATCACAAGAGGATTAAAAGGTATGTAAAATTTAATGAAAACTCTTAGCTTGAAATTCTCATGAAATTGGGAATTTCTGAATTTATGGTTGCATGTGTATGTTATGATGATTTAGGAACAACTATAGTGTCTAGGGACAAACCCTAGACAAACACAAGCTGAAATCACGTGAAATTTTAGTGAAAACTATAATCACCATTGTAGGTGATTAGTGAATTATGTGGAAATTGATGAACACTAGGAAATAGATTGTTGATCTAGTGTAAATTGACAATTTTGAAGTGATTTCGAAAATTATAGAAGTTAACCACTTTGTAAGATGGTGGATTTATGTGAAATTACGGCTAAGAAATAAGCTAGAGATGGTTGATAAATAAACATGCAAAATTCTGCCCTTAAAGTGTTTGTTGAAATGCCTCAAAGAAGGCTCGAAACTAGAATTTTTGTAGTTAAAACACCTAGTTGTGATGTTTTGGCTATTATGCAAAATGTGATTAAAAAGAGTTCCAAATGTGATGAACGTGGTTAGAACTTTGGTTAAAACGGTGGTCTAAAGATAACGCCTACCGGGTAATTAAAGAATGCTAGAACTGAAGATGAACTCGATTATGCAATTAGTATACTAATGGGCATTTGACTTTTAAAAAGTCATACTGACCTATAATTCGATAAATGGTAAATTTTGATATAAAATGTGTAAGGTGGAATAATCGTATTAAATTATGATTAAACTAACCACCTTGAAAACAATATAGTTTGACTCTTGACAAGCTAGAAGGAGACTTGGGCAAGGAACGGGTCAAACGGTTCGTGTATGGGAAAAAGAGCATAACCGGAGGCAAGGTAAGCGACGCTTACATCCTTTTGTAGAATATGCCTTATTTTGTAAATTACTAATGCGATTAGTGTAATATCAGAATTAAGGGTTCCGACGCTATTAACATGAGTCGGAACAAACAAAAATGATAAAAACCATGTATTATGGTAAAAAGAAGCGAACGGTAATTTAGTCATGTAATGACTAAACTAAGAAGTTTTCGTTAAGATTATTTTAAATGCAACTAATAACGAGAAAATGAGTAAGAATGGAAATTTAGTCAAGTATTGGCTAAAGTAAATTAGAGTTAAAAAGGGGCACCCGTGGCGTAAGCCGAATGGGTGAAAACATAAGAAAGGAGTTTAAGAGAAAAAGGGGTCTAGTAGCAAAAATCCGAAATGGGTCGGATGAACAAATTGGCAATTAATAACCATGTTTTGCTACTTATGAAAATGCCTAGTCTTATAGGCCAAACGGGTCAAATGGTGTGATAACACCATTTGACAATATCGACTAATATGGTTGTCAAGTCTTATGCTAACAGGACCGATTAGCAAATCGGATAATTTCGTCACTATTGATTTTGTGATAATGAAAACAAGGTATAAAACGGGTCTACTTGTTGATCCGGGCCAGGTACGCATATTCATGTTGTAGTTTAAATTGCTATTTTGGTCGAATAAATGGGAAAGAGAGTCTTTCGTAGTAAAAAGAGCAAAAATCGACCAAAACGCCCTTGTTGGCTAATTCGAACAAACAACCTTTAAAAGTTGTTTGGAAACGAGTTCTATGATTAGGTAAATACTTAGAATAAGTATAGAAGCTGAAAGGGGTATTATTTTTAGCCAAATGGCACTATTAAAGTTTTGCCGTAAAATATGGATTCTAGAGGTAAAATCTGGGTTATATAAGATCACCACAAGAACCCACTTTAATACAGTCGAGGTGGGATATTATAGGGTAAGAAATGTGGTGATGGAATACTAGAAGCAATCGAAAGCGTTTTTAGGCTCGAACGTGCTTAAATACCCTTAACGGGTCAAAATAAACATTTGAGTAATAACGGGTTCAAGAATGTATGTAAACCGGGATTTTGAACCTCTTATGATAAATGACAATGAATTTATGGAATTCATAAGAAATCGGAGTCAAATAATTATGATTGTTTGACAAATACAAGAATGGGTCAAAATTGGGTAAAAGGGCGATAAGTCGAAGACTTAAAGGTCTGAATTTTTATTAAACCGAATGTTGGATTTTAACCTCTTAAGGTGAGGAATCAAATTACAATAACGTAGGAAGAAACGGTAGGGCAAACGGACAAGCGGTTTGAAAGATACGAAAGTTTTCGTGTCAAAAGGCGCCAAAATGGAAAGGATGGATGCAGGGGCCGCCGTAACTTACGGTGCCACCGTAAGTTACGGTGGAGCCAGAAATGCTACGGTAGGATACCCCTGATTTACGGTAAGGGAAATGAGGATTCAGGGGCCGCCGTAAGTTACGGTGCCACCGTAAGTTACGGTGGAGGCCAGAAATCAATTGTTTGTTGTGGATCAAGATTTAAATGTTGGATTTTCTTGATTTCCTTGTTATATTAGTTAATTAATTATCAAAACTGACCTTTGAGTTGGTTTTGATCACAGGTGAATGTCGAGAGTCCCGGATGAAGATCGAGCATCGAGCAAGAACCGAAGACACATTATACAAAGCTTCCGCAACGTTGTTTGTCGTTATTCTAAACAGCGAATTAAATCACATTATGTTTATCACTCAAAATGTAAAAGTTTTTAACAAACCCGTATTTCCGATGTATATGTAATCTTAAATTACATGATTATTTTCGCAAAATATACATTAAACCTTGATTTATAAGAACGGGTGTTACAAGTTGGTATCAGAGCCTTGGTTTAAGAGATTCGAGTATGGTGGGGAGGAACCATGCTTGTACTTAAACCTTATGCTCTTGACAAAGAATAGTGTTCGGTTCGAGGCTTGATCGCAAATCCGGTAAGTGCATGTATGCTAATGGTTTAGCGTATTAAAGTGTTGTAGACAACACATAGGGTTACCGTGTAATACACGTTACCCCAAATAAATGATTGATATAGTTGACAAAAATACGCGCGTTGACGTGTATAGTAGAAAAAGCCTTGTATTATAATACAGGCGATTATTGAAGTTGATATTACTAACTTTTGTGAATATCTTGATTGAAGGACACTTGCATTTAAAGATGACAAGAGTTGAACAAATTAAGGACATGATAGAGGAAAGGTCCGAAGTATGACGATAGGAGCATGCTCACTAAGGACTAAATCTCGTAACGACCGCGAACAAGGTTAATGGCAAGAAACGCCCGTCGGGGCAAGCATTACCAGGTGCGTGTTTTTAAATAGAATCGCACAATTAGCAATATGCAACAAATATGTAGAGAATGATCGTTGCATAGGTAAATTAGAAACTTGGAAAAACCTGAACAGAAATACATATCCAGGATATAATTTCCAAGAAAACCGAATAGAGGCGTTACTTACATAGGGCGTGATGTGAAAACTATAAAAAGGTCGTATATGTCATGTGTTAAATCGCTTACTCTGGCCAAGTAAGTAGTGGCATATGATACCACGAGTTTCTTATAGCGGACACATTTACATCCGATGTAGTAAGGGCGGAGTGAATGGGACTAATTAAAAAGTACCCAAATGAATCAGATAAGCAAAATGTTTGATAATAAGGTAAACGCACAACCGAGTGACGGAAGCGTATTACATCAGGATAATGAGCCCGAATGAAGGGACAAAGAAGCATGTAAAATGATTTAGACAAGTATTGGGAGGGAGTGTACTTACACTCGAACCCAGAAAACACAAGCATGAAAAATGATTTAGACAAGTATTGGGAGGGAGTGTACTTACACTCGAACCCAGAAAATACAAGCATGAAAAGTGATGTAGACATGTATTAGGAGGGGGTGTACATACACTCGAACCCGGAAAAATATAAACATGTAGAACAAGGTAGACATGTATTGGGAGGGGGTGTACTTACACTCGAACCCGGAAAATATAAACATGTAAAACAAGGTAGACATGTATTGGGATGGGGTGTACTTACACTCGAACCCGGAAAATGCGAATATGTCTCTAAACGGGTCGTTTTTGTAAAACGTCAAACTTGAGGACAAAGTCGGAATATAAAAATGAAGCGAAGTCTTGATGCATACCGGGAGGGTTGCAATAATAGCGACTTCGGTGAAACACCCGGCTGATAGGTAAGAATTAAACACATGCGTAAACCAAGAGACGTGAACGCGGGTTGAAAAATCAAAGTAACTTGGATTACGAGTTAGGACTATAAAATCTCATATATAGAAATTGTGAGTAAATATGTTCAACTATTCGAAGTCGAATGGGTTGAATAAAGAATAAAGTTGATTGTTTATTAAGTAATGGATTTCACATTAATAGGTCAAACATGTTGAATACAATATAACGCCGAATGGCACAAATGAGCGCTAGCCAGATAAAGGTAGCGTTAAATGCAAGAGAATAATGAGCCCGGTAATGGGATATAACCAAATAAGAATAAATTAGGGACTGTCAATATCCTGGTATGGATAATTGACAAAAGTTAAAGAGAAGATCCTAAAACTAAAACTTCGGTTTTAGTAAGAAATAATGTTTTTACAAACATAAATTCTGATAGGAATTTAAATAGTAAGCATGAAAGATACAAGTCTTGACACTGATAGGCGCAAGACGATATATTCGAAAAGTGATATTTTCGAAAATGAAATTTTGATATAAATTAAACATGATGTAACACAATCACGGTCAAGAAATATAATGTGAAGTAGAATCACATTATAACCAAGCAAGCGGTAAAAAGTAACTGGACTAATAAGTCTAGTTAGCGAGACCGGTTAAGGCCAGCAATTCAAATCAATAAAATTTGGCTTGCTTGTAAGCGATGGATTCGGTATAACTAAACCGAATGAATAAATCTGGAAAAAAAAACAAAAGAAATTATTGCTGAAAGTGAAATATTTCATTAAAGACCTTTAAACGGGTTAAAGTAACGGATTCATAAAGAATTCGATATTATATGAAAGCAATGGATATCGCTAAGTTAACTAAACCAGTGGAAATAACGAGATTACGTTATTTCAAGTTGCACTATGTCGTATGAGTTAAGAAGACAATTAGTAACCGAAAAGATGTTATCATACTTTTCTGGTAATACTAACTATTGGATAAAAGCACAAGTAATGTGTAAAAGATTTCGCGGATCGGATACATTGAGTTAAACTCAATAAGTTATGTAAGAAAAGGTTTCGAGGACGAAACCTCTTTAAGGGGGGTAGACTTGTAACACCCCGAAAACGGGTTTGGTAATCAAACCACGTTTATATTAAAGACGGGTAATTTACCTTTAGTGGTAAAAGTAACCCGGTGAATATTGGGATTATTAAATAAACAAGAATTTACTAACTAGGAATTTTAACCTAGTTAGCTAATAGTCTAGAGATAACTTATAATAGGGTTAAAATTTAGCCAAACTATAAGTTATACAAAAGTGGAGGGACCTAAGTGGTAGAACTAGAAACTAGAATTTAATAAAACAAATAAAAATAAACCAAACACCCCAATTAGAGGTGTCTGGTCGATCAAAGAAGAGAGCAGGTCGATCCCCACTCTTCAAAACCCTAGAACTTCACTAAACTTGCACATTGAAGGTCCAATTCAGTCCAAAATCGAAATTAAAGCATGGATTATTGATCCTCATCACAAGAGGATTAAAAGGTATGTAAAATTTAATGAAAACTCTTAGCTTGAAATTCTCATGAAATTGGGAATTTCTGAATTTATGGTTGCATGTGTATGTTATGATGATTTAGGAACAACTATAGTGTCTAGGGACAAACCCTAGACACAAGCTGAAATCACGTGAAATTTTAGTGAAAACTATAATCACCATTGTAGGTGATTAGTGAATTATGTGGAAATTGATGAACACTAGGAAATAGATTGTTGATCTAGTGTAAATTGACAATTTTGAAGTGATTTCGAAAATTATAGAAGTTAACCACTTTGTAAGATGGTGGATTTATGTGAAATTAGGGCTAAGAAATAAGCTAGAGATGGTTGATAAATAAACATGCAAAATTCTGCCCTTAAAGTGTTTGTTGAAATGCCTCAAAGAAGGCTCGAAACTAGAATTTTTGTAGTTAAAACACCTAGTTGTGATGTTTTGGCTATTATGCAAAATGTGATTAAAAAGAGTTCCAAATGTGATGAACGTGGTTAGAACTTTGGTTAAAACGGTGGTCTAAAGATAACGCCTACCGGGTAATTAAAGAATGCTAGAACTAGATGATGAACTCGAATATGCAATTAGTATACTAATGGGCATTTGACTTTTAAAAAGTCATACTGACCTATAATTCGATAAATGGTAAATTTTGATACAAAATGTGTAAGGTGGAATAATCGTATTAAATTATGATTAAACTAACCACCTTGAAAACAATATAGTTTGACTCTTGACAAGCTAGAAGGAGACTTGGGCAAGGAACGGGTCAAACGGTTCGTGTATGGGAAAAAGAGCATAACCGGAGGCAAGGTAAGCGACGCTTACATCCTTTTGTAGAATATGCATTATTTTGTAAATTACTAATGCGATTAGTGTAATATCAGAATTAAGGGTTCCGACGCTATTAACATGAGTCGGAACAAACAAAAATGATAAAAACCATGTATTATGGTAAAAAGAAGCGAAACGGTAATTTAGTCATGTAATGACTAAACTAAGAAGTTTTCGTTAAGATTATTTTAAATGCAACTAATAACGAGAAAATGAGTAAGAATGGAAATTTAGTCAAGTATTGGCTAAAGTAAATTAGAGTTAAAAAGGGGCACCCGTGGCGTAAGCCGAATGGGTGAAAACATAAGAAAGGAGTTTAAGAGAAAAAGGGGTCTAGTAGCAAAAATCCGAAATGGGTCGGATGAACAAATTGGCAATTAATAACCATGTTTTGCTACTTATGAAAATGCCTAGTCTTATAGGCCAAACGGGTCAAATGGTGTGATAACACCATTTGACAATATCGACTAATATGGTTGTCAAGTCTTATGCTAACAGGACCGATTAGCAAATCGGATAATTTCGTCACTATTGATTTTGTGATAATGAAAACAAGGTATAAAACGGGTCTACTTGTTGATCCGGGCCAGGTACGCATATTCATGTTGTAGTTTAAATTGCTATTTTGGTCGAATAAATGGGAAAGAGAGTCTTTCGTAGTAAAAAGAGCAAAAATCGACCAAAACGCCCTTGTTGGCTAATTCGAACAAACAACCTTTAAAAGTTGTTTGGAAACGAGTTCTATGATTAGGTAAATACTTAGAATAAGTATAGAAGCTGAAAGGGGTATTATTTTTAGCCAAATGGCACTACTAGAGTTTTGCCGTAAAATATGGGTTCTAGAGGTAAAATTTGGGTTATATAAGATCACCACAAGAAACCCACTTTAATACAGTCGAGGTGGGATATTATAGGGTAAGAAATGTGGTGATGGAATACTAGAAGCAATCGAAAGCGTTTTTAGGCTCGAACGTGCTTAAAACCCTTAACGGGTCAAAATAAACATTTGAGTAATAACGGGTTCAAGAATGTATGTAAACCGGGATTTTGAACCTCTTATGATAAATAACAATGAATTTATGGAATTCATAAGAAATCGGAGTCAAATAATTATGATTGTTTGACAAATACAAGAATGAGTCAAAATTGGGTAAAAGGGCGATAAGTCGAAGACTTAAAGGTCTGAATTTTTATTAAACCAAATGTTGGATTTTAACCTCTTAAGGTGAGGAATCAAATTACAATCACGTAGGAAGAAACGGTAGGGCAAACGGACAAGCGGTTTGAAAGATACGAAAGTTTTCGTGTCAAAAGGCGGCAAAATGGAAAGGATGGATGCAGGTGCCGCCGTAACTTACGGTGCCACCGTAAGTTACAGTGGAGCCAGAAATGCTACGATAGGATACCCCTGATTTACGGTAAGGGAAATGAGGATTCAGGGGCCGCTGTAACTTACGGTGCCACCGTAAGTTACGGTGGAGGCCAGAAATCAATTGTTTGTTGTGGATCAAGATTTAAATGTTGGATTTTCTTGATTTCCTTGTTATATTAGTTAATTAATTATCAAAACTGACCTTTGAGTTGGTTTTGATCACAGGTGAATGTCGAGAGTCCCGGATGAAGATCGAGCATCGAGCAAGAACCGAACACACATTATACAAAGCTTCCGCAACGTTGTTTGTCGTTATTCTAAACGGCGAATTAAATCACATTATGTTTATCACTCAAAATGTAAAAGTTTTTAACAAACCCGTATTTCCGATGTATATGTAATCTTAAATTACATGATTATTTTCGCAAAATATACGTTAAACCTTGATTTATAAGAACGGGTGTTACAATAACCATCGTGATCACACTCACGTTACGAAGTTCCATGAACTTCGGGTTGACCATAGGCTGGTCAATGCAGAAAGTCAACAAAACGTTGACTTTCGGACTCGAAAAGCGAATAAAAGAGCGAAAGAATACTTACGGAGGGTCCCCGAATGCTAATCTAGATCAAAATGGCTCAGGTATGAAACAAAGGTTCCAACTTAGAGCTCTTGATCAGATTGTGTGGGTTTTTGAAAGAATGGGGGTGGGGTATTTATAGTATTTCCCGAACCGTTAGGATCGTTTCTTGAAAAACGTGATCGAATCTCGATCGTACACTTGTCGAAAACTTGTGGTTACTGAAAATGCCCCTTAGTGAGCTGAAAGGGCAAGTTTAAAGCATGTGGTTGTGGTTAAACCAGCTGAAATTTGCTGACTAGCTGATCTTATCTGTTTTGGGAGTCTGACGCGCCCCGCGTAAGGATTTGGACAATCCTTACGCGCCCCGCCTGAGGGTCACAGATCAGAATTTTCAGTTTTAGTCCCTGCACTTCAGAAACATGCAATTTGGCCCATTTTTGGCACGTTTAAGCCCCGTTAACCTCATTTCAAGGCTCTAAGATGAAGTTAAAGTGTAGGGGACTTGAAATATGCTCAAAAATATTCCGGATGTCGGTTCGTTTGGCCGTACGATCGCGATGTTCGCTTAATTACGACGGAATGCGCATAAGCGCGAAAGACGATCCAAATGACGCGACGAATGGATTTTTCTCATGCCAAACACTAAGGCATAATATTAGGATGCTTACATAAATTTTTGGATGTCCGGATGTATTCAGAACGTAAGTTATGCGCGAAAGTGCAAACTTGTGCACTTTTTGACACTTTTAGCCCCTGAATGATCCAAAAGTTTGTTTTAGCATACCAAACCCCTCAAAGCCTATTTCTAAGCTATGTAAAGGATATTTATGGTATGTTTAACTTATGGACATGTTCTGGAATGTTCGTTACAGTTCAAATTGGCATACTTTCGCAGTTTGTCAAGTTTAGTCCCTGTAAGCGAATTAACTTGTTTTTGCCATACCAAAGCCTTCAAAACTTATTTCTAAGTTATGTAAAGGTTATTTAAGGTATGTTGAGTATATGTTGATGTTCCGGAGTATTTTTCGCATTAAACTGAGTACGTTTAAGCACCAGTTAGCGTATAACTCTCCAGAAAGCAATGTAGAGTTTGAAATTGGACAAAAGTCAAAACATGAAAAATGTAAAACACAACCAAACAAACATTGGGATAAAATAACATTGTTTTATTGATAAATGAACTGTTCACAATGATTACAAGCACAAATGTACACCATTGTTCAGAAGATTACTGGAATTTATCAGCATGTTCTTAGTGCTGTGTTTTAACAGTTTACAGGGCTAAAGTCAATTTTTTTATAGATCCCACAATATAAAGATGGTAAAACACAGGGTATGAATCTGATTGCTGTTAAAACACAACTGTATGAATCTGAATGCTAAAACACAACTGTATGAATCTGATTGCTGTTAAAACACAACTGTATGAATCTGTTTGCTGTTAAAACACAACTGTATGAATCTGAATGCTAAAACATAACTGTATGAATGTGCTTGCTATTAAAACACATCTGTATGAATTTGGATGCTAAAACACAACTGTATGAATCTGAATGCTAAAACACAACTGTATGAATCTGCTTGCTGTTAAAACACATCTGTATGAATCTGTTTGCTGTTAAAAGTTAAAACACATCTGTATGAATCTGAATGATAAAACACAACTATATGAATCTACTTGCTATTAAAACACATCTGTATGAATCTGGATGTTAAACCACAACTGTATGAATCTGCTTGCTGCTAAAACATAACTGTATTAATTTGCTTGCTGTTAAAACACAACGTCAAGAAAACGGAGATGATAAGAACAATATTTGAATGGTGATGATGAACTCGGAGATGGTGGAGATGGAGAAGTGTTTTAATTTGATCCGGTGCTCTCCATCGTTTCTAAAGTTATTTTCTTCCATGATTGTAGTTATTTTTTGTAGGGATTGGGGTTTCCAAGATGGGTTCGGAGATGGTGGAGATGGAGATATGTTTTAACAACAAGCAGATTCATACAGTTGTGTTTTAGCATTCAGATTCATACAGTTGTGTTTTAACAACAAACAGATTCATGCAGTTGTGTTTTAACAGCAAGCAGATTCATACACTTGTGTTTTAGCATTCAGATTCATACAGTTGTGTTTTAACAGCAATCAGATTCATACAGTTGTGTTTTAACAGAAATCAGATTCATACACTGTGTTTTACCATCTTTATATTGTGGGATCTATAAAAAAAATTGACTTTAGCGCTGTAAACTGTTAAAACACAGCACCAAGAACATGCTGATAAATTCCAGTAATCTTGTGAACAATGGAATATGCGATGTAATGTGACATGGAATTTTAGTTAATGAACACATTGACTTCCAGATTTGAATTCGAAAATAATAAAAATTCCAAAAATCATGGAATTTTAGTTAATGAAGATACATTCCAAAAATAAAATTAAAATTTGAAATTACATGATAGCCCTTTTACTTAAAATCCCTCAATGACACGTGTCCAATTCTTATTCCTTCCTAGTCTTTCTAGGAAAAATAAACTTTCCACCCAACTCCTACTCGTATAACAATATATAACACTGTACATCAATCATAGACATGCTATCAGACAAAATATAGTGTTATATTTGTTATATAGTGTTATATAGTGTTATATGGTGTTATATGGTGTTACATAGTGTTATACGGTGTTTATATGGTGTTATATAGTGTTATATATTGTTATAATACACTTATCACACTTTTGAATTAATGTACAGGATCCTCTACCTATATATATATATATATATATAGGAACAGGATCAGGAGAGAACCCCTCAAAGTGTGAGAATGGTGATAACGATTCTCAGCCACAAGATCTTAGTGGTTTGTGGCTGAGATTGATGCGGTGGCATTTTTATAAATAATAGGGGCCTTGGAACTTCCAGGAGGGGTAAAATAGGAAGATCTAAACAAATGTGCACATGCCATTCACATGCCATTTTCCCCCATCATATTTAAAGACAATAACTTTTTTATACGTGATTATTTTTCGAAAAAAATTACACCATAAAACTCAGCGTTTTTTTATCTTTTCAACGAGTATACTATTGATATACTTTTCGAAAAAAAATTAACTGGATTTTATGGCGTTTTTCCGAACTGTGTGTTTTATGGCGTTTTAGATTAGGTATTTTCATTGCGTTTTTCTGAACTAGGTGTTTTTATGGCGTTTTAACTAGTTATTTTCATGGTGTTTTTCTGAACTGAGTGTTTTATGGCGTTTTCAACTGAGTTTTTTCATAGCTTTTTTCTGAACTGGGTGTTTTATGGCGTTTTTACAGTACCAATTATGATTTTTCTGAGCTCAAAAAATATTAATTTAGGCGGTTAGACACAAAAAAATGGTTTTTTTTAGCTATATGGCTCAAAAAATGATTTTTTTGAGTTGTAAATTATAGCAAAAAAAATAGTTTTTTTTTTTTTTGTTATGACGTTTTAATGGGAGTTATATGGCTCAAAAAAATGTTTTTTTTTGAGGTGTTGTAAATTATAGCTCAAAAAAATAGTTTTTTTTTTTTTTTTTTTGCGTGGCGTTTTTTTTTTTGTGTATATATATTTATAGAATGTGGCAATATGAGAGAGGAACGAGAGAGGGGATTGAACATGCAAGGAAGGTTAAGTATGTGTGATAATAATAATTTATAACATGACTCAAAACATTAGGGGGTACGGGGCATCATGCGGGGAGGCAAGCAGTGACCCTATTCCTCGAGTGGGAACACCGCCGCCATCCCCGCGGTGAGTGAATTCGGTGACCGAGCTCGGGGTGTAGTTACCGTATGAGAGAGAGAGGAGAGAGAGAGGGGATGATTGGTTGTTAATGTGGGTCCACTCTTTTTTCACCAATCATATTTTTTTATTCTTTTTTTATAAAAAAAAATAATTGTGTGAGGGGAATGCCGTCATCAAATTGAGGGTGTGAGGGGAGTTTAAGAGGGGAGTTGACATGACATAATCTGATTGGGTGTGTGTAAGAGAGGGGACCCTTAGGGGACCCGAGGCACCTTCGGGGAGTCCCTTCGGGGACCATTTTTGCCGAAATGGGAGGTGCCGCCATTAAGGCGGGGAATGAAATCGGGGAGCATGTTCGGTGAGGAGGCACCGAAGAGAGGGGAGGAGAAAGAATGTGGGCCCCATTCAATCAACCAATGAATTTTTAAAAAAAAAAAAAAAAACCAAGTCACTTAAGAGGGGAGTGCCGCCATCAATTTAGGAGAGGAGTTTAAGAGGAGAGTTGACGTGGCACACGAGGATTGGTTATGCGTAAGAGAGGGGACTCCTCTCTTAGGGAAGTGCCCCTTACACCCTTATACAAGTCAGACATGAAAGTACTGATGATATCGATGTCATATTTAGATCGTACTCCAGAAAAGTGTTACTATATAATAAAACCAAAAATAAAACACTATGTAACTATACAAAACACAATGTTACTATAGGGATATTAGAGCATTCACATCCATTCCATCAAAGTCTAAGTGTGGAGTTTTTATAATATAAAGAGTATAAAAAATGGTTGTGAGTGGAGGAGAGAGAAAATGTTACTGTTCATCTGTATATTTGGGGGAACACTGTTCACCCCCTATAGTTTTTTAATATATTTTGAAAGTGGTTGTGGGTGGAGGAGAGAGAAAAGATAATGATAAAGGTATAAAAGAATATTATTTAATCGAAAAGGAGAGAGAAAATATAGTGTTTTTTAGTGTAATTTAGGGTGAAAATATAGTGGAATGGATGTGAATGCTCTTAATTGAATGTAAAAATTTTCAAATTTGCAATGGCACAGGATTTAATGATCGTCCACGTCTTCAATAAGACGAATGTAGAATTTTCAAATTTGCAATGGTATAGGATTTAATGACCGTCCATGTCTTCAATGTTACGTTTAACACAAGTGCAACTAGAAATTCAATAAGGGTGGTCGTAATATGACTTATTTTTTTTTAATATTCGAACGATTGTGTCTGCTATTACGATCTCCTTTAGAGCCAGTGGCGAAGCTTGAATTTTTTGGCTGGGGGGCGAAAACGTATATACCCAAAAATTTCTATAGAACCGGGATGGGGGGGGGGGCGAAAACGTATATACCCACAAATTTCTATACGAAAACTACATATATAACACTGATGAGCGAAAAATTCGGGGGGGCGGGCGCCCCTCCCCGCCCCTGTTTAGAGCATTCACATCTCACACTCTGTGTTACTTTTTATCTCTATAACATGTAGGAAAATTTAGTTTTTCTAGTCATCTAACTTCTTCCACATCCCATTCTATATTTTATTATTTTATTCTCAAATAATCTAATACTAATAAAAAAATATGATTAATGCGACATGACATTCTTATACTAAAACAAGAGCAACTTAATGTCACGTGACATTCTTTCATTCAATTTACTATTACTATTATTAATTAATTAATTAATTAATTAATTAATTAATACAAAACAATAAAAAAAAATCCTTAACAACTTAATACTAACAAATACTTAGATAATATGATTAATGCCACATGGCATTCTTATACTAAAACAAGAGCAACTTAATGCCACATGGCATTCTTTCATTCAATTTACTACTACTATTATTATTTATTAATTAATTAATTAATTAATACAAAACAATAAAAAAAATCCTTAACAACTTAATACTAACAAATACTTAGATAATGATTATGTACTTTGACTTATCTAAAATATATAGTTAATTATTAGTAACTCTACTTATAATAAACAATTTCAAATAATTTCAATGTGATAATACCTTCTTATTCTTTAAAATGATTCTTTTACTATATGTTTAAAACATATATTAAATAAATTATAATTTTATATTATAATAATAAAAATGGTAAAGAATGGGTTAATCCAATATTTGAAAACCGGTTTACTTCCGTACTTTGAAAACACTTTTAATGTTATTAGACTCGCTTAATAAACGGGTTTAAGGATAGAATATCTTTATAATAATTTTGAAGCAAGTCTATACTCACCAGATGTCCTAAATGGAGTTACATTTTTAGGCTTGCCAAACCATTGATAATTACCAAAGTTCAGTGTTCCAGTGACGTTATTAAGAAATATTGATCGAAAGAATGGTTTATGTAATGGAACTCGACTACAGGTTCTATCACTGGGTGACCAGGTTATTGAGATACTCATATTATCCGGAACTAATACTTGCACTTGAATGTTTATCCCTAGATTTCGTTTAATACCGCGAAATAGAAGGATTCCATTTAAATTGAAAAGAAGAAAGTTTTCTCTCGCTTTATGTTTTGTCATGACGATAAATAAAAGTATAGAACAATTTCTAAGTAAAGTTGGTGTGTTTGTCAAAGAATCGGTTTTTACACATGACAAATTATTGCGTCATCTATGATAAAAAATTCACTTATGTAAATTTTTGAAGAGAGTATAAATTTAAATAATTTATAAAGTTATATCTTTAAACCCGTGTAGTACACGGGTCTAATAATCTAGTATATACTAAAGAATAATAGTAACTCTCTATAAATACTAAGTGTATAGAAAAGAGAAAAAATAACAACATAAATGTTTGTGGGTAAGATAGAGATATATATAAAGAAAGAGATGTTAGTTTTTAAAAAGATGAGCAAAATATTAAGATAATTTTATAGGATTATGGAATTCAGGTAAATTATATTATTATCTAATATTAATAAAAGGGTAACTTTGATGGCAAATGACATTCTCTTAAAAAAAGTATTTTTAACCAAAATGTCATGTGGCAATTTATTATGCTACCTCAACTATATAATAAATAATAAGTAAATTAATATAAAAACTATTAAATGATTGAATTTAATATATATTAGAAATAATCTTATATTCATAATTATATCTATTGAATATTCTTCATTTTTAATAATTAATATTAGTTATCTACTTACCCATATTTTAATATAATATCTCTACTGAAGAGGTATGATCTCAGATCTCGCGTCAGCACGACCGTGAGTGACCATTACCCTTATCAAAAACCCCCACCAGCAAGAACTTATCTGTGTCCGTGCGGGCACGCACGAACACAGCTGTCGAATCCAATCGGTCAAGAGATGGGAAAACAAAGATAGGCATAAGCATAAGCGATGCGGCCTGGCACCACATCCTATGAATATCTCCTTACCTTGTGTATGAAAATGGGTGTACGCATAACGATGCGGCCTCGCACCGCATCCTATGAACGTTTTCGTCAATACAAGGGATCTGGACAACAACAACAGTCATCACAAGTGGCGATGCGGCCTAGCACAACATCCCACAATCTTAGCCAGAATGAGAAAGCGGAAACAACAGTAGTTACCGCAGGCAGCGAGGCGGCGCGACACCGCATCCTGCCCACGAGGCAAGTGGGACTGACATCACAGAGCAAGTGGCACCAATGACAGTCGCCTGTCAGCCCATACGTAAGCAATAGACTGACACCGCAGTAGGACGTGACTTCATCTCCACAGCCGACAAGCCTGACACACCTGCATAAGGGCGGCGCGTCGTCAGTCTGTCAACTCAACCTTCCTCCTTCACTCCTCGGTTATAAATACCCATTCCAAACCAGGTTTGAGGTATCGCTTCTCAACTCCCTCAAAACTACTACTATCACACACTTTGCTTCTCAAGCAAATTACTGATTCTCACGCCGGAGAGTGGTAACAAGGAGCACCCCCACCCCATCCACCTTGTTACGAGTCTCGGTGTGTTTTCCTTGTGCAGGAGACAACCCAGCTGACGGTCAAGCCACCGATCCTCGGAAAGAAGGGATTAACCCTACTTGACGAGACCAGTGAATTAACCACTCAAAATATCCTTGCACGCGGAGGGATCGGTAGAAATATGATCCCCTTGCATAACATTCCAAGGGGGTCGGTGAGAGTTCATACTCCGGTCTTCCGTGTAGGTGTGGTAGTAGAACTCCAGTTCAGACTCATCAAGCTGAATAGAAGGCCCTTCACCACCCGCATCCCCGGACACAGAGCCGGAAACCTTCTCCGCTGCAGGAGACTTCTGCGTATCAGCATCAGCGAATCTCAGATTTTCGATATTCCCAGGAAAGATCAGATTATCATGAGAATCCACTGTATCAAAGATCTGAGCCGCGGGTTTCTTCCCAGTATCCTCCGCCTGCACATAGGGCTCAGTCACCACCTTGATGGAAGGGCTCCTTGTAAATTCTTTATTAACCCCCGCATTCGCAGCCGTGTCATGCAGGGGAGAAAGAGTAGCATCAAATAAAAAGGAGAAGTCTCCATCTTACGGTTCCGCGAACAAAGCAAAAATAACCATCAATTACAAGTTACAATAATAAACACTTGTAAGGTTATGATTCACTTACCAGACACAACCGCAGGCTTCACTTGAGAAACAGCAGCTGTCCGCTTCGTTTGTAACCTCGGACGTTTTTTCTCACCGGCACCAGCAGCCTTCTCCTCTTCCTTCCTTTTCTTCTTCTAATCGGCAGACTTGGAACCCGCAGAGGATCCACCTGCCGCCGCACCACCACCTGGAACACCCAAACCCTCAAGGGTGTCAGACACTACCACGTAATCGGTATTTATCTGCGGAAACGAGAACAAGATATACCTGCCCCCTACGGCACCAAAGGAGGAACAACAGCAGCCTCAGGTTTTTTCTTGTGGCGACCCCGCACAATTTTCTCCACATGCTTCTTATCCACATACTTCTTGGGGGCACCTTTTACCTTAAAATCGCCCAGGGCCCCAAGAGTACCTGCGTTTAAATCACCAAACAAGCAAGGAGATTATAGACTATACCTTTGCCTTGTGGCGGGGGTGCTTTCAACCCCTCGCGATCAGGGATGCGGAAGTTGTCGCGAATGGTAAAGTTAAAACCTTCTTCACCTTCCGCACACCGAAGTATCTGAACCTTGCCCGTGAAGTTCGGATCAAAAATCCCCCACAGGGCAGCATCCTCTGATAGTACACTTACAAATCAGTAACACACAAGGAAGTAAGAAAACCGCACAAGAGTAAAAATACTTACCACCACTCTTCTCCCGCACAACGGGCCTTGCTTTCCTATCAGGCCTGGTCAACATCATTCGCATCACCCACAACTGCGAGCTGTCCAGCT
The DNA here is from genome assembly GCF_002127325.2 of Helianthus annuus. Taxonomy (NCBI): domain Eukaryota; kingdom Viridiplantae; phylum Streptophyta; class Magnoliopsida; order Asterales; family Asteraceae; genus Helianthus; species Helianthus annuus. The sequence goes on along the minus strand of NC_035446.2, from coordinate 149,141,730 downwards.
TCTTAAACTCAATGGTCCCTAACCTTGGGAACCACTCCACTGTCTTCGCACTAGGAACCTCAATATCCTCCGCAAGGATAGTCTCAGCCACAATCCGCAAGGTCAGGTTGGCAACAACTGCGGCAGCTTTAATGTAGAAGAACCTTGTCTTCCACTTCGTAATATCCTTCGGAGGGGCCATCAGCTTGGGGCTACCATAACGCTGACCAAAAGAAAAGAAACCAGTATTCACTGTCAAGTGTTAGAACCGCCGAAAGTTTTCAACGGAAAGTTCCAGACCGAGAGCACGAAAAGTGTACTCAAAGTTTCAAATCCAAATCATCCCGAACGGGCTCAGTTGGGAAATATGGATACTGTAATACTCCAGAACCTCAGCAACAAAGACAGTCAATGGTAACCGAAGGTTACCATCAACGAAGAAATCGGCCCACATGGTGACATAACCGGCCGGGGCATCGGCACCGGTGTCACCTTCCTGTGGGTGTATAAACCCATACTCTTGGGGCATCTGGATACTGGTCATAAGGATATCAAACTGACCCTTTGACCACTTCAACACTGGTAAGCCCCCGCCGGGGGCACCACCACCTTCTTCTTCCTCTTCCGCCGCCGCCGGCGATGAATGATCTGAGTTTCACCCTCAGTATTGTGTGGATTCGATGGTTCAACCATTGAAGTAACAAGGAAAGAAAAAGAAGATGAGTTCAAAAAACTCAGAAACCTCACCGAAATATCAAACAAGTTCTCGGAGAAGACGAAGGATACTCTCTTTCTCTCGCCGGAAATTTTTGAAATTTTGAACAAGTGAGGGGAAACCACAAACGGTTTCCCCTTATATACCCATCGCAATTAATGCGAGGCAGTAACCGAATCATCACATTTGAAAATAGCAAGTTATGCGACGCCACATGTTCAGCGACGGTTCCGCTGACAGTTACCACGCGCGCGTGGCCGCCCACGCAGCTGACAAAGGAGACGTTTACACTCCTGCTACAATGCATTTATGACCTTGGGCAGTGCAAACGTCCTTTCGTTTCAGCACATGCCAGGAAATCCTACCAACTTTCACCAACTCACACGTGCGTTCAGTCACGTATGCAAAAAAAACGACAACATTATCCAAACATAAGCGGCATGCGGTTTATTTGGTATACCGCACCGTAACCCATACTGCATGTCGTTTTTTACATACCCCTCAAAAAATAGAAGAAAAATATATTTACACTATGTAAAAGGGATAAATCAATATCCGCATGAACCCACGAGCACACGTGGAATATGCGGAGATGACACACACGAGCCCGTACAGGTGTGTCAGATACTCAGAACCAGCGTTGTTCTTTGGACTGCGAAAACCGCTTCTCAGGTTGAAGCCAACCGCATTCCCTTCCAACTTCTTCAAGCTTCAAATCCCTCGTGTCCGGTTCACAACCACAGAGGGTGCACAAACAGCTTCTCGTTAGGGAAAAGGATAAGTATGATGAGCGACCGCACATCAGCAACCCTGACTCCTGATCCTTCAAGAGCCACATCCAAGAATAAGACTCTTTTAAAGCGAGTCTTCTGTTACCAGCCGCAGACACTCATGAGTCACTGCGGTTACACATTAAGCTCCGCAATCGGTAGCTACGGAAGAGCCACAACTAAGTCATCACGCGGATGAACGAAACTACTTCCAGGAAAACTGAACTGCTTCCCATTGAAGCGTGAAGGAAAGTGGCTACAGAACAAGTGCGGACGAGATTCTCAATCATCTAAGGGGATCTACTTGAGCAACAAGCCAAGGAACAGTGGTAACAAGTCTGCTTATGACTTTGTTTTCCCACTTATCAGCTGGATAGAATAAACAATGGTGGGCACAACCATGCCTATGACCATGTTTATTTGACCATTATCCAGATTCACATTGTTCGACCAAACACGGCCAACAATGACGCAAGTACCTCACATTGTTCGGCCAAACATGGCCAGCAATGTAAAGCAACGAGGTAACCGCAAAGGACGTGCGGTTACTTGAGAGCTAATTGGAAGAACATGAACACCCCACAAAGTAGGGATTATCATTACATGTCCAATTGCTGAACCTAGAGCTTGAGCAAAGGCACTCACATCATTGCATCAGCTACCGCAGAGGTTACAACTAGATTTGCGACCGCGGACGTCTTCAACCACGATCTCAAAGGTTGGTTCGAAGCCAACTCTCTTCTTCAGTCACAATCTCAAAGGTTGGTTCGACACACTAACAGGTGGCAACCAACCCTGATGACGTCAGGAAAAGGTAGACCATACTACCAGATCAAAACCTTAGGTTGCGAATTTCGCATCAGACGAAACTTACTCACCGGTACGGAAGAGACGTCACATGACTCTACCGGATCCCCGGCTTGATTTTCTAAAAGCAGGAGCCATCTACATGGCCTAGAATCTTCTCTAAACTACGAACTACCTTCTAGACACCATAGTCCAGTACTCCTCCCACATGCAACTTGCATAAGGGAGCAACACTAGACTGGGGGACTTGAAGAGGCATGGTCCCAGATCTCGCGTCAGCACGACCGCCAGTGACTATTACACTTATCAAAAACCCCCACCAGCAAGAACTTATCTGTGTTCGTGCGGGCACGCGCGAACACAGCTGTCGAATCCAATCGGTCAAGAGATGGGAAAACAAAGATAGGCATAAGCGATGCGGCCTGACACCGCATCCTATGAATATCTCCTTACCTTGTGTATGAAAACGGGTGTATGCATAGCGATGCAGCCTCGCACCGCATCCTATGAACGTTTTCGTCAATACAAGGGATATGGACAATAGCAACAGTCACCACAAGTGGCGATGCGGCCTGGCACCGCATCCCACAATCTTAGCCATAGTGAGAAAGCGGAAACAACAGTAGTTACCGCAGGCAGCGAGGCGCGCGACACCGCATCCTGCCCATGAGGCAAGTGGGACTGACATCACAGAGCAAGTGGCACCAATGACAGTCGCCTGTCAGCCCATACGTAAGCAATAGACTGACACCGCAGTAGGACGTGGCTTCATCTCCACAGCCGACAAGCCTGACACACCTGCATAAGGGCGGCGCATCGTCAGTCTGTCAACTCAACCTTCCTCCTTCACTCCTCGGCTATAAATACCCATCCCAAACCAGGTTTGAGGTATCGCTTCTCAACTCCCTCACAACTTACTATCACACACTTTGATTCTCAAGCAAATTACTGATCCTCACGCCGGAGAGTGGTAACAAGGAGCACCCCCACCCCATCCTCCTTGTTACGAGTCACGGTGTGTTTTCCTTGTGCAGGAGACAGCCCAGCTGACAGTCAAGCCACCGATCCTCGGAAAGAAGGGATTAACCCTACTTGACGAGACCAGTGAATTAACCTCTCTTGGTTAACCACTGTTTCATCACCTATTTTAATAAATAAAGACATATTTATCAAAAGAATATGTAATAACCAAAAATTTATACACCTATCACTATTTGACGTAACCAAAAATTTAAAACCTTATCATGTTTATAATTTGTTATTATCGTTTTCACAGATGTTAAAGATAAGTATAAACAATATATATATATGTTTAATTTATATAATCTTAGATTATGAACTAATTTCATTCCAACTTCTACTCTGATAACACTTAATAAAATAAGAAAATATTAATTTGAAATAAAATATACTATGTATTTTGTATTTAAAAACAAAATTCTTACTTCGTAAACGCATCATTTAAAATATTTAAAATGAGTAATGTTATATTTTCTTTAAGTTCCTATGTATAGTTCACATTAGGGTTATATGTATTCATATTAAAATTTATATTTATGATGTGTGATGCAAGAAATAATATGAAATATAAAAAAATAATTTAAAACCTGTAATAGTTATGTTCTTCAAACGCAACTAACCTCAACAATAACATAGTTATTTAAAAAGAAACTCATTCAAGTTTATATAAATGGAAAACACATTTATTTTCCCAAATAACTCGATCAACTCCATGTATATATCCTAAAAGTCATGTAATACATGAGTCTATAAACTAGTTGAATAATATAAAGAAGATGGGATGTGAATGCTCCTAATTGAGAAAAATATATAGAATAATTATACTTTTTTAGCATAAACAAAATAACGATATTTATGTGACGGTTATGTCTACTTTTCCGATTTCCCCCACTCCACCCCACGCCAAAATTATAATAAAAGTTACACTACTTTTATAGTTTTTTATTTTGTAAAAAAATACCTTGGATCTAAACATCTAGCAAGCATTTGTTGAATCTTAAGTCAAAGGGGGCTAGCGATGGTATAAATGTAAAGTATTCTCAGTTAATTACACTTCAGTTTTATCGAATGAAAACGCTAAAGACATGTGTAATGGGTATTAGGTCGTATATGATGGTTAATTTTTTTAAGAGGCATTTTCAGGCACATCAATATTATTACGTCCTTAAAAATTGTGTAATGTTTAACCTCTTATAATGTTCATATTCTATCATTACTTTCCAATTTTGTTATCCTCATTGGTCATTATACTAGAAATGTCATTCCTCTTTATTGCCCATATAAAGCCCACGAGGATGATATTGAGGGCATAATCAAGCCACTTAACGCCCCTATAATGCCCATTACTGATGGTTTGATAATGGCATGAAAGAGTTTGATAACGCCCACACACCATCCCTCATGTGCATTATAGGAGCATGAAGGAGTGACATTTCTAAAAAAATGTTCAATAAGAAGGAAAACATGGAAAGTAATGAATGAAAAGACGTTAGACTGTGCGTAGTCTTCACTTTTTGGGGCGTTTTTAAGCCCTAGAACGCCCAAACACACCCGGCGACGGCCCACCGGGGCGGGTTTTTTTTTTTTTTTTTTTTAAATTTTGGTTGTTTGGCGTTGTATATTCCACGCCCAAGCCCCATTTTGATGGTCCAATCACATGTAACCATCTTCGACTTTAGCCAATCAATTTTTTTCATGTTTTTTTTTATTTAATTCTTTACACACCTTTTAACATAATGCCCATGTTCCCATTACACCCATTTTAGAAAAACACACATTTGCTGACTAGGACGACACGTGGCGGACAACGCCCAAAGGTGGGGCATTATTCACCCCCACGACTATGCATGGTCTTAAAGGGTCTTAAGTATTACATGAGTCGTTATGATGCTAATGTGGCAAAAAATGCATCTTAATGTGGCATTAACCATTACGGATGTTCTACATCGGCATTACCTTACTTAATTTGGAATTTTTAAAGTAAATTACTTAATTTTATGACACCTAGCATTTTTGGTATCTAATAATTTTAGTTATTGATAATAGATTTTTGTTATTTAATGCAAATTTGGTATTTACTACATATACATTATTAAGTTGAGGGAATAGTGCAGCAGCTTGTCTGGCACTTCCCTATTGGACCAACCCATTTTTAATTTAATTTTATTCTTAGCTTGAAATTACCGTTTCGTCCTTTGTTTAAAAATTACGTTTTCGCCCCTAATTCAAAATAAAATTCTATTTTTTCCCTGTCTCAAAAATTACGTTTTTGCCCTCAGTTCAAAAACTCATTTCTAATTCTATTCCCATTTTAAATTTACGGTTTCGCCCTCCGTCTAAAATTACGCTTTTGCCCCCTTCAAAACAAAAAAATTTGTTTTTGCCCTAGCTCAAAATTACGATTTTACCCCCAACTCAAATTTACATTTTTTTCCCACAGTTCAAAATAAAATTATGTTTTCCCCGATAGCTCAAATTTATGATTTTGCCTCCAGTTTAAAATTATGATTTCGCCCCCAGTTCAAAATATTTTTACGATTTTGCCCTCTGTTCAAAATTATGATTTTGCTCCTATTTCAAAAATTACGATTTCTCCCCCAGTTAAAAATTATGATCTTGCCATCATTTTACTTTTTTGTTTTTTGCAAAACTATAGTACTGTTAGGGCTGGATTTTTATTATAGGTGATCCTTATACGTGATCCTAACCAGTGATCCTTGTTTCTTTGGCAGACAGTGATCCTCAGCAGGACTTCAGGATCAGGATCATGGGACATTATAGTGATCCTCATACTAACGGCCACTTCCGCTTAATACAACATTGTTTTGCAGGAACATCTAGCAGGATACGCTCTAGGCATCATGATCAAGGGACGCGTCTTCACAATTATGGCAAGAGCTTAATTGAAGATAGACGTTGCACAGGATATGGAAACTTGGCTTGATTTATGGGCGGCTATTTAGGCTAGATTGTATCTCATTTCTAAAGGGGTAATGAGCTGAATATTAGTTTAGCTACCTAAAATAGGTCACCTACACACGTATAAATACCACTCTTCCTCATTCGGAAGAACACACACGACATACAACGCAACTCTCACACACTTAGACACTCGAAACAATAGTGATCCTTGTACTCAGCTCATTATCATCCAAAGTTGTAATCATATTTTTATTATATTGAAGTTGGTGATCGGTAGTTGCCATCACCCGAGGTTTTTTATGCCGGAGATCATACATTGATCAAGGGCTTTTTCCTCGTATAAATCATTGTGTCTTTGCATCTTTTATCACAGAAGTGATCCTTTACTTTCGTAATTAACCAAGCATCATACCCCGTTTACATAAAGTTTGGTTACATTATCCTTGTGTGATTTTTGACCAAAACAGTTTGGCGCCAACCGTGGGGCAATTGGTGCTTCATTCATAAGAAAATCTTTTGTTCGAAATCATTTCAAAGAGTTACATGGCTTCATCATTGAAGAACACGTCCACGGCGATGTCTGCAGTCACCTCATCACAGACCACTTTGCCTCCTCCACCGGCAGGATCTCAGAAAAATACTGAGAAGAGATCAACTCCCACTTTCTCTAAACCTCCATCTTCTTCTGCTATGAATTCTTCTATTCCCAGTACTAGTGATATATTTGCTTTAATTTTGCAGATGAAGGATCGTATGCAGCGGCAGGATGAGACTAATGACAGGATCCTCAGGGAAATTGGAGACCTCAAAAGACAAAAGAAAGCGGCAGAGGATCACTCCCCACTGATGCCCAAATCCTTGAGCTTCGATACTCCAATGATCACTTCCCAGCCATCAGGGATCCCGGACGTGCAAATCATAGGGGAGTCAAGAGGATCACATCTCAACTCGGCAGCAATGACTCAGACATCAGGCTCACATTTTCGGCCAGTAGGATCCTATCCTCAGTACATGGGATCCTTCATGAATTCAGGAGCCTATCCGGGGGCACAGCAGTTTCAAGGATCCTACTTTGTTCCAGGATCATTCCAGGGCCAAGGATCCTCCTTTGTTCCAGGATCATTCCAGGGCCAAGGATCCTCCTTTGTTCCAGGATCATCCCAGGTTCAAGGATCCTCCTCCGTTCCCGGATCATCCCAGACACCAGGATCCTTTCAGATACCAGGATCCCTAAAAAGTTTGCAAACAGGAAGTCTAGATGTCCATCAAGGGGACTTCATTCCAATGCAGACCATTGCTTCCACTGGTCCCTTCGTTGTTCCAGAATCCCAGCAATATGGGTTCCCTAACTTGAACCCGATGGGAGGTAACACTTTAAATAATTATCCTACCACTAACCATGGATTCATGCAGGATACAGGTACCAATCATGCTATGGCCAGGGAGTTGCAGAAGCTAAAAGATATGATCTCAAGTGTTCCAGGGGTAGTCAAGCCTATCCCAGAGATTGCAGATGAAAGCCACAAGGTATCTCGCTTTGCACCACCAATTTGTGATGCAGAGGTACCCAAAAGGTTCCATATCCCTACCATGAAGCTGTATGATGGCACAACGGATCCAGAGGAGCATATAGCACAATACAGAGAGAGGATGGAGATCAATCCTATCCCAGAAAAGTTAAAGGAAGCATGCCTATGTAAAGGATTTGGATCCACTGTTACTGGATCAGCTCTTAAGTGGCTGCTAAGTCTTCCCCCCTACTCTATTACTTCATTTGCTAATTTAGTTAATTTATTCAATAACCAATTCTCTTGTAGCAGAAAATTTGAAAAATTAACTAGTGATTTGTACAGGATAACTCAAAATCATAATGAATCATTAAGGGATTATATAACTAAATTTAGTAAAGAATCCTTGGACATTCCCAACTTGGATATGGCTACGGCTGTTGAAGCCTTCAAAATGGGACTACTTAAGGATTCACTATTCTATGATGATCTTGTTATGACACCATGCAGGAATCTAGATGAAGTAAGAACTCGAGCACTCAGGTTCATCCGGCTAGAGGATGACAAGAGGATCCAGGAGAGACAAGTAGGATCCTCAAAACCGGAGAAGCAAGGATCCTCCTTCAAGAACAACAAATTCAAATCCTACCATAGAAATGAGAACAAGAATGTGCATGCTGTTGACCAGGAAGAGGATGATGAAGATTATCCTCCAATCTCAGAATATTGTTTCTCCGTTGATAATCATGAACTGATCCTTGCAATGCAGAATCTAGGTGAAAAAGCTAGATGGCCCAGGAAGAATGATAAACCATCCGGGACTAAAGACAAGTCCAAATGGTGTGCATACCATGAGGATTTCGGGCATCTAACTGAAGATTGCATAGCCTTAAGGAAAGAAATTGGATACCTGCTAAGCAAGGGGCATCTAAAAGAATTGTTGGGGAGAAAAAAGCAAAGGACCCAGGATCCTGAAAAAATCCCTGAAAAAGCTCCAGCACCTCCAACAGATGCACAAGTGATCAACTTTATATCCGGAGGATCAGACATCTGTGGTACATCCTTCTCGGCGGCCAAAAGACATGCAAAAGAATCAAAAATGGATAATGGAGAGAGGCCTATTAGAACATCAAGTGTCTCAGAAGGGAAGATGATAACATTTGATGAGGATGATCGCATCAACATTCAGGATCCTCATCATGATAGTTTAGTTATTACTCTCTTTATCTCTAACCATTTTGTACGCAGGATCCTTATCGATGGAGGAAGCTCAGTGAACATTATCCAGCTTGATGTTCTGAAGAAAATGGGTATCCCAGAATCAGACATCACACCGAGATCCTCCGTGCTTGTAGGATTCAGTGGAGAAACGAAGAAAACTCTGGGGGACATCAAACTCCCAATCTACGTGGAAGGATTACATAATTATCAGAAATTTTGTGTTATTGACTGTTTATCTTGTTGCAACGTTATCCTTGGCAGGCCTTGGATACATGACATGAAAGCAGTCCCATCTACCTACCATCAATGTGTGAAGCTCCCTAGCCCATGGGGAATAATCAAGATCGACAGTGATCAGCAGGAGGCTAAGGATTGTTATACCTCATCTATGAAGCCAACCTCGAAGCCAAGGGAGCAATAGCAATTACAGTATCCTCCGAGGAACGTCTTGGAGGCAAGGGAACAGGATGTGGACGAAATCCTTTTGGATCCTAGTGATCCTGAGTCAAAGATCTATATCGGGTCAGGGATCCTTGGCAAGATGAAAGAAGATTTACTATCCTTCCTCAAAAGACGAAAATCCACCTTTGCTTGGAAACATGAAGACATGACAGGTATATCTAAGGATATTATTACTCACAAACTCGGCATTGACAGGACTATCAAACCAATCCATCAAAAAAGGAGGAAGTTTGCACCAGAAAGGAATGCCATTATCCAAGAAGAAGTAGAGAGACTACTTCGAGCAGGTATGATCAGAGAGGTAAAATATCCAAAATGGTTAGCCAATGTGGTCGTTGTCCAAAAGAAAAATGGAAAGTGGAGGGTATGTGTCGATTTCACTGATTTGAATAAGGCATGTCCCAAGGATCCTTTCCCATTACCCCACATTGACTCCATGGTGGATGCAACGGCGGGGCATGAACTGTTAACCTTCATGGATGCATCATCTGGATTCCAACAAATTCAGATGGAACCATCTGACCAAGAGGATACAGCCTTTATGACCCCAACCGGTCTATATTGTTATATTGCCATGCCTTTTGGACTAAGAAATGCAGGTGCAACATATCAAAGGCTGGTGAATATGATGTTCAAAGAACAAATTGGAAAAACTATGGAGGTGTACATAGATGACATGGTGGTCAAGTCAAAGAAAGCCGAGGATCACCTAAAGGATTTGGAAGAAGCATTCGATATCCTTGATAATTACAACATGAAACTTAATCCTTCAAAATGCCATTTTGGTGTTAAGGCAGGAAAGTTCCTAGGATACATGGTAACTCAGAGGGGCATTGAAGCAAGCCCGGAGCAAATCAAAGCATTAGTAAATATCAAATCTCCTGCCAATGCCAAGGATGTTCAAAGACTGACAGGCAGGATAGCAGCTTTGAACAGGTTCATATCGAAATCCTCAGAAAAATGCAAAGAATTCTACGATATCCTAAGGAAGAATAAGAAGTTTGAATGGACTGAGAAGCATGAGAACGCTTTACAAGCCCTTAAAGAATATATGTCCTCAGCACCAGCATTAGCAAAACCGGAAAAAGGAGATGTGTATCCTCAACCGCTGTAAGTGCTGTCCTTGTCAAGGATCACGAAGGTACACAATATCCTATCTACTATGTAAGTAAAAGTCTACTTGATGCCGAATCCAGGTACTCACACCTCGAAAAACTTATTCTTGCATTAATCATGGCATCCACTAAGTTAAGGCATTATTTTGAAACCCATACTATTGTTGTTAAAACTAATTTTCCAATTAAGAATGTCCTCAGGAAACCGGAGATGTCAGGGAGAATGGCTAAGTGGGCAGTGAAGCTTAGTGCCCATGATATAAGATACGAACCAAGAACAGCCATTAAATCACAAGCCTTAGCCGACTTTGTGGCTGATTTCAGTAGTGATCTACAAAAAGAAGCAGAATTGGAGGTCCAGCAGCTGGATGAAACCAAGGATCCTTGGATACTACACACTGACGGATCCTCAAATGTCAAGGGCACAGGGCTCGGGATCCTACTAAAATCGCCACAGGGGGACATAGTACCCCACTCCATAGCCTGTGAGTTCCAAGCAACTAACAATGAGACTGAGTATGAAGCCTTGATTGCTGGCTTGCAAATTGCTAAGGATATGGGGGTAAAATATCTTAAAGTATATGTAGACTCATTATTAATCACCAATCACTTTAATGGATCCTATGCTGTTAAAGGTGAAAAACTAATCAAATATTTAGAGATAGTCAAAGAATTGGCACTCTCTTTTGTTTCTTTTAGCTTAACACAGGTACCAAGGGAGGATAACACGGAAGCTGATGCATTGGCCAACTTAGGATCATCCTTAAAAATCCCAGAAGACATAAGTATCCCTATCATCCATATCCTAGCTCCTGCTATTGAAAATCAAGTGGCCATGGAAATAGAAGAGGATACTGCAGTAATCCCTAGTGAAGAACCTCAATCTTATTCAGGATCATGGATCCCACCAATCATGAAATACTTGCAAAACGGAGAGATTCCAATGGGAGAAAATCCTAGAGCTTTCAGGATCAAGGTATCTCAATTTACAATCTTAAATAATGTGCTATATAAACGATCCCTTGCAGGACCATATTTAAGATGTATTGAGGATCCTGAAATTGAAGAAGTGTTGAGAGACTTCCATGAAGGAGACTGTGGAAACCACACTAGGGGCAGGGCATTATTCTCAAGGATCCTTAGAACAGGATACTACTGGCCAACCATGAAAAGGGATGCTGTAGAGTATGCTAAGAAGTGTGATCCTTGCCAAAGACATAGCAATATCCTCCATCAGCCAGCTGAATTTTTACACCCAATACCATCCTCTTGGCCATTCATGAGATGGGGGATGGATATAGTTGGCAAGCTCCCTAAAGCACCTGGTGGAAAAGTATTTATGCTTGCTATGACTGACTACTTCTCTAAATGGATAGAAGCTGAAGCTTTTGCTCAAGTCAGAGAAAAAGAAGTTATATCCTTTATCAAAAGAAACATTATAACTAGATTTGGCATTCCCTCTGAAATTGTATGTGATAATGGTTCCCAATTCATTGGAACCAGAACTACTAACTTTTGTGACAGTTGGGGAATCAAGATGATCACATCAACACCAGTTCACCCACAAGCCAATGGTCAAGCAGAATCATCCAACAAGATCATCATCAACAATCTGAAGAAGAAGCTAGGATCCAAGAAGGGGAAATGGGCAGAGGAGTTACCTTATGTGCTATGGGCTGATAGGACAACTCCCAAGAATGCCACTGGTCAAACACCTTTCTCTTTAGTATTTGGGGCAGAAGCAGTGATCCCAACAGAAATGGTGATCCCAACTGCTAGAACAAGTGCTCGTGATCCTGAAGAAAATGCTACAATCCTAGCTCAGGATTTGGATACTATTGAGGAAATCAGGGATCTAGCTAGGATAAGGATGGCAAGCTACCAACAAAGAATGGCTGGTGCCTACAACAAAAATATCAGAATAAGGAAGTTCCAAGTCGGAGACATGGTGTTGAGAAAAGCATTTCAAAATACTATCAATCCTGCTGACGGGAAGTTAGCACCAAAATGGGAAGGTCCCTACTTGATTGAAGCTGAAGCAGGAAAGGGGGCATATAGGTTGCTAACCATGGAAGGAAACTTATTGCCAAGAGCCTGGAATGCTGTTCACTTAAAGAAATATTTCATGTGAACATGATCCTTCATGCATGTGATCCTTATATTGAAGAACCATCGAAGGATCCCGGTGATATCAGTGATCCCTACTCTGGTAATATGCTTATCCTAGAAACTATTGCATTTTCTTACTTTTTACCTAAGGATAAGGATCATGTATCCTTCATCCTCTACTCACAAAACATTTGAGTTATGATAAGTTCAGGTATCTTCAGCATATCGTCAAAGATCTTCAAAAGCACCACAGATCCTTGGGTCCAACCCCAGTTATCCTTGGGATTATCCCCAGTTTCCGCCAGCAGCGCACGATGATCCTGATATAGTTCACGTCTTTGGGACCAGTACCCACTCCCGGGGCTGACAACCTCATCGTACTGGCTATATTTAGGATCCTCCGTATAATGGTAGACGTACCATACATCCGTTCCTAAGGTTTCTAACGTTTTCACGTTAGCTAAGGTTTTGACATTTTCATGTCACTAAGTTTGGATAGTCGCCAGTAAGGGCCATACTCCAGTTTACATACGATCCTTTGGGCTTGTCCCCAGTTATCCTATGGGCTTGTCCCCAGTGATCCTCCAGGATCATTCTCAGTTATCCTTTGGGCATGTCCCCAGCTACTAATTTATCTCTTACATTGGCTTAGTCCCAAGATATGTTCCATCTTTCAGGTTCTCGAAGTTAAACAAATAAGGGTCCTTAATCCTTATCATCCTTTAAAGTTTTACTTGTGGTTATCCCGATTGAAGGTTAGGATCCTAACTTGGATCCTCAGGTATGATCCTTGACTATTTTGATTATACTCATTATCCTTACCGACCCTTATACTTTGACAACCAAACCTATGATCCTTGAACTAAAGTACTTTGAGAATTTTCAATATCAGGATATTTGATCTGGGATCATATCCTAAATTTGGATAACATATTTTCAACTCTTGCCACTTTAAACAAATATACTACAAAAACAACTGAGAAACAAGAAGATAAGGATAACAACACGAGATAAGCCAGAAAAGTTAAGTTATATTATTAAACAAAAGGATCATTAACCCTTTCAAAAAGTTGTCAAAATTGCCAACCCACATTTCTACCAGCAAAACGTGGCCCGTCCACATGGGTTGGCAAAGGGTGTCCATTGTCTATGCGGTCTTAGCAGGTGCAGGAAATTAAAAGCGGCAGGATCACAAAGGCTTCATCCCCCAAACAGAGGATCCCTCCACCTTTTGTAATCCTACCTATTGTTCAAAGGATCTGGGACCCTTAACCCTAAGAAACTATTGTTCAGAGATTACAGACCATAATTGTTTCAAACACCACAAACTACTATCAAAATTTAAAAAATTGGGCTCCGGCTATGTCTAGAAGTTTCCATCATTGCCCAATCTTGCAGCTCAAACCTTCGCTGCACCATCACCACCAGCTCCACTTGCCTCCCCCTGATCCTTACCAGCATCTCCACCTTCAAGCATAGGGATATCCTCAACATCATCATCCTCCAACTCTGCTAGCCTTGCCTTCCAGCCTTCAATATCCCATGTGCTCTTATCAAAGGAAGGATCCTGAGCCTCCGTGGCCATCTGCAGTTGTATCTTGTACATAGCTATCGCGGCAGAGACTTTAGCGTCCTGAGTAATGTCATGCTTCTCATAATCGAACTTGATCAATGCTTTGACAGCCTTATCCTTAACAGCCCGGATCTCCTTCTCAAGATCAGTGATCTTGAGATCCTTCAGCACACCCCTTTCATGAAGGTCGGCAATCTGGCGATCCTGATCTTCAACGTGGCTAACATAAGATTCTATTTCAGTAAGTTTCTGCAAAAACAACAGGATATAACGTCAGACACGGGTGATCCTCAAAAACCATCAAGATAACCAACAGGGGCAGTGATCCTAACCTCGTTGACAGAATCAAGAAACTGCTGGCGAATCAGGGGAAATCCTTGAAGATCCTCAGAAACTTTCCTCTTCTTTCCCTTACCCCTAATGGGTAATTTAGGGGCTGAAGCAGAAGGACTAGCAACAGAAGTCTTCTTCTTCGAAGACGTGACCTTGGCAAGATCATCAATCCCAAACAAGGAGGCAGATTTGGCAGACTTAGCGGATTTCCCAGCACCTACACAATCAAAACAAGATAAGTCTCCTAACTAATTTAATATTTTTTGCCTAGAACTTACTTTTTGGTAAGGATACTTACTTGACATTGTGGCAGATGCGGAGGATACTTCTTGTGAATCTCGGATGGTGACTTGAAAACTTCTGACCTCAGGATTAAGCCTTTTAAAAGCTAAAACTCTTTCTCTTGCAGCAGGGGTTAACTTGAGATGAGCGATGGAAATAGCTGCAAAGGAAAAAAGACATTAGTGATCTTCATCAAATGAGACAGGACTGATAGTGATCCTTCGAGGATCCTCTACCCTACCATGAGTGGCCCACTCCTTGGGCAGATCATTCCCATTAGGGAGGGAATCCCTTCTCACGAAGAAAAAACGACGCTTCCAATTTGTGTCATTTTTGGTAACTTTCAAAACAGGATGATCCTCCCCGGCCTTCCGTTTCAACAAATATCGATGAGAACCAAACGTGGTAAGATCATAAAGTGCGGCCAGCTCTGCCATCCCTAAATCAATCCCCTCCTGCTCGATGATCCTCTCGAAGGTATACAAGACCCTCCAGATCATCGGCATAGCTTGGATATAAGATATGCCGGTCAGAGAAAAGAAAGATTGGGTGAAGGCCGGAAAAGGATACGAATATCCTATGATAAATGGAGTTGCAGGAAAGATCACCCAGGTGTCTGAAATAAAATCACTCAAGGCAGTGGAAGTGAAGGATTTGAAAACAGCATTCGCCGGGAAACAATGACGAATTCTGTCTATGTGAACATCAGTGAAACAACACCTCTCCGTAGGAGAATCCTTGATAATCCCCTGGCTTTTTAAGGGACTATCCTTCTTGGGATCCTTGTGTGGAGAATTCCGGAGCAACATGTTTGTGACGGGACGGAAACAGAGTAGAAGCAGAAAACAGAGCAAAGAGAAAAGAAAGAGAGAAAGATACCTGATCAATCTTCGGTGCAGAATATAAAGGGAGTGTATCTTGAATTTAAATACAAACTGATCCTCACCCTATCTCCTATTTATAATCATGATTTGCAGGGATTGTCACATCCATGACGTAATGATCGTAACGGCTAGTTCAATATTAACGGCTAGTTACTCGGAGTTGCCCGTTGGAGATAAGATCAAAACAAAATACAACTCGTTAATTTACAATTAACTCCTTATATTTTGGGGGCAATTGTTAGGGCTGGATTTTTATTATAGGTGATCCTTATACGTGATCCTAACCAGTGATCCTTGTTTCTTTGGCAGACAGTGATCCTCAGCAGGACTTCAGGATCAGGATCATGGGACATTATAGTGATCCTCATACTAACGGCCACTTCCGCTTAATACAACATTGTTTTGCAGGAACATCTAGCAGGATACGCTCTAGGCATCATGATCAAGGGACGCGTCTTCACAATTATGGCAAGAGCTTAATTGAAGATAGACGTTGCACAGGATATGGAAACTTGGCTTGATTTATGGGCGGCTATTTAGGCTAGATTGTATCTCATTTCTAAAGGGGTAATGAGCTGAATATTAGTTTAGCTACCTAAAATAGGTCACCTACACACGTATAAATACCACTCTTCCTCATTCGGAAGAACACACACGACATACAACGCAACTCTCACACACTTAGACACTCGAAACAATAGTGATCCTTGTACTCAGCTCATTATCATCCAAAGTTGTAATCATATTTTTATTATATTGAAGTTGGTGATCGGTAGTTGCCATCACCCGAGGTTTTTTATGCCGGAGATCATACATTGATCAAGGGCTTTTTCCTCGTATAAATCATTGTGTCTTTGCATCTTTTATCACAGAAGTGATCCTTTACTTTCGTAATTAACCAAGCATCATACCCCGTTTACATAAAGTTTGGTTACATTATCCTTGTGTGATTTTTGACCAAAACAAGTACTATTTTATTTTGCTTGGTTGACTCAATGTAACTTTTATTGTGTCAAGCAGTTGTCTAACACTCGCTTATTGGTCCTGACAAATTAGTATTTTACCCCCAGCTCAAAATTACAGACCTGTTATTGTTTTAATTTTTTTAGCAAAACTATGGTAGTGTTTTCGTTTAATTGGTTGTCTCGATGTATTTTTTTAGATCGTGTTATAAGTAGTATGTACAAGTAACCTAAATACATGAATACATGTTATAAAGGTCTCTTCGCCTTTGCGGTTCTTCACTCCTTGTGGTCGAAGGAGCTCGCGTATTTGAAGGTCCAGCTTCGTGATCGTGGTGAGTAACGATCTCTCCTCTGCCTCTTCTTCCCCTTCCTCTTCCTCGGAAAATCACTGGCGGCATATTTCCTGCTTTTAAAACTTTAAGTAACAATAATAAAAGAAAAGACAAACTTGGAATAACAATTCGAATTTGTCCTATGTTCTTGTCTAGACTCAAGTATGTGCAATTGTGTCACTGAGATTAAACACATTAGGATAGTGTTTAATTCACTCAATGTTGGCTCTGATACCAACCTGTCACACCCCGATTTCCACGTGTATCACCGGTGGGCCCGGTGGGGGATTACCGTGACGTAGTTGGCAACAATATAGTCAAACCACAATATATAAATGCACAGCGGAAGCATAAAGATAAATATGATTCAACCATTTACTGTAATATCAAATGTATCACAAGTAGTTGAATAGTAACCACAGGAGGGATCAAAATAAATAAAAATGTTGTTCAACAGCTATGACATCAAGCTTGCGAGACTTCTTAAGATGCTAAGGAGCTATTGCCAGCCGATTACGTGTAGTACCTGCACTTAATCTTTTTGGGAAAATACGTCAGTTTACACTGGTAAATACATTCAACCGACACTTTTGTAAAATGTTTATTAAAATTGATTTGAATGCACGAGGCACAAATTCTTTTATAACTTGGGAGAATTATTTAAAATTATAATCTTGTGAACGAATTACATGTTCCTTCTATGCGTTCAGTAGCCCGGATCTAGTCCGGGTTAAAGATCAATAGACACACCATATTGCGTAAAACCGAGGTGGGTAAACCATCGGCTACGTCTTTTAATAGTATAGACATAATACCGGGTGTACGCCTACACCCGACTGTCAAGGTCGTGGCCATTTCTTCGAATGATGCCAAGGATATCCGGGACATGGTCATTAACCCCCCAAAGGCTTTTAAGTAACAAGACTGTTTAAATGAGCCGATCAAATTATTCAATTAACCACCTAAGCGATGGAAGATTTGATGCTCAATCAAGCGGTATTTTATATACCGTAACCCAAGCCCGTATAAGGGAAAATAAGTTAAAAGTATTTACCTTTGAAAGTATTGTCCTTAATCGGTTAAATCACAGATATCTTTTACTGGGGCTCCTATTCTGGAACGAAGGTTTTAAAATAACCTATTAGAATCCTAACGGGTCTTTATATTAGCCGTAGCCTAGACCGGTTAGTTTCGAGGGATAGATACGGTTTAATCGCGTGAAAGGCGAAAACCGAGAATGGAATGTGATTCTGACCCAACAAGTTCGGAGACTTGTTTTATACGGGTTTATTATTCACACTCTGAATCTTGGGGTCAAAATGATATGGTTTGACCCGTATCGGCTAATTTATGTAAACTAGTTACATAAGCCGAACCGTGCGCGCAATAGGCGCAACGGGCAACCGTGGGAGTCCTACACTGTTTTCCTAAGTCAATATACTTTAAAGAGGTTGTGGTATCAGTAGGATACCTTCCATAATGCCCGTAACGAGTTTTAGTTCATTATACGCCCCGTAGGGGTTTTCCGGTCATTTTAAAGACTTTTAAAGGGCTTTCTGAGTTCTACAGGAAACCTGAGTTTCCCGATCAGTTTAATAAGTCTAAAATATCTTATTTATTATTTAAAATCAGTAGCAACTGGAATCGGGTCAAAAGACCTTGTAGAACTCAAGTTTTGGCCAAAAAGGGCATATTCGGTATTTACCGAACCGTAGCCATAACCGTAGGTTATGAGCAGGTGAAAATTAATTAAAAATCTTTAAAAATCCCAAAATATTATTTTACTACAGTGGGTAAAAGTTTTGGTGACGAAATCTTGGTTTAGGTAGGCGTTATGCTAATTGCGCCGTTTATTACAAAAGTTTCTTATAAATGCGCTATTTAGCATAACTCCCATTCTAGACCTCGGATTGGCGTGAAACTTTAGGGACATGCTTAGAATTTAGTAAGCAAGGTTATGGTCCCTTCACGTGTCCGAAATACTCGTTTTATTTTAAAAAGGGCGTTACGGTCAACTTTTAAGTAATTAACGGAAATGCGTAAAAGACTCGGACAAACAACGAACCGGTCACAGAGGGTGATACCATCACGTGACCTGGTCCTAAGAGAGTCCTAAAGCATATCTACATTGTACTAAAACGGGTCAGAACTGAAGTCAAAGCAAAAGTCAAACTTTTGCGACATTCGGCTCCGAACCGTGTCAATATATCAAATGGCCGAATCAAACGAGCTTAGACAAGTTAATATACTTAATATCATGTTTTATGAGTGTTCAAACAGGTTTCATACCATCTATATTACAGATTATGCAAGAATCGCAAAAATGACTTTCTGTTGACTTTTTAAGTATACGTTTGACTCGACATTTGGACTAGTTAGAGTGGTGATCAGGGGGAACCCTTTTAGAGTTTATTACCCACATAAATACCAACACATAACTATTTTTGATTCGAGAATTCACTGGACCATTCGTGATTTATCGCAAAGTCAATCGTTAGTTACGACGGATTGACTTTTAGGCTAAACTAAGCAAAAACAAAGCCATATAAGGTTTGGCATACTTACAGAGACTTGATGTAAGACTTAGAACTAGAGGAGAACACTTGGGAGCTTCAGAAATGATCAGAGAGTGTGTTTTGAGGTGTGTTTCAATTGTGAACCATGTATGCCTATTTATAGTACACAACTTGTCTCTAGATCATTACAACACACACTACAAATGAGTATGGATGAATGGCAGGTGTCCTAAGGTGCTATGGGTCGAGTAGGGGACGCCCATGCCTCTGGGAAACCCATTCATATATGTTTTACCGCTTTAAACAGCCAACAGCCAACTTTCTGTCGCTGGGCATCGCTTACGGACCGTATGGCTTGGGCCTTGCGGTCCGTAAGCCTGTGGCAGAGACAAGCTTAATCATTCACCCCTTTACGGTCCGTAAGGCAGGACCCTTGCGGTCCGTAAAGGTTATTTTTAAATCTTTTTCATTCTTTTGTAATGATTAATAAAATCCTTATATTTAGTAACGAAATCTTTGATAATTAATAGCCTGACCTTTCGGGTTTGAAGGGGTAACTTTGCGATTTGGCCCTCGATTATTTACAACTAAGGGCCTTGTGTTATTTACCCGTACTGTTAAGTCCCCGGTTATCTTGTTAATTATTTGGAAAGCCGTAACTTTCATTGTTGACGCTTTTAACCCCTCTCGTACGAACTTGATCATAATTTTCTCGTTTTAAAACGGAACTTCGCGGAATTTATACAGTATATTCTAGTGAGCGTATTTTACTGTTACAAAGCCTCGGGTACGTCAAAGGGTCACTCAGAGGTATAATTAAACATGTTGACACAGTTAACCCCGGCAAGTTGTAATCCCTCACTTTCTTCCGCGTTTCGCTTCCGTACGATCCATGATTTATTCGTTTGAAGGTACGAGCATCGTTTAGGGTTACTATACAGTATACTTACCCTTGTTTGACATTTATAACCCTCGAATTTACATACTTTCAAGGTTTGTCGACTTTAGTCCTTTATTTAATATTATACGCCACGTGTAAACTCAAGACACATGTCAATACATTATTGGACGCAAAATTTCGAGGTGTTACATATAAACTTGAAAATTCTGTAGTTGTGTTTCTTGAAAGTTTGATTTCCATTTCCGCACATTATTTTCATACTTGTTGAAATTACTTGCCAAATTTAGTTAAAGAACATTATTATCTGGGATCAACAATTGGTATCATAATAGATTGAATTAACTATTTTCAAACGATCAATTGCTCATTTTTCATAACATTATTTTTTAACAAAATATGGCAAACTTTCAAACATGGAACAATGCTTTCAATGTTGGGTCGATGTCAAAGCCTCCGACTTTGGTAAGAGAGGAGTACCCCAATGGAGAATCGGGATGATCAATTTCCTAAATGGACATGATCGAGCTTTGTTTTAATCCATTGAGAGAGGCCTATATACACCCACTGTTGAAATCCTAGTTGTTTCAGCAACTGAGCATACACCAGAAATACATGTCTCTTTGGCTCCAAAACAAGAAATACATTGGAGCAAAGAAGACAAGGATAAGGTGGAAGCTGATGAATGGACTAAATCACTTTTGATTATGGCACTTCCTAATGACATATTTTCTCAGGTAGATGCATGTGTATCTGCTAAGAAAATATAGGATCAGTTGGAAAATCTTTGTGAATGAGAAGGGAGAATGAAAAGAAACAAACTTACAAATTGTGTCTCTTCCTATAAGAGGTTCAAAAGTCTTTCAAATGAGAGTCTTTCTGAAACATATAATAGATTTACTAAACTACCAAAAAAGTTCTTTGATCAAGAAAAATGAAACACAAGGTTTATCAGGAGAGCTCTACACAGCCTCTCAAAAGCTGGTGAAAAGTTGTTCACACGAATAGCCTTAACTAATTTTAGTCTTTGCATCAATTATGATCAGATCACCAACAGAAAAGTGCTCATGTCCCCTCCTGACACAACAATCCCAACAGAACTACAAGGAGAAGCCAGAACAGGAGTTATCTTTGAAGAACCAGTACTTTTTGTTGTTTTCAGAGACCATGAAGAAAGAAGGCTCTCTTTAGGGTTGATGAAATATGCAAGTACTCAAACCATACCCTCAAATACACAAAAGATTGCATGAACAAGAAATATGAGCAACTTAAAGCAAAGGGACGTGAAAAGGAGGTGCTGCGAACAAAGATTAAAGAAATCATCAATGAATGTATTCAAGCAAGAACTTGGTACAAAGCGATGTTCAAGGAATGCGACAAGATGATTGACTTCAAGAAAAGACTAAAGGATGGTGATCTATACAGAATTAATCAGTGATTGACAAACAATTTATTTATGTTATTTCCTTTCTTTGAACAATGTTTCTGTCACAAATTTAAATTTATGTGGTTTGAATTTCTTTTATGTTCTTTATTATGCGTAGTTATTTTTCTTACAATACTTAGGGGGAAATTGTTAGGAAACTTTTTGTAAGTATTGAAGAAAAATATGATCAATCTGATCATATCCTGAAGATAAAGTCAAATAGATCAAACAGAAGGAAGATACGAGATAATAGAACAAAAGCCGAAGAGAAGACAAATATTCAACAGATATCAGAACTAGACCAGAAGAAGACGATCAGAGTAGACCAATATTATAAGTCTGATGCTTAACATCAGAATCTGGTAACTTTTGATCATCAAAAATTCTGATGATTATTTCAACAGATTTCTGATAAGAGGGCCATCAGAAATTCTAATGAGTCAACTTGTCTAAAAGATAAGGATCCGTCACATTTGTGAAGTAGCAAGTTGGCTTTGATGGATGCATTGAATATGTCAAAAAACTACTTTATGTAGAGCAAGTGCATGAATAAACAAAAGTTTATTCATGAAAAATACTTTCTATAAATAGAGAAGTCACCACCGAAGGAAAATGAGTTAAGACAATCATTCATTACATACAACAAAAACTCCATTGCCGTTCATTACAGAATTCTTAAAGTATTTGTTTGTACTAGCCACAACCACACAATTACCTTTAAACATTATTTATTAAAGTGATATAAACTTGAAAATTCTGTAGTTGTGTTTCTTGAAAGTTTGATTTCCATTTCCGCACATTATTTTCATAATTGTTGAAATCACTTGCCAAATTTATTTAAAGAACATTATTATCTGAGATCAACATTGTTAAATGTCAAACTTGGGATTATCAAGCATGGATGATCAATCAAGGTTCATGCACAAGATTTAGCCTCAATTCACCTTTGAATTTGCTAGAATTTGTGTTTGAAGGGTTTTAGGGGTTTTCTCCCCCTTTCTCTCTAACTCACGACACACGCACACTCTTGTGTGTGTGTGTGTGTGTTTTTTTTTGTGTTTTTCATCTTTTAATACCCACAAGTTTTGTTAATAACCCAATTCGGCCCCCATAATTTGGTTTTATGATAATTGAGCCATAGTTTACCCACTTTACCAATACACAACTTATTTTTAACTACGTTAATATTCCTAGTTGCCTACTTCTCGTTAATTATCATATGAATGTGATAATTCTATATATTAAGTTCGGGGATGCTACCACCCGACTCTAATTAAGTCCCGAATCCCGATAACCCAAGCCTTTTACAACTTTATCTTATAAAATATTCTTTTTATTTAACATAAGGTTTATTTATTTAAATTTTAATGCTTATGGGTTAACTTTTACCACTAACGGTAATTTATTCGTCCATCGTCAATTACTTTGATTTATTTACCAAATCCGTTTTTTGGGATGTTACAATGTAACTACAAATACAAGTGGGATGACCAGTGCCATGCTGCTGCATGGCAGCTGGCCATTGGTTAAGTTTTTAATTTTTTTTTTGTCTTTAGTAAGTTTTTCTTTATTTTAGCTTTTATCCTTCAACATTTAGTATTAGCACCTACAATCCTTTAACTTTCTAATCTTCTTTTACGTGTTTATATATATGTATCGTCTCGGTACAAATTTAAGTTGATTATGTTTCTTTGAAAATGGATAGGCTCAAATATAATATATATATATATATTTTTTTTTTGCATTTTTTTTGTATGTTTTCAGTTGATCAACGTTTTGACATAAATTTTGATTTAGAACAAGTCGGGTCAAATATAGCATGTTTTCATTCGACTTTATAAATTCGACTTCTTTATGTTCCGGCGCCACCGCAACGTGCAGTACCATTTTAAACTTAAAAAACCACAACTTTTTACTTATTTTTATGTACGTATCAGTATAAGTTTAGGTTGGTGTTCGACATAAATTTCTTTTGCAAATAAGTCGGGCTATATAAAATATGTTTCCGTACTTATTTTTATGTACATCTTCAATTTATCTACGTTTTGACGTAACTTTTGTTGAGAAATGATTCAGGTCTTTACTGTACAAATCCGAGCTACTTTACATTTGGACTCGCCGCATCGCGCAAGGAAATTTACCGGTCATTATATTATATATATGAAAACATAATGTATCCACCCTCACCCCCACCCCCACCCCAACCCAACCCCCAAATGAAAAAAATAATATTACTATTATATTTTTTTATCCTTTTATTTATACAAAAAAAAAAAATTCTTTGTTGGCATGTGGTGAATATTATGAGAAAGGTGTGCCGTACTCTATTTAATACCTTCATTCGGCTGTGGTTTGTTGTTACTTTGTGTTCCAAGATGTTGCACAGATTGGTGAGATCAAGATCAGTAGCAACTGCATTATCAGCCTCAAAATCTTTCTCTCACCATAGCAATGCACTCTTTACGACGTCTATGTTGTTCGACGATACCCAAATACAGGTTTCTCATCAATCTACTATATATATATATATGTTCTGTTAAGTTTATAACATACTACTTACATACAAATAAAATTATATGATGTTCAACGGTTTTCATTTCGACATCCATTTTTACACTTTACCACCTTACGTTGGTTATTTTTAGTTTAAAGAAAGTGTTGCGCAATTTGCCCAAGAGCATATCGCTCCTCATGCAGAAAATATAGACAAAACGGATAATTTCCCCAAGGTAAAGTTCAACACAACACAACACAACACAACTTCGTTATAATATTTTCTATATCTTCTTATACATTATTTATACTGATTTTAATTGACACTATGTCTTGTTTATGGTCTAGGAGGTGAACTTATGGAAACTAATGGGAGACTTTAATCTTCACGGACTTACTGCTCCAGGTGAATCATGATTACCCATCACTAAAAAACAATATTAACTTGACTCAAATGTTAAATTATCAATTTATTCACAGTCGAATATGGAGGACTAGACGTTGGTTACTTGTATCATTGTATGGCCATGGAGGAGATTAGTCGCGCATCAGCATCTGTTGGCTTATCTTATGGCGTCCATTCTAACGTCTGTCTTAATCAACTGGTAAGTTAAACCTGAACTGAACTATACAAATATTATACTTTTGTATGCCAAAATTTACTTCCTTGACTTGTTCTTGTAGGTGAGGCATGGAAATGCTGCCCAAAAGGAAAAGTATCTGCCCAAGGTTTAAATACAACTTACTTTAATAAATAACATTTAATTTTAATTAATTATGATTTCGATTCTAATAATTTTAGATAATTATAGTTAATCAGTGGAGAACATGTGGGAGCTCTTTCCATTAGCGAGCCAAATGGTACATACTAATTTATTACTCAAATTGTGTGACATGTGTGTGTGTATATATATATATATATATATATATTTATATATTTATTTCACATGTGGGCAAAGTGACAATATTTAATATCTCTAACAAAGTTAGTGAGTTACCAAGACGACTATCTTGTAGTAGTTTCAGAATAGCATCACTATTTCCACATAGAAAATGAGGTGTTTTGTGGGCTAATAAGTCTTGTTATTTTTGTTGTTAATTACTTACCAGCCGGGTCAGATACCGTTGGCATGAGAACGAAAGCTGATCGTGTTGATGGTGGTTACGTTTTAAATGGGAACAAGATGTGGTGCACCAATGGTGGAATTGCGGATACCCTTGTAAGTATCATATACTCAATATGTACACCCTTTGCTTTTTCTTCGTTAATTAACTTTCGACTAGCTAAAACTCCAAACCGCAGGTGGTTTATGCTAAAACAAATGTCGCGGCTGGCTCCAAGGGGATTACAGCATTTATAGTTGAGAAAGGAACACCTGGGTATATCTATCTATGATCTATCTATCTTCTCCTCATGCTTCAAAACACAACATATTATCTACAGTTTAAAACAATTCTAATGCTTTTTGGATGTATAGATTCATTGCTGCCCAGAAATTGGATAAACTTGGAATGCGCGGAAGTGCCACGTACGTAATTCATTGTGTTTGAACTAACTGTTCTATACTGATGATCTAACAATATGGGAATCTTATGAATCTTAGATACGAGCTTGTTTTCGAGAATTGTTTCGTTCCTACAGAGAATATTCTTGGTGAAGAAGGAAAAGGTAGCATTTGATAAGATGGTGTCCGTCTCTACTTTGCTCTTGTTATAATTTTGTTTTTTTGATTTTTTTTTTTAAATTTGAATATCCACATGTATTTCAGGAGTTTATATCATGATGTCGGGTTTGGATTTAGAGAGAGTTGTGTTTGCATCTGCACCTGTCGGGATCATGCAGGCATGCCTCGATGTTGCTCTTCCATATGTTCGTCAAAGAGAACAATTCGGTCGTCCTATTGGAGAATTTCAACTTATGCAGGTAGGTATCATAGTTAATTACTTCATATGTTTCTTGTTACAGGAAAGCTGGAATTTATCCTGATTTTAAACTGTTTATCTTGTGTCCGCGCGTGTGTGTGAACTAACAGGGAAAGATTGCAGACATGTACGCTTCTTTGCAGTCGTCGAGGTTAGTCTTATTGACTCCATAACACTTAACATGTTGATGCAGATATTGATGGTTAATTGTGTCACAGAGCATATTTATATACTGTAGCCAGAGATTGTGACAACGGGAAAATCGATCCTAAGGTGCAACATATGACCCCCCCCCCCCCCACACACACACACATATATAGATCCATGATGCATGCATTCTTGTACATGAATTAATATATTATCTCTTTCAGGATTGTGCTTCGGTTATACTTGTTGCTGCTGAAAGAGCTACCCAAGTTGCATTGCAGGTCCAACAAGTTAAAACTTTTCTAATCATGAACCGCGATTTCTTAACTGATTTTCTGAATGAATTTCACTTTCTTTTCCAGGCTTTACAATGCTTGGGTGGCAATGGGTATGTGAATGAATACCCGACTGGTCGATTACTACGCGACGCTAAATTGTATGAGATTGGTGCTGGAACTAGTGAAATTAGAAGAATGATTATTGGTCGTGAACTCTTCAAACAACAATAACAAGTTCCTCTTTTCTTGAGAGTTGATCCTAAATTTTCATTTTAGTGATGGCACATGTATGTGACATTCCATATACTAAATAATTAAAATGTTTCACAGTTGTATCATAAAAGCCATAATTGCTTTAACATATAAAATCGAAATTCGAAATAAATTGTATTTTGGGTTTTTAAAGTATATTGTTAAGTATCATAATTTTCTTAAATGAAAGTGTTATAAGTTCTAGTAAATTGAAATGAACATCACTTTTGCCACAGAGATGTATATGTATGTTGGATATAGTTAGGGCTGTAAACGAACCGAACGTTCAGCGAACAGTTCGTGAACCATTCGGCGGGAAGTTCGTTTATGTTCGTTCGACTAGCTTAACGAACAAACACGAACAAAAAATTTCGTTCGGTTAGCTTAGCGAACGAACACGAACATAGGTCTCGTTCGTTCGACTGCGTTCGTGAACGTTCGGTAATATGTTTGGTTACTTCGTCCGTGTTCGTATGATTATATTAAAAAATAATAAATAAAAAATAATAAACCTTTTATCTAAACATATTGAAAACTTAAAACCCTATTTTTTTCTAAGTTAGCTAAAAGTTGGACATGCTAAGACATTTTTAGGGATAATTATGTCTAAGTTAGTTAAAGTTGATTCATCGTTTGGTGGTGTATTAGATTTCGTGTTCTGATTTATCATTTGATGGTTGTATTTAACTACTTATACCCAATGTTTAAGGATAACAATATTTTTATTTTTTTATTTTCAAGTTAAATGTTCGTTTGCGTTCTTTTTTATTTGCTTGCGTTCGTTTATGTTCGAGACCAGTTCGTGAACAACTGAATTTCCTTAACGAACGAACATGAACATAAACTTATGTTCGGTATGCGTTCGTGAACAGTTCGCGAACATGTTAATTTCCTTAACGAACGAACACGAACATGGTCTTGTTCGTGTTCGTTCGGTTTGTTTACAGCCCTAGATATAGTCTAGTGTAAGAAATAGACACATAAAACTATTCATGCATAATTGCATATCAGTCCTAAAAACCATAAACATCACAAACCATCACAAAACCCGAGTCTATAACTTATTCGCTTACATGTTCTCGCATCCAAGACCGCAAAGTTCTTAAATTTTGCT
This sequence comes from Helianthus annuus, assembly GCF_002127325.2. Taxonomy (NCBI): domain Eukaryota; kingdom Viridiplantae; phylum Streptophyta; class Magnoliopsida; order Asterales; family Asteraceae; genus Helianthus; species Helianthus annuus. Next base: position 149,113,686 of record NC_035446.2, on the reverse strand, counting down.
TTGAAAAACAAAGGTTCCATAGTTTTTGGCCAAAAACAAACACAGTACAACTACAACACATGCATAACTAAACAACCAAAGGACAGTTTGATACATACGATGATTAATCTGGCTGACCAACTGACGAAGACTTAGCCGTGTCAACTATAGCCGGTGCTTCCTCCAAACAGCTCGTATTGTCACTGATCACCCCACTGCTCATCAGCTTCTCAACTTCTTCAGCAGTGTATATGTGTATCTTCGTAACCATCCTTGCAAACTCACTGCATGCACATTCACAAACGCGTTTTAGTTTCACTGCTACTATTTTAATAAAGAATATTTTAGAACATAGTGCTTACTCCCATGGATCATCCCCAACAACCATCATATCGTTCTCTTCGTCGGTATACAGTAGTCGCCATCCACCGTCTAGATTATTAAACATGCCTTCCATACTAAACAACACTTCTAGCTCCATGAACAACTCGCGGTAGCTAGACATTTTTGATAGATCGATGGCCCTTCCAACTTTATTCCCTTGTTTGTGAACCTATCAGCGAGTTTAGTATAACCAGATAACCTTAATCTTTGGAGTAAAATGCCATTTTCGTCCCTGAGGTTTGGCCAGTTTTGTGACTTTAGTCCAAAGGTTTGTTTTTCCGCATCTGATCCAAAATGTTTAAAATCTTGCCATTTTCAACCAGCTCGTTAACTCCATCCATTTTTCTCCGTTAAGTCAGGGGTATTTCCGTCTTTTTTGTTAACTTAAAGGGCAATTCAGTCTTTTTCAAGGGTATTCGGTCTTTTTACATAAAGTGAAAAAGAGCAAATTGCCCTTTAAGTTAGCAAAAAAGACGGAAATACCTGTGACTAACTTCACGGAGAAAAATGGATGGAGTTAACGAACCAGATGAAAATGGCAAGATTTCAAGCCTTTTGGATCCAGATGCGAAAAAACAACATTTGGACGAAAGTCGCAAAACTGGCCAAACCTCAGGGACGAAAATGGCATTTTACTCTAATCTTTGGTGGAAAAAACTAGACTTAATTAAGTTAATTACCTTGGTACAACTCCTCTTGTTTGAATTTTTGGCATCCGGTAATTGAGGTGCTTCATTCAATGTAAAACCGAAGAGTTTACAGCTACTCCCAATGCTATCATCTTTCTCACCGGTTAAATTAGGTTCGATAACGGTTTTCTTAGCGGGCCCACCTCCAATAGAAGGTGGAATGATGGGAAAGCGGTTGAAGTCTGTAGGCATGACTCGACCCGGATTTGGTTTGGGTTCAAAAACATTGGGATTTGGAAAACTAAAGTTTCTACCCCCTTCGGAACCAAGAGGGTAGAAACCGGGACTCTCAGTGGTTTGATGCATGTTGAGAACATTGCAATGGGTGTTACCAAGATCGGTTCTTGGTGGGGCCCAAGAACTGATGTCGGTTTTTCCAGTCAATGATCTCAACGAGCAAATTTCTTGACCTTGCAAGACCTTCGGGAATCTAGCGTTATCAGATCCCAGAAAGCCCGAGTAAGGGGTGGTTGAAAGCGGTTGATGATGAGTACTTCTCATAAGTTCACCGATAAAACTCGTATTCCTACCCATCATCGTCATCGCATTAGGGGGGAAACCCGTGTGCATAGAGGGTTGTAACCCAAAGCTTAACGAGTTGTTCATCTTATCACGTCCAAAGAGAGGTGATACGGGACCTACATTTTCTTGACCTTGCAAGACCTTAGAGGATCTTATCGACTCCTCAAAGTCTAGATAACTACCCGGTGCTGCAAAAGGAGTAACATAATCAAACAACTAATTACGTTTGAAGAAGCTAACTTGATTATTTATTAAAGAAGTAACTTTCATAACTCATACCAACTACCGGGCGTACAGAAGGAGTTGCGTGCAGATCGGCACGCAGTTTCTTGAGTCTTGGAGAAGACTGCATATTTAACAACGGAAAAGTCCCGTTAGAAAGATCAATCTCCCAAGGGGATATTCGTTCTTGATGATCATTTCCAAAATCTTCATCCCATTTCACCTGTTTTAGAAACAAGAAACATGTAATTAATTATACATATCAATCAATATATAAAGGTTACAAAAGTTATGCGATGTACCATTAGACATCTCCATTTTGAGTTAGCCCATTTGTAAGGATCCATATCACCGACATAAGTCACGACTCCACTAAACCTGCGTAAAAGAATGAAAGAAAACTATCCCGTATATTAACAGCCACAAACAAATTAAGAACATATCTTTATAATTATAGCACACCTTCTTTCAGGAGACTCATCCATAGAGAATTTCATTTTGATTCTTGTGCCGATACATATCACGTTACTGACCGATTTCATGTACTTTGCATAAGGAACAACAAAATCCGCTCGATTGGACCTATATCACATCGATTATTTATAAAAACAAGTTAAAAGTACAGTAACAAAAATATTGTTTTCTTGATCTAGATGGTATTTTGCAAAACATACCTTGGACTGTAGAAAACATGAAAAGTACTGTTGGTAGACACTGCATTAGCGACAGATGCAAGTGTGTCGGCATAAGATTTCAAGTTGCCCATGGTTGTATCAGGGAGAACTTTTCGTGGTCGTGTGGCCCTACGGGTTCCCAGCCTCAGTTCTCCACCTTCTCCCCTAAAACCACCATGAAAAATGGATCAAACCAGTCCGCGGGGAGGGGGTGATGTTTCTTTATGAAAGTAATTATGTTATATTTACCAATGGGGTGGTGGTCCATTGGCAAAGGCAGAGCGTTTAAACACCTTAGGAGGGGGAGGTCTTGGGTTCAAGTCCCATAAACGACAGGAATAACAGAAATTTGCCGTTCAAAAAAAAAGTTATATTTGATCATCAAAATCCGGCAATCAGTTAGTAATAAAACTATGTGTTAGTTTTGACAAATTCTGCTTATTCGAGAAATTCATTGGTAACGCGGGGATGCAAACTAGCCGAGCCGAGCCCGAGCCCGAGCTCGACCAGGCTCGAGCTCGTTTAACATATGAAAGCTCGAGCTCGAGCTCGGCTCGATTCGAGCTTTATTTCTAAGGCTCGAGCTTGGCTCGAAGGGAATTTTTCAAGCTTGAGCTCGACTCGGGCTCGACTCGTTTAGTATTTATTAATTAATTTATATTAATTATAATTATTATTATTATACATATAATTAAGTTATTTTTCTATATTTATATAAATGGTAATTATTATTATATAAATATATGTTTAATATATTAATAAAAATATATAAACAGAAAGCTCGTTTAGGCTCACAAGCCGGCTCGAGCTCGATAAGCGAAGATCGGGCCCGAGCTCGTTTACTAAACGAGCTTGTTTTTTAGGCTCGGGCTCGAGCTCGAGCTCGTTTAAGCTCGGCTCGTTCGAGCTTTTTTTCGAGCCGAGCTCGAGTAGCTCGCGAGTAGCTCGGCTCGTTTGCACCCCGGGTGTCACCAAAATGATAATTTTATGCATAAAATAATACAGGTTCAAATTACTTATTGGCTTGGATTCATCACATATAACATCTATATTAACAATCCGAGTAATAATCTATAAACTTAAAAGAAATGTGTGACATGCTACAAAAACATACCTCAAAAAAAGAACCGCATCCCCGGAAGCAAGTTTTTTTTGGCTTACAAAGATGCTCCAACCCGTCGTAAGCAAATGCCGCCTTGGCTGACCTGTAAACACACGATTCGGTTCCCAAATCAAGCATGAACTCTCAGTTCAGTCAAAACCCTAATGCAAGTACTTAACAACCAAATTTGACCTCTATAAATATGCCTAAATTTCCATTCCACTCCATGTAGGTCCTTAGTAACTAGTTCCTGACTCGGCCTCTGCTGCTTATAATCCTAAAATCAACCGGTATATACATTGCCGTTATATACTTATATAAACTAAAATTACATACATAAAGAACAAATTCGATCAAATCGCACATATACCAGAGGTGGGAAACAATCTTCCGCAGCTCTTCGAGGGACCGAGAATCCGCCGTGAGTGGATGTATCAGAAGCAGTTAGTGTCTTGCAGAACATTTGAGGTGTTGATCTTGTGGGTGTATCTGTAACCCCACCCCCCTCTTCTTCCTTTTCTGGTAACTTCCCCTGCAAATAATCAAAGATCCAAACTTGCAAATTCAAATTTAAAGATTAATTAACAAAAAAAAAATTAACAAAGAACCAAAAGGGTTTCTTTCTTTTTTTTTTTTTTTCTTTTTTTTTTAATTACCACAAAGGAAGACAAGACACCCACAAGATTTCATGATGATAAAAACACACCCTAATTAGCAAAAAAAAAAAAAAAAAAAAAAAAAAAAAAAAAAAAAAAAAAAAGAAAACAGAAAAGGGGAAATCTTGAATTCAACTCAAATTTAGAAAAAAATTAGAAAATTGTTCTCAATTTACCTCTGGTAGAGGTAAAAGAGTGAGCTTTGTGTAGACCTCATCATTCTCCTTGTTAGCCTGTTTCCAAAAATTAGGGAAAAACATAAAAAAAAAAAATTAGCAAAAAGTGAAGAAAACAGTACTCTAAACAGAAAAGTTTGAAACTTTACAACTTACAAGCAATTCAACATCAACAATCTTGCAAAAGATCTGAGGAGAAAGCCCTAAAGAAGGAACTTCAATGGGTGAAAAGTGAGTGGATAAGTGTGAAGCAATCTGTTCCAAATGACCTTGAGGGAAGTAAACAACCACATTTCCTATATTTGGAAGACTGGTGAGAGGACCAGCACAAGCATACCAATGTTCCCTTTGAATTGAACAAGAATTTGACAGGGTTGAAGAAAGTGTTTCTGCATCATTCTGGTCACTCACTGCATCATTCAGGTCAATCTCCTCCATCACAAAACACAACTACCCTTTATACCAATTTTGGGTATTTGAGATAACAACAATCAAAGGAGTCTTGATCTTGAATGGTGCAAGAAAGTTTAAGAAATGAGGTCAAATCATGGGGAATAATCAAGAAAAGCAAGAACACAATAAAAAGGCATGATTTTTAACAAGAAAAGAAATGGGAAAAAACTAAAAAGAACTAAAGAAGAATCTTTGTGAGGAAATTGAGAGCATGATTGCTAACCCATTTTGTTGTTTTGGGAGTTAAAGAGGGAGGGGGGGAACAGAGGAAGGAAGATAGACATGGACAAATGCATAGGTAGCACAGAAACAAAAGTTGAAACAAAAGGCAGAAAAAGCCAATGTGGGTTTGTGTCTTTTTTAACTTCTTTCCAACCTAACAAAATCTATATAAATTACATTACAATCACCATGTCATAAAACTTCAATTATATTATTAATATTATTATATTTATATAAATAAATTATGGTATAACCATTTTAAGAATGTTTGTTCGTGTCTCCTTTAAACCGTAATTTAAGACTTATCTTAAATTGGTCCCGCCGGTTACATACACTCACATGTTCATGGTGCTTGCTTGGTTATAACCACATTTCAACATGATTTCTGTTTATTACGAAGAAAATAATAGGTTAGTATATTTAATTTTTATAATATAATAATATTTATATCAATATTTATGTATCTTTATTATTGTCGTTAGCTTTGTTTACTGTTATTATTACTAGGGGGAACACCCGTGCGATGCACGACATGCATAATAGTTATTGTTTTTTCCTGGAACGACGACTCATATAGATAGTGTGTGACACGGTACGAAAGTGCGAATATAGTATAGATTTTTAAAACAAAAACCGGTTTCTTTTTAAAGTTAGCCGTTTGACCATGGTTATTTTGACCAAAGTCCACTCCTCGTTCGGCACTTTGTGGTAGCACTACCAGTCAAAAAAAGGCCCAAAACGCCCGAGGGTACAGTGTTCCCCCGCGTTTTTAAGACGCTTTGAGAGAGGTTTGCGCCCCACCACATGTGGTCTCACAAAACTTCAATTCTATGGACGTGTGGTTTCTCAACCCTCTTCAAAAGACGTCACAGTTTTCAAATTTTTTTATTTTTATTTTTTCTTTTTCATTGTTTTAGATGGTGTAAAATAGATGTTAAATATATATATTATACTACATACACATATACATATAAATTCAGTTTTGACATCTAAAAGTCAAATTGCAAGTTTTGTTCCTTTTTATAGATAAGAAAGCAGTTTATTATTTATTACTAAAATGTTGTATTAACTTTATTCTGCAACATATTCTTTATAAACTATGCTTACCTTGACATAACCTAATAGCTATATTTCCTTATTAGAAGTCTCTTATAATTGAAAATTAGTACATATTATTACCTTGCTGGTGAACACATTTACTCTATGTTTAGGGAACAATTTGATTAGGTTGCTGATATTGAATTGAATATCACACCAAATTACAATAGCAGTTTATATTGCTACTATTCACCCAAATCAAGCACCTTAAATAAGTCAGTGTTTCTCTATATTCATAAAACGAACTATAACTGACGATTATTAAATTGCAACAGTCAATTCAATCCAAATACTGCAATAGAAACATAAAATCTACCACAATTCGTTGGTTAATCACGTATAGTTCTTAATCGATTAGAATCAGAAAAAAGGAAATTGACTCACCGTAACTTAAAATCAGGAAGAAGGTGAACAAAGGGGCGGAGTTTTTCGAAATCAATGACCCCTGTCTTTCATTGTTATTCCTTGAATGAGGTAAGCAAGACCCCATACTACACACTACATACACATACATAAAAATTGGGTTCTATATTATTTGTATAAACACCGATTGGAAACCCTCACATTGCATTTGATGAAACCCTAATCAATATAAACACACACACTAACACTCACGAATCGAATCGAATTTATAAAAGGAAAAATTCGGGCTGTTTTTACCTCTTGCTGCTCCAAATCTTCATTACCATACATTATCTTCATCTTAGAGATATAGATATTGCACTTAAAGGTCTCAACCATCAAAATACGATCCAAGGGCTAAAAAGTGGTTCCTAATTATGCAATGGTTATCATTTGAACCTTATTCCATGAGACTTGAGGTAAGATGCAAAGAGCATTCTTTTGAGTTTTAAACCATCTGTAATTAAGTTCATTATTTAATCATTATTGTTGCAATTATTAGGTATTATAGATAATAATACCCCATGAAATTACCTTTTAGTAATTTTCGTTTCTAATTGGTTAGCATCTTTTAAGTTTTAAAACCATTTATAGTTATAATTAAATTCATAATAACGTTGATTAAGTTTTTTTATATTTAATTATTATTATTATTATTATTATTATTATTTATTTTTATTTTTATTTCATATGATGTTCATCAACTATCTGATAAAATTGCAAAAAAGGTTGTAACCTTATTTGTATGATGTTTAGCAATTACTAAACCAAATAATAATGACTTAATTATAAAATTCAATCAAGTAATCGGTTACGGAGAACTTGAAATGGAAAAGCAATGTAAATATGAGGAAGGTGATGATGTTCAACTAAGTCAAATGATTTAATTCTTTATCAAGTATTTAACAATACTTAATTTATAAAGTTATCAATGTAATTGTATTTATCAATTTATACTCATGTAGAAAGACTAATTCCCTTTACTAACTTCATTGAGTTGTTGTACTATAAGCATAATATGTTGCAATTATTTAAATTTGGTTGGAACCCTTGTGAAATGCTTTATACGATAGTATAGATAAACGCAATCAATTTAAATCTTTTGCGCGGGTTGAAAACATCCGAGCCCTTAAAGTTTGCTGCCCAATCCTGTCAAACAATACCTCCTCAAATATTTCGTCTGCATCTATATTGCCTATATATAGTATCAATTAAATCACACAAAAGCATCATATGTTTAAAAAAAATAGTAAAGTAGAAATTAAAAAAGGAAATACCAATAGGCCAAATAAATGTCTATCTCCAAATGAATAACTTTTCTCGTACCCACCCTTTTACACCTCCATATACATGAAGCTGCAAAAAGGAAAAAGACTATAAATTTATGAACAATTAAACAATACATTGGTAAATGGTTCCAGATACTATAGTCATGCAAGGGTACCTTGATGAAGTATGAAGTGTCTGTCTTTTTGTATCCAATAACCTGTGTGTATACTTTATATGTAATATAAAATCATAATTTGAAAAAAAAAAAACCACTAAATCACCAAAAACATAATAAAACATCAATATAAACTCATAGATTATGTAAAAGAAAACTGTTATCCCATTTGAATATTTTAAGAAACAAACCAAAGTTTTTTCGAATAAATGTTGAAATGGGTATAAAAGAACACACCTTTCCACCAAGATAAATAAATTTCATATCAACTTATCTCTTTCTTATCTCTTTCTTTTCGACTCTAACTCGCACAATAGTAAACAAAGGAGTTGATGTTGAGTGAAATGGTGAATTTATAGCAATGATAGGAGATTCCTTAATCGGTCAAATTTATTACATATTGATTGAAATTGGACCTTTGGAGTGCTTTTGCGGTTTATCCCAATAGGTTTCGTTTATTAATTGCATTTAAGAACCGAACTTATTATTATATTATTATAATTAATTGTGATTATATTCTCATTTAATTATTTTTTTATTTTTTAATATTAATGTAGAAAGACCATTTCACCCCTTACTAACATCATTAAGTTGTTGTACCATAAGTATAAAAGATTGTAATTACTTAAATTTGGTTGGTATCCTTATGAAATGTTTTATAATATAGTATAGATAGATAGATATAGATATAGATAATTATTTTTTTTATTTTTTAATATTAATGTAGAAAGACCATTTCACCCCTTACTAACATCATTAAGTTGTTGTACCATAAGTATAAAAGATTGTAATTACTTAAATTTGGTTGGTATCCTTATGAAATGCTTTATAATATAGTATAGATTAGGTTCTAGCATTAATGTACTGTACTATATGTTAATATGGTGTTTCATGCATTGCTTTGTTGCAAATTGTGTTGTTTTATTTGTAAATTATTATTATTATTTATAATAATCTAATTAATTTAGCCAAAATCTTGTTAATAATATATTAGAATAGATATATATAGTTATTTTAATACTTTTATTATTTTAATATTATAATAATAATTCCTTTTTTTTTACTGTTTAACTTTAATTTAATGATTTTTTAGTATCACGGGGTGGGATAAGCTTGGTGTCAACCGGTACTGGTATCGAAAATACCGGTACGGTCTTGTTTGGTATCGGTACAAATAGTAATTTTAATATTTTAATAATATATATAGTTTTTTATATATTTTTATTATTTTAATATTATAATAATAATTCTTTTCTTTACTTTTGAACTTTAATTTAATGATATTTTTATGATACTTATGATCTTTCGGTTTAAATTTTATCTTAATCTATTAAATTCTGATACTAATATCATGGATAAGTTCTTAATATTTGATATCATTTGGATCCCTTTACCTATTTTTTTTATTATATGTTTTCTTTGAAAATATATTGTTGTGTTTTTATTACGAATTATATTTGAGCTACTTTTAATATATTAGTTACTTCGAAATTTAAATTTATGGTTACCTTGTCAAAGATCATTTTATAGAATAATCATAAGTTTGGAATAATTATCTTTAAACCAATTATTAAAACAAATTAAGATCAAAGTTAACTTTAAACTAATCTACCTTTATCTATAATATATTATTTAGTATAATGTGTTATTGATGATATTAATTTTAATGATTATTGATATATAATTATTTTATTTTATTTTTTATCTTATCTCTTATTTATTTAATATAAATTAAATGCAATTAATAGGATTTTTATAGGATGATGCATTTAAAACAACCATAAATTTTGGTTTTAAAATAGAACATATAACTAAACTTTAGAATATATATTTTTATTATTTTAATATTATAATAATAATTCTTTTCTTTACTTTTGAACTTTAATTTAATGATATTTTTATGATACTTATGATCTTTCGGTTTAAATTTTATCTTAATCTATTAAATTCTGATACTATATCATGGATAAGTTCTTAATATTTGATATCATTTGGATCCCTTTACCTATTTTTTTTATTATATGTTTTCTTTGAAAATATATTGTTGTGTTTTTATTACGAATTATATTTGAGCTACTTTTAATATATTAGTTACTTCGAAATTTAAATTTATGGTTACCTTGTCAAAGATCATTTTATAGAATAATCATAAGTTTGGAATAATTATCTTTAAACCAATTATTAAAACAAATTAAGATCAAAGTTAACTTTAAACTAATCTACCTTTATCTATAATATATTATTTAGTATAATGTGTTATTGATGATATTAATTTTAATGATTATTGATATATAATTATTTTATTTTATTTTTTATCTTATCTCTTATTTATTTAATATAAATTAAATGCAATTAATAGGATTTTTATAGGATGATGCATTTAAAACAACCATAAATTTTGGTTTTAAAATAGAACATATAACTAAACTTTAGAATATATATATAGATATTTAATTTTATTATTGTTATTCATATAGCTAAAGGCAGTGACATATCTAGAAGAAAAATCCAATGGTAACCTGAGAATTCGAGGGAACCTATGTGGCTAGTATATATAATTACTAGGTTACGGACACATATATATAATTACTTTTACCTAAGATCATCCTTGAGAATTCGATAGCCCTTAGGGGCCTTGTGCGACTGGTATATATATTTACTAGGTTACAGATTCCTCTGTGTATTACACGGGTTGAATAAAAAAATTAAACACTTAGGGGCTGTGTAACACCTCGTGTTACCGAAAGTCAAAGTCAAGATTGACTCCTTGACCGTAGTTAGTCTATTTTATGTTTTTACGTTAGTTGTATTATGTGGAGTAATTAATTACAATCGAATTAATCGAAGTTTATTTATCGACGCGAACCGCTTTACGACTGTGAATGATAGGAAGTAACAATGCGATAAAGTCAATTAATCAATAATCGAGCTAATCTAATCATCATCGAACTCGAGACTCGAATTACGCGAATTTTGGTATTAATATACGTGTGTGTGTGCCTTATGTGTTACTTGTGCGTGTTTACTTTATGTTATGTGTGGTAATCAATCGAAACTCGACTCGAAATCGAAACTCAATCGAACTCAAATCGAAATCGAATCATGATAATTGGTGGAGAAGAGATAGCGCGAGGTATAGATGATTGTATGTTAGATATAGTGGTTGGAATTAAAAGTAATTTGAATAGGAAACTCTATCATAATCTCATAAATCGCAATCGAGATCGAAATATCAAAAATCATCGCACCGAACACTCGAATCGTGCAGCTGAACGATCAGGCTACCAGCCGATCGAACAGCCAGCCGATCGGACTGCTGTCCGATCGGACAGGCTGTCCGATCGTGATGCCTGACCGATCGGCCAGCACTTTCCTCTTATGGCATCCTATAAATACCCCTTGTCACTCTCAAACTTTCTACTTTTGGAAAGCTCTAACCGCCCAGCTCGTGCTCTCATCCTTTTTCTCAGATTTCTCTCAATTCCGGTAAGATTTCATCCTAAATCTTGTACTTTCTTGATCTATACACACTCCTACACCTTTCTATCTTTCAAATCTTGATTTCCAACCGTGAAATCATCAAGATTCAAGTGTTCTAGGATGATGTCATCATGGTGTTCTTGAAGAACTTCATGTTTTGGCTCCAATCCACCAAGAATAACTTGGATCTAGCCGATTTCCACATAAACAGACAAAGATCTATGATAGATCTCAACATTTACATGGTGAAAAGGATTGAAAGATGGTTTTCCAACTTTCTTTCAACTCTTTTACACTCAATACCTTCAAAACTGATAGAAACAGAACTTGAGCCGACTTGCAAATCATTCCGGTGGTTGCATGACTCAAGATCTGGATTCTATCCACGAGGTCCACCGACTTCGGGTTGAACGTTAAACTCTGTTCCGAGTAGTTCACCGGCCGGGTTTGGGTGATTCATGTCCGATCAGGAGGAACAAGTAAGAACGAGGGTTCTATGGTCAAAACACCTCGATATAATGACAAACAATAAGAACAGCCAAGTGTTAGACGAACAGGCTGATCAGGTCAGGATGCCGACCGATCGGGCTGACTGTCCGAACGGACAGCCAGCCGATCGGATGGTCAGCCGATCGGCTAGCACATGGCCCCACACTTGAACAATTCCATGAAGTCTAGTATTGAACGGACTGCTGTTTGATCGGACTATCGTCCGATTTGAATTACTCTTCGGATCATGAGATACTATGCTTCAACAGTTAGTCGGTTTTCAACATGTTCAACGCGTTGGAGTGCCACCCGATCGAACAGTCGTCCGATTAGGTGACACCCTGATAAGAACTTACTTGCTGAAGTACCTAACCGATCGGTTAGCCAGCCGATCGAACAACCGTCCGATCGACCGACCTGAAAGGTAAAGATACTTCAATGTTTTCAAATGCTACAACGAAAACTTCAAAAGTCAAACCATCATACACAAACACATCCTTCTCAAATGAAGAAGCAATCCACTCGAACAACCATCTGATCGGCCTATCGACCGACCGGGCAGCTGTCCAAACGGACTGTCAAGCTGAACGGCCAGCCGTCCGATCGACCAGCTGTCTGACCCTCCAACACTTGTTTTCCGTTTTACGCGTTGCTTATCGTTATGCTATCGAACTATTCAGGCTAACCTTACTCTCAAGTGCTCCCTTCAATCCATCAATCAGTGTGAGTATACTCGAACCCTTTTTGCTTTAGCACTTTTGGGTGTTACATACGTTACTTATTCTAAATCACAATCGAACACACTACCCAATTACTTTAAACGCTAACCGTTACCGCATGTATTACGTGACTAAATGAATGCTTGTTGTTATGTTTACACGTGGAATGCTGTCTACCTGCCTTAACGACGATAGTACTATAGTTTGGACTCAGCACCCGTTCACACGGGGGTTGTTAAGGAAAATTACTTGCATGGATTACGGTGGTAATCATGTATTGCGAACTGCCTCGGGCAGGCAACCCGCAGTCATTGGTATCGATAGATCCATGTCGATAATTAACATGCTTTGTTTTCCTCTGTGTACGTGCTGGTTATGCGTAAACTATTTCGAACTCTATTATGCTACTATCAAACTTGTATGCTCACCTTTACATTTTATGTATTGACTTTTATTTTAACGTATGTGACAGGTGTTTAAGATGCTTATCTGCTAGGAAAGCGAGGCTAGAATAAAGCTCTAGAGCCCAACAAATAGTTGTCTGTAGTGGTCAAATTATGGGTCTCTAGAAGCAGATAAACAATTGTTGTATTTATATTTAAATCTGAGTTGTCGGAACATAATATTTGACTAGATGTTATCTGTAATAATTTGTTTGCTATTTAAGGTACGGTATGGGACGTATTATATAAATTGAATAGTAATGATAGTTGTTATGGAAACTTCTGGACAATTTGTTTCGCTCAGTGCCATGCCCCGATGATTCCGCCATCGGTTGGGATGTGACAGATTGGTATCAGAGCCATAACTGTAGGGAATTATGCTAGACTCGACCTAGTCCGGGTCGAAGTCTTAGAGACCTAGACTATAGTTAGGAGCCAACAGACCAAGCTTATGTGCTATATATCCTGCTAATTCTCATCATCACCGCACTCGAATTTTCAATAATGAGAAGGCGATTTAGTCAAGATTAGGTGTGAAAACCGCAAACTCTCGACTAAATTGCTGGATCAATGCCGTTTTTATCAACTTATCAATAATCTCTTCATTATGCTTTTTCAATAACGAACGCTTGTTCAACGGGAGATTATACCAAATCAGGAGTGAAATCCATATTTTGATGAATAATCTCCTCAATTTTACTAGAACAAGGAAGAAGTTGCTAGGCTAGGGGTGAAACCCTAACCTTGACAACTTGTTCCGACTTTTATTTATCTCACCAAGGCCTCGACGGACTCCAACGACCTGAACTCACGGGTATGACCTAGGGAATACGTGCTGAATGCCCAAGAATCGAGGTGGAAGCACGATCCCGAAAGTCGAAATTTGACGACAAGTCTATTGAGAATAGTCGAATCACTTTGGATAGTCGATGTCTAATAGCCGCAGACAATCTATTTCTTGGTTTTTATGTGTTTCGATTCTGAGCCCGCAACTGCTGACTCTGATAATTTGTCGATTTTATGCGTGTTATGTGTATTTATCTGTTTACATGTTTAAAATTTTGGAAAATTGTTCGATTTTGCTATCACTTCGATCGACACACACGACTCGCATTGCTCTTCTATCTCAAACAGTAACAAGTCGCTACAATCTAGACGACATTATGATACGATATACGCTTATACTATACTCGACATGCCATACGATTATACTATACTACTCGATATGCTATACTATTCGATATATTATACGCAATCGACACGCGAGCTTTGAATGATAGGTTTCTGTATTCTGACTGCATCCATGATTAAATGTGTGTGTGCTTCTGTGTTTGTATGTCTCTGTGCTCTACGTGCTTATGTGCTTCTGTGACTACGTGAATCTGTGGTTATGTGCTTATGTGTTTATGCGATACGTGTTTCGACGTGTTCCTGAGCTTTAGTAAGTAGTAGACGTGTGAGGTGAGATTCGATTTTGATGTGTCTGAGACCTACGACGATGTCTGTTGCAGACCATGTCGTCATCCGGACACCAAACCCCACTTACCCACCAAGAAAAGAGAGACAGACGTCTTGCTGCTATCATCGCCAAACAAGTAGCTAAGGCTGTGAGCGATGTCTATGAAAACGTCAGCAAATCTTCCGAGGAGTCGAGAACTGAAGCTCCCAAAGATGCTACCAAGACTGTTTTCAGCTTTAAACAGTTCAAGGCATGCGGACCAAAGGAATTCACCGGAGAAGATGGCCCAACAGCTATGTTTCAATGGTTTGATTCCATCGAAGTCACTCTGCGCCAAAGCGGCTGTCCAGAAAATCTCCGTACCCTAAACGCAACCGGCGCCTTCCATTCCCGAGCTCTAGACTGGTGGATGGCCGAGCGAAACAAACGCGGGAATGATGCAGCTTATGAGCTGACATGGAAAGAGTTGAAAGCCATTATGATGGACGAATTATGCCCTCCCCATGAACGCCAAAAGCTGGAGGACGAGTTTTGGAACATTAAGCAGAAGGATGGAGATAACGCAGCCCTAACTGCTCGCTTTAAACAACTCAGCATCATTTGTCCCGATCAAGTCAAGACATCAGACATGGACATCAAGAAGTACATTCGAGCTCTACCCGATTGTGTTGCCGATTTTGTTCACGCCGCGAAGACATCATCAATTGAAGAGACTTACTTGCTTGCCGCCGAGATCAACGACAAGCGAGTAAAAGCTGGTTTCTGGGATAAGCCCTCCAAGTCTCTGCATCAAGCCACCACTGCATCGACCGCCGAAACCGCCACTGCTCAACCATCAAAGTCATCACGCCGCAGAAAGAAGCACAACAACAACAGCAGCTCCAGCAACAAGAACTGTGCTGTCACTACCACTGCTGCTCCTCTGCAAGCCGTACCGGCCCAGCAGCAGTCTCATTATCGACCAGCACCAGTTACTCAAGCGTCGCCAGCAAAGTGTGCTTACACAGGTCCCGAACCGCTCTGCCCGACATGCTCATATCATCATCCGGTGGGTCTCGCCTGTCGTTTCTGCGCTCATTGCAATTTATACGGCCATTTTACTGCCAATTGTCGCTATGGTCCTCGTCAAGCCCCAGTTCAAGCCACTGCTCATCAAGCTTTAGTCCCAGCCCCGCAAGGCTAACAAGCGGCTCAGGCACCCGCGATCAATGCTCGAGTTTGCTTTGCATGTGGTTACCCTAACCACTTTGCAAACATGTGTCCGGACAGGGTGGTGAAGCAAGAGCCCCAGCAGCAGCAGCAACAACAACAAGCAGCACGCGCCAGAACCTTCAACATCAATGCTCGCCAAGCCCAGGCTGACAACAACGTGGTTAATGGTACGTTCCTTGTGAATGGTATTTATGCATCGTGTTTGTTTGATACTTGAGCCGATAACTGCTTTGTGTCGTTTGAATTCGAGATGCTCCTTAGTCGTAAGCACTCTTATCTCCCCTCGTCATTTGAAGTTGAAGTCGCTACTAGAAGAACTGTCGCCGTTAATTATGTTCTTCGTGATTGTACTCTCGAGCTCAACAATCACATTTTTCCAATCGATCTCATTCCGATGCAACTCAGAAGTTTTGACGTCATAGTAGGCATGGACTTTTTTCGCGAAAACCATGTTGAAGTTGTGTGCTTCGACAAAATGATTCGATTCTCGCTCGCGAATGGTGATTTATTGTGTGTCTATGGCGAAACTGCTTCGAAAGGTCTCAAGCTCATGTCATGTATCCAAGCTAGCAAGTACCTCCGCAAGGAATACGAAGCTTTCTTGGCTAACATTGTAGTAGCGGAGAAGGAAAAGAAAGAGATGGCGGTAGACCAGGTACCTGTTGTTTATGAATTTCCTCACGTGTTTCCTGATGATCTCCCAGGACTCCCGCCAAGTCGTGATATCGACTTCCGTATTGACCTCATTCCTGGAGCTAACCCCGTAGCCAAATCCCCTTATCGACTTGCGCCATCCGAAATGCGGGAACTCTCGAACCAACTCCAGGAATTACTTGAAAAAGGTTTTATTCGCCCGAGCACCTCTCCTTGGGGCGCACCAGTCCTTTTCGTCAAAAAGAAGGATGGGTCGTTCAGGATGTGTATCGACTACCGGGAATTGAATAAGTTAACCATAAAAAACCGTTATCCCCTACCCCGTATCGACGATTTGTTTGACCAACTGCAAGGTGCTACGTGTTTCTCTAAGATCGATCTACGCTCAGGCTATCACCAGTTACGTATTCAGGAAGAAGATATACCCAAAACCGCTTTTCGCACCCGTTACGGCCATTTTGAGTTCGTTGTTATGCCTTTTGGTTTAACCAACGCACCCGCGGTTTTCATGGATCTGATGAATCGCGTGTGTAAGCCGTATCTCGACCGTTTCGTCATTGTGTTCATCGACGATGTCTTGATCTATTCCAGATTGAAAGTCGAACACGCGCAACATCTACGTTTGGTTCTCGAGTTACTTCAGGGGAACCGACTCTATGCCAAGTTCTCCAAGTGCGAATTCTGGTTAGAAGAAGTTCAGTTTTTGGGTCACATCGTGAATAGTCAAGGTATCCATGTCGATCCTACGAAGATTGAAGCAGTAAAGAGTTGGATTACGCCAAAGAACCCGTCTGAAGTCCGTTCTTTTCTCGGATTAGCGGGCTATTATCGACGATTTATCGAAGGATTCTCCAAGATCGCTGTGCCGCTTACCGCCCTTACTCATAAAGATAGGTCTTTTGTTTGGGGAACTGAACAAGAGTCTGCTTTCCAAACCCTCAAGTACAAGCTTTGCAATGCTCCTGTTCTCACATTGCCCGATGGGAACGACGGTTTCATTGTCTACTGTGATGCTTCCAACCTTGGTCTTGGTTGTGTTCTCATGCAATGAGACAAGGTTATAGCTTACGCTTCTCGACAGCTCAAAATCCACGAGAAGAACTATACAACCCATGATCTCGAGCTAGGCGCGGTTGTTTTTGCATTAAAGATTTGGCGACACTACCTTTATGGTACCAAGTGTACGATCTTCACCGATCACAGGAGTTTACAACACATCTTTGATCAGAGAGAACTCAATATGCATCAACGCCGATGGGTAGAACTCCTCAACGATTTCGACTGTGAGATTCGTTATCACCCAGGCAAGGCAAATGTCGTTACCGACGCACTCAGCAGATGGAGTTATTTGCTAACACGATCTCGAAACCCTCATCCGCGAAGCTCAACCTGCTTGCTTTAATGAACGCACCTTAAAGAAGGAGAGAATCTATCACGGTGGAGCTCAGCTTGTAAGCAAATCGAATGGGATCTTCTATTTTCTGGACCGAATTTGGATCCCTAAGCGGACCGAATTGCGAAAGATTTTAATGGACAAAGCCCACAAATCTCGGTATTCTATTCATCCTGGTGCCGGTAAAATGTACCAGGATCTTCGCTACAAGTACTGGTGGCCGGGTATGAAAAGGGATATCGCTCTCTATGTCGGAAGGTGCCTGACTTGTGCAAGGGTCAAGGCTGAACATCAAAGGTTCTCTGGCTTACTCGAACAACCGCCAATCCCTATATGGAAGTGGGAGAGTATAGCTATGGATTTCATAACAAAGCTTCCGCCCACGTCATCAGGTCACGACAGCATTTGGGTTGTCGTTGATCGTTTGACCAAATCAGCCCACTTTTTGCCAATACGGGAAGACAACAAGGTAGAACGATTAGCCCGAATCTACACCGACGAGATCATTTGTAATCATGGTACGCCTCGTGACATTATTTCTGACCGTGATGCACGGTTTACCTCACGATTGTGGGAAACGTTTCAAGCAGCTCTTGGTACGTCGCTTAACTTAAGTACCGTATTCCATCCTCAAACCGACGGACAGACGGAAAGAACGATCCGTACTCTTGAAGACATGCTCCGTGCGTGTGTCATAGACTTCGGCGGTAATTGGAACAAATATCTGCCGCTAGTCGAATTCTCGTACAATAACAGTTATCATACCAGCATCCAGATGGCACCATTCGAGGCCCTATATGTAAGAAGATGCCGATCGCCTATTGTATGGCACGAGATCGGTCACTCGCAATTAACCGGTCCTGAGCTGTTACAAGAGACAACTGACAAAATCCTCCAAATTCGAGACAACTTGTTGAAAGCTCGAAGTAGACAGAAAAGTTACGCCGATAGAAGACGCAAGCTTCTGGAATTTGACGTTGGCGACTACGTACTCCTAAAGGTATCACCTTGGAAGGGTGTGGTCAGATTCGGCAAGAAAGGGAAACTAGCGCCACGATATGTTGGACCTTTTAAGATTCTGGAAAGGATCAGAAAAGTCGCCTACAGACTCGAACTACTGGAGGAACTTAGTAACGTCCACCCGACTTTCCATCTGTCAAACCTCCGAAAATGCCTGGCTGAGCATGATCTGATTGTACCTCTCGACGACCTTCAACTAAACGAAACGCTACACTTCGTGGAGAAGCCTGTCGAAATCATGGATCGCCAAACCAAGCAACTCAGATGCCCACGCATTCCTATTGTGAAGGTTCGATGGGAAGGCAAACGAGGCGTAGAATTCACTTGGGAACTCGAAAGCGACACGAAGGCCAAGTACCGCAGTTGTTTAAGTGAAAGTCTAGAGAGAGAAAGTAGCAAAAGGTGATTCACGATGTTGTGCAGCTTTCAGCCTAATTTCGGGATGAAATTCCCTAAACAAGGGGAGGCTGTAACACACCGTGTTACCGAAAGTCAAAGTCAAAGTCAAGATTGACTCCTTGACCGTAGTTAGTCTATTTTATGTTTTTACGTTAGTTGTATTATGTGGAGTAATTAATTACAATCGAATTAATCGAAGTTTATTTATCGACGCGAACCGCTTTACGACTGTGAAGGATAGGAAGTAACAATGCGATAAAGTCAATTAATCAATAATCGAGCTAATCTAATCATCATCGAACTCGAGACTCGAATTACGCGAATTTTGGTATTAATATACGTGTGTGTGTGCCTTATGTGTTACTTGTGCGTGTTTACTTTATGTTATGTGTGGTAATCAATCGAAACTCGACTCGAAATCGAAACTCAGTCGAACTCAAATCGAAATCGAATCATGATAATTGGTGGAGAAGAGATAGTGCGAGGTATAGATGATTGTATGTTAGATATAGTGGTTGGAATTAAAAGTAATTTGAATAGGAAACTCTATCATAATCTCATAAATCGCAATCGAGATCGAAATATCAAAAATCATCGCACCGAACACTCGAATCGTGCAGCTGAACGATCAGGCTACCAGCCGATCGAACAGCCAGCCGATCGGACTGCTGTCCGATCGGACAGGCTGTCCGATCGTGATGCCTGACCGATCGGCCAGCACTTTCCTCTTATGGCATCCTATAAATACCCCTTGTCACTCTCAAACTTTCTACTTTTGGAAAGCTCTAACCGCCCAGCTCGTGCTCTCATCCTTTTTCTCAGATTTCTCTCAATTCCGGTAAGATTTCATCCTAAATCTTGTACTTTCTTGATCTATACACACTCCTACACCTTTCTATCTTTCAAATCTTGATTTCCAACCGTGCAATCATTAAGATTCAAGTGTTCTAGGATGATGTCATCATGGTGTTCTTGAAGAACTTCATGTTTTGGCTTCAATCCACCAAGAATAACTTGGATCTAGCCGATTTCCACATAAACAGACAAAGATCTATGATAGATCTCAACATTTACACGGTGAAAAGGATTGAAAGATGGTTTTCCAACTTTCTTTCAACTCTTTTACACTCAATACCTTCAAAACTGATAAAAACGGAACTTGAGCCGACTTGCAAATCATTCCGGTGGTTGCATGACTCAAGATCTGGATTCTATCCACGAGGTCCACCGACTTCGGGTTGAACGTTAAACTCTGTTCCGAATAGTTCACCGGCTGGGTTTGGGTAATTCCTGTCCGATCAGGAGGAACAAGTAAGAACGAGGGTTCTATGGTCCAACTTGTGGTCAAAACACCTCGATATAACGACAAACAATCAGAACAGCCAAGTGTTAGACGAAGAGGCTGATCAGGTCAGGATGCTGACCGATCGGACTGACTGTCCGAACGGACAGCCAGCCGATCGGATGGTCAGCCGATCGACCAGGCTAGCCGATCGGCTAGCACATGGTCCCACACTTGAACAATTCCATGAAGTCTAGTATTGAACGAACTGCTGTTTGATCGGACTATCGTCCGATTTGAATTACTCTTCGGATCATGAGATACTATGCTTCAACACTTAGTCGTTTTCAACATGTTCAACGCGTTGGAGTGCCACCCGATCGAACAGTCGTCCGATCAGGTGACACCCTGATAAGAACTTACTTGCTGAAGTACCTAACCGATCGGTTAGCCAGCCGATCG
This sequence comes from Helianthus annuus, assembly GCF_002127325.2. Lineage (NCBI taxonomy): Eukaryota > Viridiplantae > Streptophyta > Magnoliopsida > Asterales > Asteraceae > Helianthus > Helianthus annuus. The sequence continues at coordinate 149,092,651 of NC_035446.2, read as the reverse complement.
AACAACCGTCCGATCGACCGACCTGAAAGGTAAAGATACTTCAATGTTTGCAAATGCTACAACGAAAACTTCAAAAGTCAAACCATGATACACAAACACATCCTTCTCAAAGGAAGAAGCAATCCACTCGAACAACCATCCGACCGGCCTATCGACCGACCGGACAGCTGTCCGAACGGACTGTCAAGCCGAACGGCCAGCCGTCCGATCGACCAGCTGTCTGACCCTCCAACACTTGTTTTCTGTTTTACGCGTTGCTTATCGTTATGCTATCGAACTATTCAGGCTAACCTTACTCTCAAGTGCTCCCTTCAATCCATCAATCACTGTGAGTATACTCGAACCCGTTTGGCTTTAGCACTTTTGGGTGTTACATACGTTACTAATTCTAAATCACAATCGAACACACTACCCAATTACTTTAAACGCTAACCGTTACCGCATGTATTACGTGACTAAATGAATGCTTGTTGTTATGTTTACACGTGGAATGCTGTCTACCTGCCTTAACGACGATAGTACTATAGTTTGGACTCAGCACCCGTTCACACGGGGGTTGTTAAGGACAATTACTTGCATGGATTATGGTGGTAATCATGTATTGCGAACTGCCTCGGGCAGTCAACCCGCAGTCATTGGTATCGATAGATCCATGTCGATAATTAACATGCTTCGTTTTCCTCTGTGTACGTGCTGGTTATGCGTAAACTATTTCGAACTCTATTATGCTACTATCAAACTTGTATGCTCACCTTTACATTTTATGTATTGACTTTTATTTTAACGTATGTGACAGGTGTTTAAGATGTTTATCTGCTAGGAAAGCGAGGGTAGAATAAAGCTCTAGAGCCCAACAAATAGTTGTGTGTAGTGGTCAAATTATGGGTCTCTGGAAGCAGATAAACAATTGCTGTATTTATATTTAAATCGGAGTTGTCGGAACAGAATATTTGACTAGATGTTATCTGTAATAATTTGTTTGCTATTTGAGGTACGGTATGGGACGTATTATATAAATTGAATAGTAATGATAGTTGTTGTGGAAACTTCTGGACAATCTATTTCGCTCAGTGCCATGCCCCGATGATTCCGCCATCGGTTGGGGTGTGACAGGCTGTTTGGTAACATCTAAATGGTTAAGTGTTGAACCAGTAAGAGGTCTGAATCATTAAGTGTTGAACCAGTAATAGGTCTGAAACATTAAGAGCTTGTATAATGCTTAACCGTTCAGAGGCAAATGTCTGACCATTTTAGATTAGAGGTCTTAACCATTCAGACTCTGTATAAATCTTAATCATTCAGAGGCAAATGACTAAACCATTCAGACATCTGCTCATAAAACAAACAATCTGAACAATTAAGTTTTGAATCAGTAAGAGGTCTGAACCATTAAGAGCCTCATTAAAAGGTAAACAAACATCCCCTTAGTAATAAGATATAATTGAAAATTATGCATTAATTAGGTATAGATACATACAGGCTCGGTTTTAGGGTTGGGCAGCTAGGGCAGACGCCAAGGCCCAAAGGGTTTATAGGGCCCGACAAAATTTCAAGGCCTAGATTTTTAAGTGAGCATTGTTATGTTAAATGTTTAATAAATAAGTTGAATAACCAAAAATGAAGCTAGTTCTATGGTTAAGACACTCAAATTTGAAAACCAAGGTCATGAGTTCTAATCCCCTCCTGTGCATTTTTATTTAGCCGTTATTAAAACATTATAAAGTTGATGATTCCCACCAAGAATGTAAACAATTTTATTTATTATTTGATCTAGTTAACAAGATGATTATATGATTCATTGGTTAATGTTTAGGGTTATAGTTATGAGTTCAAACCCCATGATTAACTTTTATTTTAGTTAATGATTTTGTAACGATTCATCTTCTAAAAACAATATTAACGTTTTATAAAGTGAGATTACGTGACATGTTATGCCTAAAAACATCACTAATTTGAATCACATATTTATATATACATGGGTGTATAAACATATTTTATCAAACTACACCACTTTTGGTTTGTTTTGTTTATTTTGTAACAATTATCGTTGTATTGTGGTTTTTTGATATATAACTGATGAGTTTATATTATAATAAGTGGGCCCATTTTTTTGTTTCGCCCGAGGCCCAAATTTTTTTATTGTTCTCGGAGATGGCCCTGGATACGTATGTTGTGAAACTATCTCTAAAGAGGAAAATTGTTAATCAACCTTTCTTAATCCATACTTTATAATATAGTTTCACTCTCTAATAAAGTGAGGGAATTAAAACAATTTAATTATAGGATTCAAATATAATTTTATGTTTACTACTACTGCTACGACAGCCACCATGGCCACGACCACCACTATTGCGACCACTACCACCACCTCCACGACCACCATTACCATTACTACTATTACCACCACCACCACCACCACCTTGAGATCAAAAGATAATTCCTAAGTGATATTAAGACATGATATGAAGATGATACGATATATTGGGTTATAAATTGAAAACTTGAAATTTAATACGTGAGATACTAAGACATGATATGGTAAGACAGTATGATAGATTAGCTATAAAGTGAAAATTTAAAATTTTATTATCCATGATTCAAACCCAAAGGCCAATCACCTATTTCCCTTCAACGTAATGGTTATTTAGTCTCCTAATGACTGACATGTTCATCTTGTTTTTTTTCCTTTTTTTAACCTTATTTAATTTTTATTATTGTAGTGAAACTTATTTAATTTTTATTATTGTAGTGAAATTAACAGATGTATCATGGTGGGTTCCCTCTAGTAAGGCATATCGAGTTAGATTGTGCTCTCAAAAAGAGCCTTGGTGACACCCGCCTCGTCGCACGGGCCAACCCATTTGTAACATATATATACACATACATCATGTGAGGTATTACAATTATATTATATTATAATACATATTAATACGCATTATGATGCTACGGTACCCACTATCCTCTTCATTTTCCTTTAAATTACAATAATGTTATCCACCCACATACTTAACTTTTAATTGTTTATGGCATTTTTGTAATTTACTCCTCTTGAGTGGCATTTGTAACCATCTCACACGTTTTTTTATGTTTTGACTACCAAGATTTTGGTTCTTACCATTTCCTCCCTCAACTTTTGTTAGTTTTTTTAAAACAACTTATATTCTTACCCCCTGAATTTTGATAAATTTATTAGGCATCCTCTGAACTCTAATAAAGTTATTATTACCCTTTTTACATACAACGCTACAATATTTTTTATGTTTCAAAATAATCCCTTACACTTTAAATAATAACGAACTTTAACCCCTTAGTTTTATTTTCCTATTATAACTTTCATTCGTTATTTTTTACAACTAATTCGCGTTATAATTTTTTAGAAGACAGACCAATCAGATACCCACCGAAAAAATTTATAAATTTACATTTACGTTTTCTAAAATTGATATATTAAAACCGGTCATTATTAATTAGAACAAGCTGGTTATATATATATGGGGTTAGGTTCATTTGTGAACAATCCCCTTGACAATGAACTGTGTGAACTAATCCTAGCATTTGATTATCAATACACAAGTGTAAAATCAAAGGCCAGGATTTGATCATGATTTGATGATGAAAATACACTAGTGTATTTTACGATTTGATGATGTAAATTAATGGCCAGGATTTATTCACTCAGTTCACAAATACACCAGTGTTAACTCTAGAACCTCACCGTATATATATATATATATATATATATATATATATATATATATATATATATATATATATAGGACAAAGATCCGTTAGGAACCACTCTTTATTGCGAGAACCGTGAGAACCAATGTGAACACATGGCAAAGTTGTAATTATACTATATTGTATCATAAAACACGCGCGTCCTTCAATTTTTATTAAGGTTCTGTAAGTGTTCCCCTGTTTTTAGGGTTTCATCAATTCACATCGTTCCCAATTATCCACAATCGATCCACGATCGGCATCAGCAGCATCGATACATTGACACAACGGCGTGAACCCGCTGTTCACGGCGGCGTACAGGTGTTTACGATTGTCTTATGGCAGGAAAAGACGGTCACTCCCACCTATTTCACGGTGGAGGCATTCGGTATAATGATTAGGGCTACATATAGTGTCTTCTGATTCATCCTGTGTTGAACCTAACGCATATGATTATCATCATCCAACAATTTTTGAATATCATCCTCATACACCTGATGCTGATTTTGGTGGCCCATCTGCTGCGTGATGCTGATTTTGGTGGCCCATCTGCTGCCAATCCCATTTCTGTTGTCAAACCAAGTGAAAGTAACAAACTTGTGTTTACAACAGTTGAAAGTCGACACACCCTTCATGGCTTTGAAAAACAAACTCTTGATTCCGTGTCAACATCAGACAATGTTATATTATCCTCTAGTAATGCTAATATATCTGAACACTCGTTGTCATTTGACACTAATTCGACTGGCTGTTAATGCTAATATATCTGAACACTCGTTGTCATTTGACACTAATTCGACTGGTACAACACCTACAAATACAGAACATCAGCAATTACAGTTCATTCAGTTTGAGACTAAAAGGTATTCCATGTCCATTTTATGTAAATTGTGATTTGTTCAATGATATACACGTTTGCAACATGTTCACAGTTATATTATGTTATAAATAATAATTACTCAAGAATATATGCACATGTGCATTATGTTAACTGCATCATATTATAATTTATGTTACATTACAAATTTATGCACATGTGCATTATGATGAAAAATAACTTATGACATTATATATTATCTGACAATGCACATGTGCATTTTGGTTACAATTTTACTATTCACCTGTTCATCATGTTGACCTTTATTTATTTATTATTTTCTCAGGAACAATTACGGCTGCTATACATTCTATGCCCAATGGCACCCCATATTGGATAGGTGAAGTTGATATTGAATACATTCCTGTTATAACCAGTGTGAACACATTGCATTTTTTGTAATTATATTATGTTTATAAAAAACACACACATTCTGTTTTTTTTTCTTATGTCATTGTTATCTCCATTTTAGGGTTTCAGTAGTTCACCAGCACCAGTTCATGGTCTTCACACTCGGCTGGGAGGCATTCACTGCGGTTCACGGCGGCGGAGAGCCATGCATGGTGGTTTTCATGGCATATAGATAGTCGTGTTCATGTATTTCATGGCGGTTGCAGTCGGCACGATGTTTACAGCGGTATATGGCGTCTTCTGATTCATCCCGTGTCGATCCTCGTATATCCGATGAACCTCCTCATATATTGTCTAAATATCATCCTCATACAACATCTGATGCCGACTTTGGTGGTCCATCTGCTGTCAATACCGTTGATAGTCACAAAATTATGTCTAAAACTGTTGTAAGTCGACATACACTTCATGGCTTTGAAATTCAGACTTTTTACTCTATGTCTACATCACTTTGACTGGTATGACACCTACAAATACATAACATCAAGCGTTGCAATTCATTCGATTTGTGACTAAAGGTATTATACTTTGTAAATGATATCGTATTAAATTATATGCACATGTGCATTATATTGAATGTAAATGATGTTATATTAAATTATATGCACATGTGCATTATGTTGATTGTAAATGATGTTGTATTAACTTATACGAACATGTGCATTATGTTGAAAATTAGACTATGTCGTTGATGTATAGATTCTGTTTATGTATGGATTCTGAACAGGTGTCTTATGGATTACTATCCAATCATGTACAGAGTGGCATCAAACAAAAGGGTCTTGGGTGGCAGACAACTACAAAAAATAGGGGATGTGACTGTGTGGGATTGGCAATAGAAGAGCAAGCCGACAACCAGGGAGGCATGGGTGGAGTTTATGCATCTTTTGGCGCTGTTGAGAAACACCAGAATGAAGACAATAAAGACAGAATGAAGACGGGTCAAGATGGGTGGGGTTGGCACTCGGAAAATAAGTCGACTTTTAATGTTAAATCATTAGAGAGGATTTGTGTGTCACAAGCGGGGACCCGTCAAGTGGCTTTGTAATGACCTGGAACGGCTGGGCTACATCTAAAGCCAATATGTTAGAATGGAAAAGCGTCGAAGGCAGGTTACCGACAAAGACGACAAAGACGGATCTGGAAAAAAAGGAGAATTCAGATCAGCAACACATTGTGCCCGGGTTGCGGATACGAGCAAGAAACTGTGATAATTAATCTGGCTCATCTGTATACGATTAATCAGTCGAATACATCATTTATTCGGTGATTACAACAAACTAATCTGGCGCGTCTGTATATGATTACTCATCACCGATAAACTGTTGACCATGTATACATCGTTGACCGTATAAACATTGTGCGTACACATGCCATATATTTTATTAATTATGATATTTATATCTTCTTTTTATTCATTTTATTTTTTGTTTATATACAGTAACAATTAAGACTGCCGTGCATTCTTCACCTAATGGCACACCATATTGGATACCTGATGTTGATGTTGAATATATCCCTACTCTAAATAGAACGTTTAATCACTAGGAGGACATTGTGATGATGTACAACACTTATGCTACAAAATCTAGATTTTTTCACACGCAACTACTTATATATTGATTATCACTTGTTTTTGTTTACATTCATTGTTTATACTTATTGTTTATCTACTTAACGGTGTAATATTCACTGTTTTATTCATGACCGATTAACATAAATTACCAATATGTCCACTATTTCAACACATGCACATGTGCATTACCCAACGCGTGCATTTTCAACATTGAAACCGTAGCATCTAAACTTATTGATGCACTGTTTTTAATGTCATTATGTTTTAAGTGCATGTAATCCATTTTCAATCCACCTATTATACATTGCAACGTATACATTATGCACATGTGCATTTCCCACCATATACTATGTCAAACAACATTATACATTACTACTGTTATGTTATGCACATGTGCATTGCCATCATAAATTATGCCACACATTATATCACATCAATAGGTGCCTGGGCATTTCCAACATATATTATACCAGACACCATACAACATTGTAAACTACATATCCTATACCAAACACCATCATGAATTACCACGATGCATCATAATATATAAATATGCACATGTGCATAGGCAACACAATCATTTACGTCACAATATTTCACACTTGTGTATTTCTAACATATAATATACCAACCACCATATAACATTTGAAAACGTTGTAAACTGAATATAATCATCCGATAACACATCATATATCACCACTATGCATACTAATTCACCTTATGCACATGTGCATTTCCAACATATACTATACCATATTATATCAAATTATGGAATTAACGATCACATAGTTGTCATCGTCCAATAAACAAATATAAATTATCGTTAAAAGAAAATAACTAACATATAAACCACCTTACAAAAAACAACCATAATTTTCAATATAACATCGTTCTATCCAACTTTCTTTCATTAATGTTTTCCACTGTCTTGTCGCCCTTATCATCCATCACATCGTGCATTCGTCTACTTGTCCTATTCCTTGTATTTCTTTATCCTGCCGTAACTGCACGTGACATCAAAGAATATCGTTCAACAGAAAGTAACAATTGGATGCACATGTGCATATATTACCAACTACATCATCGACTAATAACCAACCTTTTTTGGCTTTTTAGTTAACACTTTTGTATTCGCCTTCCTTATCATCTGGCAGTTTTGTTGCCCTTCGTCATTTGATCTCAACAAAAGTGTTATTTTCTTCGCTTTTTTCCATTTTTTTGCCTACAATAATAATTGAAACATAATATAATCAAACATGCAATTTCAATTAGTATGTGCATTAAACAAACTTTTTCATCACTGTAACGATATGAATTTGTGCATCTATATGCACATGTGCATCACATATTCTTATAATGATGCTTAAAATCAATCCATATGTAAAGTTTAATGTTATGTGCTCAAATTCAATATGCACATATGCATCAATTTAAACAACAACATCAACAAAATCTAATTACACAGAATCATATACACGTATATTAAACAAACTGCTCATGTTTGCTATGCATAGGTGAATCACATGAAACAATAACACCATCATATCCTAATTACAAAAAATCACAATAACATCATCATATCCTAGTTACACAAAACCACGTATCTTACACAAAACTTCTCAAGTTCACTATGCACATGTGCATTACCTAAAACAACAACACCAGCATTTTCTAATTGCCCAAAATCATATACACGTATCCTAAACAAACCTGCTCAAATTCATTATGCACATGAATGATATTATTAACTTTATTTGGTTCACATATACATACTAGGTCAGCTATGGCACTTTATAAGATCTGTGCGATAACATAACAAGCACAGTTAACAGATCAACGAGTTGAATCACATTCATATAAATCATTGATGGAAATCAAAATTACTGATAAAAAACAGATACCTAAAGAACAATAATATATCTACTGGTAATAATCAGATCCTTATCGAGTGTTAGATGGCGTGATTGGCAACTAATTGAGATTTGGCAGGGATAGCCGATCAGCGATTAATAAACGGACACGATTTCTGATTTCTAGGGCATGTCGAGCAATGGTAATCGATGATTTTGTAATCAATTACTTAATGTAATAACAATCAGTAACCGATGATGATTGATTTTGTTCAATTTGTGCCCTGAATCGACACGATTTCTGATTTCTAGGGCATGTTGAGCAATGGTAATCGATGATTTTGTAATCAATTACTGAATGTAATAACAATCAGTAACCGATGTTGAATGATTTTGTTCAATTTGTACCCTGAATCGTGCCCTAATTTGTACGATGATACGGTGATGTTGACAATGGAACTCGAATTGCAGAGATTGTAGACACCGGGAAATCGAATTGCAGAGATTGTAGACACCGTGTTATTAACATTCAATATTTAATTACAGTAATACCCCCTGTTCACACTGGTTCTCGCGGTTCTCGCAATAAGGGTGGTTCTCGCATGAACCTTACCATATATATATATATATATATATATATAAACGGGAACAGTGAGAACGCATCCTTGTCCAACACGTGTCACGCGACATAGAGAAGGGCAGAGGGGCTTTTTTGTCCTTTCATATTTCTTTTTTTAAGCGCGTGTTACATCACCTTTCCATTTTTTTGCGTTTAATAAATACGCGGCGTTTATGTTGTTTTTGGATTAGGATCATAGTAAATATTTTGGCGTTTTAAATAAGTTTGTCGTTTTTATTGTTTTTAGATCAGGATGCAGGCCTATAATGTAAAAAATATCAGTAATTTTCTTGATGTTTATTTTTTTTTTCATCAAGTGTTGTGCCATGTAGGATACAAGCCTATAATGTGACAGGCAATTATGACGTTTTGAAAAGATAAATAAATTTGATTTTCCATGTAGTGGCTTTTAATATAATAAATGTTTGTCAATAATGTTACCGTCTCTTCATTTTACTGTTTTTCAATTACTGTTTCGTTCAATTTCATCTGTCAATTAGTGTTGCTTTTTCCAGTAGTACTTTGTTTGGCTTTTTTGGCGTTTTATATAGCAACATCGTGCTTTGCTAGCATTCGTTCTCACAGTTTTCACACTATCAGGCGTTTTGGTGTTTGTAGTTTTTGGCGTTATATACTCAATTTTTTTTATTCGTAGAGAATTAGATAATAAACAACAGATAATTAGATAATAAAACAATAGAAAATGAAAAAAATAAAAATTATAATCTAATTTCTCATCCAAATCTTCACTGTCATCAGCCTCTGCTACTTTAACATTTTTGGCGTTTGGAACCTGTTTTTGAATACCTTATGTAGATCCTTATTTTCCTACATAACGCCCGTCTTTAGAAGATGCTTATTTTTTGTGGCATCCTTTATTGTGGTTTGATATATACTTGTTTGGTGACATGTTGAAGACCAACGCCTGTTCAAATGTATTGATCCCTTCATGCCATCAATATATCCATCAAGAACAAAGTGACATGATGACATATCAGTGTCATCAGTCTCTTTTTCATGAATATTTGTCCATCTCATTCAGCAAAAGCTTATAGAGATACCCACCTCAGAGAAGAATCCATTCAGTGAAACTTCATTCAGAACAATACTCAATATAGAAGAAACGAGGTTCCGTATCTGTGGCTTTTTTAACTATTTTTTTGGCGTTTTAAAGTGAGTGGTTTCTAGGAAACATGGCGTTGTTTTTGGTTTGTGATCAGTTGATTGTGCAGAGATGTCTCTCTTATAGGATGTTTTTTGGCGCGTAGTTTAGACGGGATTTTATTTATAATAAATGATATTAATAAAGTAGCCGTCTTTTCAGTTACTGTGTATTTTTACTGTTTTTGTTCAACTTTTTATAAGTTTTTAGGGTCATAGACTTTCCATCTCTCAAGTTTGGCATTTTTTAATGGCTTTAAGTAGTTTTTGGCGTTTTTTTCTCCATTTTTAGCTTTTAATAATACTTCTCCAAATTACTTTTACTATAGTTTGGGAGTTTTTGGCGTTTTACTGCATTATGGCGTTTCATAAGCATTATGACTGTTTGCGTTTTATTGATATAATGTATTTTTTTTTATTTTAGGTTGAAAATACATAACAAACAACAGAAAAAGAAAATTAAAAAAATAAAAATAGAAACAATTCATCTTCCAAATCTTCACTGTCATCAGTCTCTTTGTTCTTTGAAACATGTTTACTGGCGGTTTGGCTTTGTCATGCTTGTGTTTTTGTGGCCGTTTGGAAAGACAAAATGACATGAGTTTTTTTTAGTATGTATCTTCAAACAACTCATGAGTGTCATTCGTCTTTTCATGCCATTATAATATTCATCAATAACAAAACATAAAAATGACATAAGTCTGACCCCAACATTTTTTTGTTTATGATTTGTCCATCTCATGCAGCAAAATGTTATTTGAGTCACAGCACCTCAGGGAAGAATGCATTCTTCGAAACTTCGCGTAGAACAATATTGAATATACAAGAAACGATATTTGCCGTTTTTTGGCGTTTTACTGAGGAAATATGTGTCTGAAAGAAACGTCGATTTTTTTTGGAATTTTGATGTTTGAGTGTTTTGGCGTTTTCTAAGATGATTGGTATATAGTAAAATATGACGTTTTTTGAGTAAGTGTGTTTGATGTTTTGGGGATTTTGGCGTTTGTAAGATGAATGGTATATAGTAGAAAATATGGTGTTTCAGGTTCTGGGGTTGTGTTTTTATGTCTGGGATGTTTTGTTTATATAGGGATGTGTTTTGGCCTGTAATCGCGTTTTATTCATTAGTTTTGCGTTTTGGTATAGAAGTGTAAAGACCCTTTTACCCTTAATGAAGCGCGTCCACTTAATAGAATTCGTGTTATTTACGAAAATGTCACCGCGCCAATCTAGTCCATAGATTGTTTTGATCGGACGATCCATAAACGTTCTCATCGTTCTCACACTTTCCACCGTTTTCTCTAAATCCTGACCCCATATATATATATATATATATATATATATATATATATATATATATATGTCTTTCGACTTAATCTATATATTAGAGTTTATATAAAACACACATTTTGTCCCACATCGCTTCCTTAAAGAAAGATTGACAAAGAAAACACTTATAAATAGAGAAGAGCAACTCAATAGAGTTCTTTAGTGACTTTGTTTACCTGCGCCAATGGGCTTTTTGGCCTATGTAGTTATAATGTTTCTTGGTTCGTGGCCTTATATTTATAATTAGTAGGCCAGTTCAAAAGCTGAATCGGACTAAACATTTTGGTTATGCATATGATGCAAAACCGACAATAACTAAATCAAACGGACCTAGTTGACTCTTTATTCAGCTTTAGCTCGAATCTCAATATAGCTTGATTTTGAGCTTGAGCTGAGCTAGCTCGATTTGAATTCGAGCTAAGCAATCTATGATGGTCGAGCACAACCCACATATAACTAAAATTTAAGTTTAGTTCTTAGTCGTAACAACAAGAATAAAATCTGAGGCATTTAAATTAAAATCACCAACTTAATTGTGATGTTCTACCAAGTTCCCTCTAGTTAGATTAAATACAAGAAAGTACATCCAAATAGTAGTGGTGCACGCGCCTTGCAATGAATGTGGTAAAAGTATAAGCAATGGAGGCCTGCGTCTTTGGCGCTGCCCATGTTCGTGTTCATGTACCCACCACACATTCTATTGTCCAACACACAAAACCCTCCATTTTCGCTGTTAATTACAGAAATAACATCAACTCCCACTTTTTACGTTACACCAATACACCCACTTTTTCCCTCCCTTTTTGCAGTAACTTTATCATCTCTCCCAATGGACAGTATCACATGGTTGGTGAGGTTATTTTTTTAAATCAACTATTAAGTAAAGTTTTGTTGCATTTAAGTTAATTTCTTCCTATAATACATATTATTTTTGGATACATTTCAAAAACCTTGTTATAAAATTAATGACCACATGTGTAAAAATAAAGTAGATTCATAGATACTCGAAAGAAAGAAATTAGTTGGCATAAAGGGTAGGGGTGGTCATCACTTGTACAAATTTCATCACTCACAACATCCAATCAAATTCCGTCATGTCATCAACCATTATTCCATCACTCGCAACATTTTTTAGTGGAAATGGTCATCACTAGTGATAAAATTCCGTCACTCACAACCTTTTTTATTTTTTTTTTACATTATAAATTAACAATAAAACACTAAAATTATAAATTTCATTTAAATTAAAACACACTAGTTCAATTAAACATACTAAAATTATAAGTTATACACCGACACGAAAAATTTAAGCGTCTCATTGTCGGAACACGATTGGCTATCGGTATCGCTGTCCATCGGAAACGTCGAATCCGTAGGAAAATCCATTTGTGAAATATGTAGAATGTGTGATATATGTTTGTGTTTTGGTGTGGGTGAAATGGTATAAAAATTGTGAAGTATATATAGATTGTTTAAAGGTTTTTTTTTTTTAATTAAACATAACGTTCAAAAAAATGGTCAAAATGCATAATGGTCGGAAATTTGAATTCTTAACGCGTTGTTTTTATAACGCGAATTAAGTTTCACGCGTTGAATTAAAGGGATGGCGGTGGTGTTTGGCAATTGTTCACGCGTGAAGATATTCCATCACGCACAAAATGTGCACCACCCCGGGTGGCCTAATGTTAAAATAATAATAGATACGTGGAATTTATTAACGTATTTGATCAAAGTTGTCTGATATGTTTATGAAGAATCAAATCTTAGCCAGGGGTGATTAAGATCCGTTCCACCAGCAGAATGTTCCTAAGATGAGCTTCGAGATACGCTACCGGCGAACTTACAAAAGAACAACATCGTTAGGCTCGCCACAGGATGGGATTCCTTTCTATAACCACCATCGAGCGTAAGAATAAGTACCCGTATAACGAATTAGGGTTATTGTATGTAAGATAACGATAGAGAGAGAGAGAGAGAGTACTTGTGAGGTGTAAATCTTCCTCCTATTTATAGTAGATTTGGTTAGACGTCGCTATCCTTCAGGTGAAATGGTCCCCCACGTCGCTAACCGTTTTGGCGATACATGTCATGCTCCTATAGGTGGAGAACATTCTATGCCCATGGTGCACATGAGTGTGCCGACCCTGTCCCTGCTCTGATTGGTGGAAAATGGATCCACACAGGCACACTCAGGATGTGCATGGGAGATAATCGGCTATGCGCATGACCACCGTAAGATAGAAGGTGCAACGCTTCATTCATTTTGTACGACTGATCTTTTGCCTCGTGTCTTCCGTGATGCAATCAACGGCCTCTTTCGGTACATACCTCTTTATTACATACAAATGAATAAATTTTCCAATTGTAGTTTTTTTTTATACCAATAATCATGTTAAAGTTATGTTTATGTCATATAGAATAAGTTAGCAAAAACGAATGTTCATTTTTAAAGTTGATGATTTGATATAATATAGCACGAAGTATTGCATTTATCATAAGGGGGACATGGCACTCTCTTTCATCAGTTGAACCATCACCTTGAGCTAATCTTATTGTTACATCTTATCTTCATGAATCATCACAAGATCAAATTAGTTGCGACTTGCGACGGTATTCTAGCTCATTACTTGAACCTGTCTGCGCTTCCCAAAAAATTCCCTCACTTCTCTCAATCAACAACGAACCACATCGCGACCGGGTTCATGAACCTGTGAAATCCAATCACGCCAAAGATGAGAAGGGTTGCGACGATGTTCTAGTTGAACCCGTCGAACCGAAGGCTGCATAACGAGAGTGCCGCGCCCCCTATTAGCCAGCGTCTTAGTTTTAATTATTTAATAAGAAAATGACAACAATAGTCATGGTTATTTGTTTATTCATAGAAAGTTGTAGTTAATACAAATGCTTGTAAATTTGATTATCATTCGTACCTTAGTTTTGAACATTTCTTGTTTTTCTGTTTAAAGGAAAAGTAACTTTTGATATCTAATTGACTGTCGGATGTCATAGTTATGGATTTGATGCTGAGCAACCCATAATAATCTAATTCGAATTCTAAGGTGCTTTTAGCTGTCTCATTTATTTATCATTATCCTTTAGTGGAGACTTGTGTGCTAAAGCACACTCCACGTGAACACATTAGAGACTAAACACATGTATAATTAGTGTGAGAACGACGTTGGATGTGTAGGCGATGCCATACAAATCTTTGCATGAACCCGTCGGTGACTCTACCAATCTTAGTGCAGACCTGTCGAAGGGTAAGTTTTTTTTTTTTTTTTTTTTACGGTAAATTTGGATCACCGACGGAACACTGAAATATCATCGTTGCACCAGCGAAACCACCCAATTATGTCCATCTCCACTAGGTAATAATGACTACACACAAATTCAGGAGAAAACTCAATAAATTTGGGAAAAAACCCCACTTGTGGGAATCGAACTCGGGACTAAATGGTTCCTAAGCCTTATCTCACTCCTAAAATGCCAGTAGGCTATAATTCCATGGGCTCGAAGGTAAGTATTTTGAACAGGGGCGGACCCACATGGTCCGGGTCGGAGTCCACGGACCCTAATCTTTTTTTAGAAAATAGTAGAACCTGTATGTTAAATTTTTGAAGAACTCCATAAAATAAATTAATTGGACCCTATATTATTAAAAACAAAGATGGTGTGGTGGTAAATCCTTTTGTGTTTCAACAAATATGTCTCAAGTTCATCAAGTCTTACATGTCTTGTTTTTTTAGTTTATTTTTTTCATCAAAATTAAACTAGTGTTTTAAAACAGCACAACCACCCATTGACCCTCTAATTTGCTTCTTTAAAAATGATAAATTGAATGTCGATTTTATTTAACACTTAATTACCAAACAAAAACTTCCAACATATAATGTAGTGGTTTCATGTACACTAAATGCTTCTATGTTATTTCCTTGCACTGACCCGACTACGATGACTAACCCAAAAATTTTAATGTTTAGTTGTGAAAAATCCTTACACAAAAAATGGATCCCAATGAAAAATTTTTTTTGACTCCGCCACTGATTTTATAAAGAAACTTTAATTTTTATTCAACCTCTTTTAGGGGAGGAGGGGTGGTTCACTAGTGATAGTTTCTATCACTCCCACTATCCAATCAAATCATGCCATGTCATCACCCAATATTCTATCACTAGTGATAGAAATGTAGGCGGGGTGGTATCACTAGTGATGGAATTCTATCACTCCCAAATTTTTTAATTTTCATTTTAAAATTAGAAATTAACAATAAAACACTAAAATATAAATTTCATTAAACTTAAAAAATAAATTACATAGCCAAATAAAAAAACAACTAAACGGGTGGCATCTCCCAATCCCACTTTGCGCAAATCTCGCGCTTTTGTTGAATGACAATTGACTTGAACGGTTCGTCAAGATGGGCGTGCTTTTTACACAAGATTTTTAAATCATTTTGTCTTTCAATCGTTTTCAAGTGTTCCTTATACGCCTGCTCGCGTTCAACTTTTAGGGACATAATTGTTTCTTTTCTTTGTTGGGCCTTCTTGAATTGGGTCATTTTCTCCTCTTCGATTCTGAAGATCGACTCCGCCACCGCTTCCTTACCTTTGCTTGACGATTCACCACCTCTCCGGCGTCGTGGCCTTGTGGGTGTATCTTCTTCAACGGTGTCGTCAACGGGTTGATCGGGTTCGTCAAGGGGGTCGTTTAAGTTCATTTCGAGCAAGTTATCCGACGCGGAAGTCGTGTAGTTCCCCGAATCGGATGTCTTTGATCTTTTCGAACCTCCTCGTTTTTTTGGAGCCGTAGGACCACACATGTCAACCAACTCAACGGGGACCCACTTCGGGTGATGTCTCGTAACTTCCCATGCCCCCACGTGTGGAAAAGTCCTCCTTTTGTACATTCGGCAATACTCTTCGGTGGCTTGTCGCATGATTGTCGCCTCGCTCGCTCCACTTTGTGGGTTTCGGTTCTACAAAAAATATAAAATGTTATGTTTTCTAAAAAAAAATTCTGTTTTTTTTAAACTGTTTTTTTTTATTTAATTAAAAAAACTGTTTCTGTTTTATTTAATTAAAAAACTGTTTCTGTTTTTTTTTAATTAAAAAAACTGTTTCTGTTTTATTTTAATTAAAAACTGTTTCTGTTTTTTTTAAAACTATTTTTTTTATAAAACTGTTTCTGTATTTTTTTTAATAAAAAAACTGTTTTTTATAAAACTGTTTCTGTATTTTTTTAATTAAAAAAATTGTTTTTTTATAAAACTGTTTCTGTATTTTTTTTATTAAAAAAACTATTTTTTTTATAAACTTTAATAAAAAATATTTAAACTTTAATAAAAAACATACCTTTTGAATGAAACAAGCGTTGAACTTGCTAATTTTCCCGTTCAAATCCGTCCACTTCGACGTCATTTGATCCATGTTTCGTACCCTTGCACCGGGAAGTTGCCTAAAATGATTAATGACCCATCTCCAAAACGCATCGCTTCTTTGCTCGTTGCCATGTTTCCTATTCTCCGAGATGTGCAAATACGCCTTCACCAAGGACACCTCCTCCTCGCTCGTCCAATGTTGCCGGCCGGTTGTGACGATTTCTTGAACGTCATCATTTTCTTCTTCTTCTTCCTCTTCCTCTTCTTCTTCTTCCTCTTCCTCTTCCTCTTCCTCGTCAAGACTTTGTTGTGGTTCACGCCACGCGCTTGCAAAATGATGGATGAGGGTGTTGTCTTCTAGTAGTGAGTTGAGTGTGTGGGGTTGGGTTTGATACGTCTGGGGTTGAAATTGGTGAGGTTGAAACGGTGGAACGAACGGTTGGCTTTGGTACGTTTGCGATTGAAAGGGTGGATATTGTTGGGTTTGAAAGGGTGGATATTGTTGGGTTTGAAAGGGTGGGACTTGGTCGGGTTCGTCTTGCAACCTAAAGCGCGTCGGCTCGCCAAGATTCGCTCGAACCTTGGGTCTTACGGGATTTTTCTTCGTACCCGAACCTCTTTTTTTCGAACCCCCACCTCTCTTGCTTGAACCTTCCATGTTTCTTGTAAAATTATTTAGATTGAGTTGGAGAGTTTTTTGATTTTTTTTATTGAGTGTGAGAATGGTTGGAGAGTTTGTTGATTTTTTGTATTGAGTAGGTTGGATTTATATAAAAAAAGGTTTCAAAAATCATCCCAAACGGTCAAAAAAAAAAAAAAACCCAAAACGGTCAAAAAACAAGCCAAACGTCCCTTCCCAACGTTCCATTTTCAAATTTCAACGCGTGATATGTGTAACGCGTTCAAAAAATAACGCGTGGTGACATGCAAGGCGGCGGTGTTCCGTGATAACTTAACGAGTGATGGGGTGGTATAACGTAACCACCCCGTGTGCTCTTAATTGTTAAAATTTTATTCAACTTTTTTATTCTAAAAATTAGCTTATAACTGTTTTTTTTATTAAAGAAAATAGCAATCTTGCCTGTTACGTTGTGTTTTTAGATTTAATCTATTTTTCAAAGATTAAACTGTTATTTCCATGCATGTAGTTCGGTTACTTTCGTTACTTTCATCCAATTTTTTTCCCACGTCTAGACTTTGAGGGCTTTGTCTCCAAAACACAGGGGTGGTGAAAGGCAAGGAGGCAAAGTCAAGTGAGGGAGAGAGGGGCAACGCCAGTACGCCACACCCTCCACGCCACCACACCGTGTAGTCCGATGCAATTTCATGCTTCACCGTTCATAGCTTTAGCCTGAGGCAGCTTGCGGTGCACCCAGTGGAGTCACCGCCTTTTCATTGATGGAAGAAATGATGTAGCGCCACCTTGAAGAGTGAGGATGAAAGACATACAAGGCATCGCGGTGAAGATGAACAATGGACATAGGGTGACAAGGATTTTGCCTTCAGCTCAGTCTCCAAGTTCCCTCGCGTCTACTTATCTTCAACTTTTCATCTACCTCACTGCAACTCAGTTCACATCTGTCATAAGTCTAAACCATGGAACCAAATTACCGTTAGATTAGTTCAGACTGCCTCACTACAACTCGGTTCGCGTCTGCCATAAATCTAAACCATGGAACCAAATTACCATTAGCTTAGTTCACATATACTTTTTAACCACTCGATTTTGATTTTCAACAACAAAAAGCTATTACCAATGGTTTGACCTAAAAAAATATCAATTTAAACACCTGCTTCACGTGACAATCATTTTTGACAAAATAAAAGTTAATATTTATTTAAATACATTTGACCGGTCATATTTTTTAGATATAATTTATAAGTTAATATTTATTTTAATATATTTGACCGGTCATATTTTTATTTTAGATATTTAATCTTTCTAAAAAGATAGTTATTACTTATAAGTAATATTTGTTGGTTAATTTAATGAAGAAAAAAATAGAAAATATAACGAACGGTCACTTTCATACGATCAAGTGACCAGTCGTCAAGTCGTCCCCTTCAAAACAAAAGCACATGAAGTTGATCTTTCCCTGTCTCTTTGGAAGAATCTTTAAAGGAAATGGTCCCTTCTTTCGTTTATACACTATAATTAAAAAAGTAACAATTTAAATGATCTTTCTAGTATGTATGAATATGAATTTTAAACTTTCTTATTTTTTTTTATTTTGTTAACTAATTGTTTATTTCTGTTGGGGAATATTCAGATTATCGGATGACTAGAAAGGTGTGTAGTCACTTTCAGATCAAATTATTTTGGTGGTTCACCCGAATAATTCAATCGGATACAACTCTGATTTTCGAGAAATTGAACCAGAGTATGTTTTTGTGAAATTGTCTGAACCAGAAGAAGAATGATCAAGAAAACTGTCTACAAAATTTGGGGTTAGGGAAGATTAACTGCCTAATGGCAGTTATCTCAGTTTTTAAGACAAAACTGCCAATAAAACTGCATTGTTTTAATATTTCAAAAATGGGGCAATTTTCCAGAAAATTAAATTTCCTGATGCAGTTTTATTAAAGTAATTTAATCAAAATAAAACTGCCCTTGGACCCCGCCAGGGGCTGCCGCCCCTTGGACCCTGCTCCTAGGGACGCTGCCCTCGGCCCCCGCCAAGGGGGCGTTGCCCCCTTGGAACCTCCGTAGAGTACGGGTTCTGTCCGTACACTTCGAATCATAATAACTCAAACAAGCGTGCACTCTTGCACCTCTTAACTTGCTTGATGTGTATTATTATTTGCTTTGATCACCAAATCAATCCCGGTTACACTAAAATATCTAACAATTTCTTAACTTTGTTTAGTAAGTCATTTATACGTTTATTTATTTATTTTTTTGTTGTAATGGTGCTTAATGTGTTTGTTAACGAATTACGTATTGTTTATATCGGTTATTTATCGCTCTAATAGAAAGATGAAACAAGAAGAGTATTTAATGTGATCTAAATGCAAAAGCATATTCATGTATGTATATAAAGTATTGGATTACAGAGAAAACACTCAAAAGTGTGAAAACCATAAGAACGATTATCAGCCACAAGATCTTTGTGATTTGTGGTTGAGATTGATGCGGTGACATTTTTGTAACTGTTACTAGGAACTAGGGGTGAGCGAATTAAGCGTCATAGCCGATAACCGAACCATAACCAACATAACCAAACCGATTTTAACCGAGAACCAACATAACCGATATTTATGGTTTTGAAACTTTGGTTAACCGACCAATCGGTTATGATTATGTTTAGAAGCATTGGTTAACCGATATGACCAAAACCAAACTGAACTTGTAATGTTAAGTCTATAATTCTACATAATGGATTTATGTTTTACAATAACCATGTAGAGCTTTTTTACTAATATAAAAAATATGTTAGTAACAAAATTATATTGATGTAGATGTCTTTTATTTTGATGAAGAACTGAGGTGTTATTATGATATGAATCTTCTGTATAGCACTCACTTCATAATTACTTTATTAAAATGGATTCCACATCAATAGTTTAACAAAAAAAAGGTAGTCTTAGTTGTCTTGTAAAAAAGGCCCAAACTAAGTGCAACATGGTGGGTTTCATTCTTATTTTGTAGGCCCATTGGCGTATAATTTTTAACTTTAGACGAAAAGTTAGTTTTAGTTAAAGTTTTCGGTTAATAACTGAAATTAACCAAAGCCGAACCATAACCGACTTCCTAACCAACTAACCGTAACAGAAGTTCAGTTATGGTTATAGTTAAGAAAAATCATAACCGAAGTTAGTAGTTACGTTATGATTAATGGGAAAAACCAAACCAAACCGACACATGCACACCCTTACTAGAAACCTTAAAACTATCAAGAGTGGTAAAATGGAGAGATCCTAACAATGGTGCACATGCTAATCACATACCATTTTCACCATAATATTTAAACATCCATAACTTTTTATACGTGATTATTTTTTTAAATATTACATCATAAAATTCAGCATTTTTTAATCTTTACAATGAGTATAATATTAATATACTTTTCGAATAAAAAATGAACTGAGTTTTTTTTACGCTTTCAACTTTGTGTTTTTATAACGTTTTCAATTAGGTTTTTTTGGTATTTTTATGAAATGGATGTTTTTATGGCGTTTTCAACTAGTTTTTATGGCGTTTTTCTGAACTTGGTGTTTTTATGACATTTTCAACTGATTTTTTCATAGTGTTTTTTCTGAACTGAATGTTTTATGATGTTTTTAACTGGGTATTTTCATTGCGTTTTTCTGAACTGTGTGTTTTTACGACGTTTTATTTGGACACCCAGTTCATATCTTTTTTTTTAAATTTAAAAAGTATAGCAATAGTATACTCGTTAGAAAGATGATAAAACACTCGATTTTACTATGTATTTTTTTTAAATAATCACGTATAAAAGAGTCACGGGAGTTTAAAAATGATGGTGAAATATGCATGTAACTTGCATGTGCATAGTCTTTGGCATTAGCATGAGCTTTTTGACAATATAACCCTTAATGTAAGTTAGTACCAACGCCACATGTCAACATCAAAATCGTTTTCATCAATTTTACACTTTTAAGCATTTGTATATAACAAGTCCTTTTATCGTAATTTAACTTGGAAAAAATATAAATACTTACTAAACTCTATACTTATTTTGCAAATTATTGTTAACTATATAAAAATCCATCAAAACAAAAATTGTTATTGGATTCTAGTAATCTTAAGTTTCACCTGTTAGCAGATAGTAATCCAACTTTAAAAATTCCCTCTAACGATCTCAACGTCTAAGAATTTGGCCCCCATCGATCATTTTCTAACATATAAGAATTTGATCTCCTCAATAAATTCAAGTGCAACTACAGTCTCCTTAATAGATTTAAGTGTACTACAGTTAGAAAAGGATCGATGGGGGCCAAATTTTTACAAGTTGGGATCGTTGGAGAGAATTTTTAAAGTTGTGATTATTATCAGCCAACAGGTAAAAGTTGAAATTATTAAAATCCAATAACTCAAACAAAAGCTATTGGGTTTTTGTGTTCACTTTATTTATTTTATTATATAAAAAACTTACATTTAATCAAACTATAAAGAGTAATGCATAAAGTTTGATCATCGATGATTATTTTCTCAAAATTAAGAGTTCCATTTTTAATGCAACAATGGGAATTTCAGGAGTGCAAAGGGTACACCACATGTTTAACTATTACAATAAAGAGTAAACTGCAATTTTATCCTCTGAGGTTAGGGGTCATTGGCATGTCTACCCCTCCAAGAAAATAATTGTAATTTTAACCCCCACTGTTTGTTCTTATGTCGCACTTTTACCCCCCGACGTCAAAATGGGTAACAGAATTATTTACTCTAAGTTGAAATGACTATATTACCCTTACATTTTACCCCCCAACATTCCTGTTAAGTTGCACAATTACCCCCCACTGGTAAAGTACTAATTTGTCCTTTGTTATTACCCCCTGTACTTTGTGTTAAGACGCAACATTACCCCCTGCAACTTCCAAAATCCTTCCCGCCAAAATCAAATACCTGTTCTATGATTCTTTAATACAAAATCTGAACCTGTTCTTTGATCTGAAACCTAATTCTGATTTTTGAACACGTAATCTGAAACCTAACAATCATACCTGTTCAAAAATCTGAAACCTAACAAGCAAAGACTCCAAAACTGGTAAATTACTAATTCTGAACCTGTTCTATGCATCTGTTATAAGAACTGCAGGTCCAATGTGAACAAATCACACTCCGATACTTGCTGCAGATATATTGATACACTTAGTTCACATTTATATCAAATATCAATTATTTCTATAAGGTGTTCAAATATGAACCAAAAATGTAACTCATTCAGATAACCTGCTACACTAACAACCACATTTAGACATTGTAACTCACATTCAGACAACTGATTAGAACTTATGCACATACAGCAACTGTGATCAACCAGTGTCATTCCAGTGTCATTTTAGAACTTATGCACATGCAAACTGTCATTTTAGAATCTGATTAAGCACACTGATTAAGCACATGCACATGATTAAGCACACTGATTAAGCACATGCACATGATCAACCTGAAGTAGCATAGCAAGTTATCATAGCAAGTACCAACCTACAATCTGCTATGCTATTGCTATGCTATGTGTTATTTACTTCAGTCTATTGCTATGCGTTATTTACAACCTGCAAATGCACATGATTAAGCACACTGATTAAGCACATGATCAACCTGTGGTAGACATGATCAACCAGGGTGTGTTCTATGCATCTGATTAAGCACACTTATGCCCAAACTGTGATCAACCAGTGTGTGTTATGCCCAAACTGTGATCAACCAGTGTGTGTTATGCCCAAACTAATTAAGCACACTTATGCCTACAACCTGCAAATGCACATGAGTGTGCTCCTAATTTTTATCAAACATAATGTCAACAAAAGCTAAATAAGTTAAGTTAGGTTAACCTACATATTACACAAAAGGTTCGATTAAGTTAAGTTAACCTACATATTACACATAAGCTACATAACTAGTAGAGTAAACATCCATCCGCTCAACTCTCCGGTGGTAGATGGAAATTGAGGATAGGCCTCCCAAACACAGAGACCACCAGGTGGACCATCAAAGATGAGCTTGATAAGCTCATCGTCAGGTCAACTATAAAAAACCATCAGTGAACCAAATCAGACCCTAAACCCTGTTTATAACATGATAATGACTAAATCTGACCCTGATAAACTAACATTGGCCGATTATACCTTTGGTGTGGCGGATGATATAGCGGATTATCCAACAAAAGACCGGCATTTCCACTGATCTGAAGATAGCGGCTGTGGTTGTTGTGATCCGACGAGGAGAAGAATGATCAGACGAGGAGAAGAATGATCGGACGAGGAGATGTCGCCGGAGAGACACTGATCGCCGCCGGTGTGTTATGTCGCCGGAGAAGAAAGTTGAAGGTCGATGGTGGGAAGGTGGGGGGTAATTATGCGGTGGTCTGTTACTTATAGGGGGTGTTGTATCAAAGAAGCTTGGCATAAGAGCAAAATGACAATTATACCCTTTGACCATCAGGTTATAATGTTGACTGTTAACCCATTTTGATGTCGGGGGGTAAAAGTGCGACATAAGAGCAAACAGTGGGAGTTAAAATTGCAATTATTTCCTTAGGGGGGTAGACATGCCAATGACCCCTAACCTCAGGGGATAAAATTGCAGTTTACTCTACAATAAATTATACTTAATGTCAGG
The DNA here is from genome assembly GCF_002127325.2 of Helianthus annuus. Classification (NCBI taxonomy): domain Eukaryota; kingdom Viridiplantae; phylum Streptophyta; class Magnoliopsida; order Asterales; family Asteraceae; genus Helianthus; species Helianthus annuus. The sequence continues at coordinate 149,068,425 of NC_035446.2, read as the reverse complement.
AGTTAAATGTTAGTCTTTTCTTTAAGAGGTAAGAGTTTCTATCACTCAATCAAAGCTAAAATAACACCTTGAACTCTATTTAACTCACCTGGGTCATCCCCAATAGATTTGTTATTTATAAAATTGAGGAAAAAAATATAAAAACTTACTACTCACTGTACTTATTTTGCAAACTATTGTTTGTTAACTATATAGAAATCCATCAAATAAAAACTATTGGGTTTTATTGTTTACTTTATTTAGTTTATTATATAAAAAAAACTTATATTTAATCAAACTATAAATAGAAAAGTTTGATCATCGATGATTATATTCTCAAAATTTATATATAAAATCCCCACGAAAATGGCACTTATTAGAAGAAACATTTCCCTGCCTTGTGTTCGTTGTGTTTGTGTTCGTTGTGTTTTGTGTAACGATGAGGAGGAATCTGCAATGCACCTATTCGGGTCATGCAGCTTTACAAGTCAAATTTGGGATTTTATCTCTCACTGGTGTAGGATAAATCCGTTATACATTCTGGAATTAGAAGATTTGGCCAAGGTTCACAAGCAAAACAGAGGTTCGAAAGGGTGGAAGAAGGTGGTTTATGTCATCACCCAGGTAACCCTTTGGGTAATCTGGAAGTTTCGTAACGAATCGGTCTTTCAAGGAAAGCATATTAGTATGGCGAAGATAAAGGATGAGATTAGATTATATAGTTTTTTGTGGGTCAAGAATAGGGCAAAAGTCACAAATCTTAATATGTTTGATTTAAATTGTATGAGGGTGTGACTATGTGTACTGTGGTGTAAGTTGAACTAGTGAGATCTTCTGTTTAACAGATGGTTAACCAGAAGTGTTTTGAAATAAAATTTTTATTGGACTTTCAAAAAAAAAATCTCAAAATTAAAGAGTTCCATTTTTGTTGTAGACAATGGGAATTTCACGAGTGCAAAGGGACACACCTCGCCTTCAAGTGTTCAACTCATTATAAAGTTTGACCAAATGGGGTCAACTATAGGTGCATTAACTGGACCGCACATTGAGCGACGTGGCCAAAACGTCAAATTGATTCAACAAATCATTCTTCATTTTTTTTAAAGGAAATTTCATTAAAAACACGGAACCAACTCGAAATCGAGCGGCCAACCCCAAACAATTACATAATTACACCAATCCTCCCAAGAAATACTCCTATTCTTCGATTTACTGCGATACCAAACGAAACCCAAGGATCTAATTTCACTAAAGACATCGTTGACACAAAAGGCCTTCCCCGAAAAATCAAATTATTCCTAGTTTTCCAAATACTCTAACAAGCGAGAATGGCGATACTGTGGAACACTTCCTTCCTAAGACCATCCAACCCGCACCAATTGTGCACTTCCAAGACATCCCGAAACGAGAAAACAAACAAATTTGATTCATTGCACCAAGCTTGAATTTTCTGCCAAATAATGGACGTAACCCCACACGAAGTAAACAAGTGATCAACCGACTCAACCCCTATATTACAAAGAGGGCAACTAGCGTCTTCGATAAAAATGTTCCTTCTACGCAACGCCTCCCTAGTCGGGATCCTATCCAGCTCGGCTCTCCAAGCGAAAAGGTTACACTTCTTAGGCAACCATCTACACCAATCCCAAATGAACCGAGAACTATAATCCATATTTGCCTCGAAAAGTCGCTTTACCGCATTAACAGAGAAACCGGACGACCCGATTCCCAACCAATTCCATCCATCTTTTCGATCAGAAAGGGTCACAGCACGGAGCAAATTATTTAGATGGCACCATTCGACCAGTTCCTCATTTGAATCGGGACTAGATCTCCATCCCCACATACCGCACGGATTAGAAACCAGCCTTTCGATCCGATACACCACCTTGCATTTTTTGTTTAATTCCAAACGAAACCAGTTCGGCAATGTGGGGATGGAGAAACAAATCATTCTTAATGTAGTACACTAGTTGAATGGTGGTAAAAAAAAAAAAAAAAAAAAAAAAAAGCTTTTTTTAACAATATGCTAAATTTTTTACTTGTATAGTCTCCAAAAGATCCAAGATACAATGAGACAAAGTATTCCCTATTTTAAAAACAATTTCAACTCCTCTTCCTTTAAACTAGTGTGCTTTATGTGTCCCAACACCTAAGGTCCAACTATCCAAGATACAATGAGATAAAGTATGAAAGAATGTTGAGCAACTATGCACAAACATGTTACACTTATATTGAGAGCATTAAAGGAGGGACCATCAGCTCGTTTGTTCATTTTTCCGGACCTGCATTTTTTGATGAACTCGAAGACTAAAAACAAACTTGAATATTAGCATCTTTGTTTACCAAATAGTGTTTCGAATGTTGGAAATTTGTGAAAATAGCATTTTTCACAAATATAGGAAAATGATTTTTTCCTATTTTGGACTAGAAATAAATATCATAAAATGAGCGGGTTTTATATATTTATTTGTGGGTTTGTGTTCTATGTCGGAAGAGCTTCGCAACAAACTAAACCACGTCCAAAACGGAGCTAAGATGAATGAGATATCGATGCTCAAAGTTTGGTGTTTGAAACTTAAATGCTGAAAAAGTGGGAAAGTGGCCACCTTGTCCCACATCGGATGAGAGATGGAACTTAAAGGGTATTTAAGTAGGAACTCTCCATCCTTATTTTTTCATGGAAGCACTCACTAAGTGTACTCGCGAAGGGTGCGGAGCACCCTAACCCGCTCACGCGCGCGCGTGGCGTGGGCAATGTGGCGCTTTGATGGCGCACTTTGCACTTCGCATCGCCGCGAGCCACCTTTGTACTTTTGACCGCGTGCGCGTGGTGGAGTAAGGGATGCAAGGACTAGGTGGTTGGTGACGTGGCATGCAGGCGCATGACCCTGGTGGGTCCGCGCGCGAGTACACATGCCATGGAGGCGCGCGGTTGCGCATGGTGTAGGCGCGCATGGACCTGAGTCAATGTGGCGCACGCGCGCATGGCAGTGAGCCAAAAGGACGCACCGCGCATGAGCGTGCAGACCTGAGCGCGCGCACCAGTGTGTCTTACGCGCGCGCGCGCAGAAGCTTCCAGCAGCAGTTAATGCAGTGCAGTTACGTTTCAGCATTCGAAACTGACGTAGTTAATGCGTTTGACTGAGAATTTAATGACGAATTAAAGTGCATTGAAGACGTTTAATGCAGTTTAATTCTCCCATTAAATTCGTTTTCTCAGTTTCGACCTTCATCTGCAGTATAAATAGAGGATCGAGCTGCAGAATCAAACACACCGAATTTACACAGCAATTCAATCCTTCTCTCTGAATATTCTTCTCTCATCTTCAAGAATCAAGGTACTCGTTCGGGTTGGAGTCAAGACCGGCAGTGCAACTGCTTAGGCTGTTATATCCTAGAAACAAACGTGATCACCTGGGAGACATGAAATTTGTTTTAAGGGACCCGTGTCTAACACGATCCTCAGCCAAGAACTTTTAATTTTCTGTAATTCTGTTCTTGTATTTTCCTTTTGATCTCAGTTGTAAAAGTATAGTTTTTCAGCTTTCCATATTGAGTCCGATCACAAATGCGAGACATGTGTTGAATCCAAACTTACGAGATCATTGTTTAAATCGGTTGAACGAATAACCGAACCCCTTGATTTAATTCATACCGATGTGTGTGATTTAAAAGCAGATCCCACGCGTGTGTACTAAATATTGCTATGTGTATTTACTTAAAAGTAAAGACGAAGCAATAGAGAAGTTTATCTTGTATAAAAACGAAGTTGAGAATCAACTTAAAAAGAAGATAAAAGCTTTGAGAAGCGATCGAGGAGGTGAATATGTTGCACCTTTTGCGGATTTATGCGCAAAAAGTGGCATTATACATGAGCGTACACCTCCTTATTCTCCACAATCAAATGGCGTTGCGGAACGAAAGAACCGCACATTGAAAGAAATGATGAACGCCATGTTGATAAGCTCGGGAGTGAACCGAGAAATGTGGGGGAACGCCATTCTCTCAGCAAACTATCTTTTGAACAAGATACCTTTGAAAATAGGGATGAAACTCCATATGAGTTATGGAGAAAAAGGAAGCCTTCGTACAAATACTTGAAAGTGTGGGGGTGCCTAGCTAAGGCGATTGTACCACCTCCTAAGGCTCTTAGGATAGGACCCAAAACTGTTGATTGCATTTTCATTGGATATGCACATCAAAGTAGCGCACATCGTTTTCTTGTACATGAGTCCAAGAATCCCGATGTACATAAACACACTATCATAGAGGCAAATCCTAACGTCGTCTCATATTTTGAGAATATGTTTCCTATGTTAGGACAAACACACGCGACTTCATCAAGAGCGGTTGATGAAGCAGGTCCAAGTTCATCTACATGGTTAGATGAAGCAGGACCAAGTTCATCTACGCGATTAGATGAAAGACATGAACGACCCGAGGTCGAGGAGGGTGAGCTTAGACGAAGTAAACGACAAAGGGTTGAGAAATCCTTTGGTCCAGACTTCATGAGCTATATGGTTGAGGGTGAGCCCAATACCTACCGCGAAGCGGTTACCTCCGCGGAAGGACCTCAATGGCAAGAAGCAATTAAGAATGAAATTGATTCTATATTGCAAAATCATACTTGGGAGTTAGTAGATCTTCCACCTGGTTGTAAACCACTTGGATATCGTTGGATATTCAAAAGGAAGATGAAAGCTGACGGAAGTATTGATAAATACAAGGCAAGGTTAGTGATAAAAGGATTTAGACAAAAGGAGGGTCTAGACCATTTTGATACTTACTCGACTGTAACGCGAATATCCTCTATACGATTGGTTCTTGCAATTGCGGCTCTAAGAAATTTGGAAGTTCACCAAATGGATGTAAAGACCGCATTTCTAAATGGCGATTTAGAAGAAGAAATTTACATGGAACAACCTGAGGGTTTTTCCGCCCCAGGAAACGAGGGCAAGTATGTAAATTGGTCAAGTCTTTGTATGGCTTGAAGCAAGCTCCAAAACAATGGCACCAAAAGTTTGATCATGTCATGATTGACAATGATTTCAAAATAAATGAGTGCGACAAGTGTGTTTACTTTAAAGACACACCAAGAGGTTATGTAATCTTATGTCTTTATGTAGATGATATGCTTATCATTGGGAGTGATGATAACATGATCAACTCAACAAAAGACATGTTGAAAGCGAGGTTTGACATGAAAGACATGGGTCTCGCGGATGTGATTCTTGGAGTAAAAATCACTAGAACCCAAAATGCTCTTGTGTTGAGTCAATCTCACTGCGTGGACAAGATCCTTAGGAAATTCAATTCGGATGATACGAGTATAGCTTGCACTCCAATTGATAATACCCAACGCCTAAGGAAGAATAGAGGCGAGAGTGTTTCTCAGTTAGACTACTCAGGGATCATTGGTAGTCTCATGTATCTAATGACATGTACTAGACCCGACTTAGCATATGCTGTGAGTAGGCTAAGTAGATACACCAGTAATCCGAGCGAGTATCATTGGAAAGCTATAACGAGGGTACTTAGATACATAAGATACACAAGAGACTATGGATTGCATTATACCCGTGATCCAGTAGTGATCGAAGGATACACTGACGCGAATTGGATATCGGATATAAAGGATCACATATCCACAAGTGGTTACGTGTTTACACTTGCTGGCGCAGCTATAGCTTGGAAGTCTTCCAAGCAAACGGTTATAGCTAGATCCACGATGGAATCCGAATTCGTCGCTTTAGATAAAAGCGGGGAAGAGGCGGAGTGGCTACGTCAATTTGTGGAAGATATTCCAAGATGGCCAAACCGTTGACGGCGATTTGCATACATTGTGACAATCAATCTGCGCTTGTTAGAGCACAAAGCACAATGTACAATGGCAGATCAAGGCACATTCGACATAGACACAACACGGTACGACAACTTATCTCAACGGGTGTGATCTCAGTTAACTATGTTAGGTCAAAGTAGAACATTGCGGACCCGTTAACAAAAGGCTTAAGCACAGATAAGGTGTATAGGTTGTCAAGAGGAATGGGACTAAAGCCCATAGATGAAGGGAATATGAGGGAAACCTAACCTAGTTGACTGGAGATCCCAAGATCTAGGTTCAATAGGCAAACTTAATCATAAACCCAAAGGGAGTCACTGTGGGGGGTGCCCCAGAATTATTAAAGAGAGTTGTATACTTCCTAGTCCATTCCAATCAGTGACATGAAGGAAAGGTTAAGCATGTTGAGGTTAAGGATTTTGAGTAAATCCAAATTAACCATGATGCTTTTAATGATTTAGAGGAATCACCTATGTTAGATAGAAGTGGGGTCGCTTTGAATGGATTTGTGGGGAGGCGCAAATCCTAGAGCTCTCGCAGAACCAGGAACGTGTTCCATGACCATAAACGGACACAACCATGAGGACTTGACTCGACTAGGGAGAGTATTGTGTGAATGTATATTGTCGCCTACATAAATGGGAGATTGTTTAAAGACACCGCGTCTACAAGACCCTAGGAGGCTAAGTATGCTTCACAAAAGAAGGTTCAAAGGTTACACCTACCTATCTTGCAATACTCAACTGTTGAACGTGTATCGTTGAAACTTGATAGATCGATTTCTATTCATGTGGGGGATTGTTGGAAATTTGTGAAAATAGCATTTTTCACAAATATAGGAAAATGATTATTTCCTATTTTGGACTAGAAATAAATATCATAAAATGAGCGGGTTTTATATATTTATTTGCGGGTTTGTGTTCTATGTCAGAAGAGCTTCGCAACGAACTAAACCACGTCCAAAACGGGGCTAAGATGAATGAGATATCGATGCTCAAAGTTTGGTGTTTGAAACTTAAATGCTGAAAAAGTGGGAAAGTGCCACCTTGTCCCACATCGGATGAGAGATGGAACTTAAAGTACATTATCCTTACATTAAATTAAATTTCCAACGTTTTGAACAGTAAATTTTTTTAATATTACAGTAATATATTATTTCCTTACTTTTTAAGTTGAATAAGCTTTGTGTCAACCGGTACTTGTATCGAAAATACATGTATGGTCCGGTTTATTATCGGTACATGAAGGTAAAAACCGGCACCAGCCTGATACATTTATCGATACACGAAGGTAAAAACCGGCACCAGCCTTGTACAGAAAACCCCAAAAGTCAGTACCGAAATGATTTTGAAAATCTTTTAGTTCGGGAAATTCGGTAATTCTACCCGGTACCATTTGCTCATCTCTGATCATGGGTACCGTACGAACAACAACGGTATCGTGCAACTTTTTTGTTGATTTTTTTCAACTTTTAATGATTTCTTTTTTTCAGTTTCAGGGGTAGGGATGAGCTCGGTGCCAACCGATATCGATACCGAAAATACCGGTTACGGTACCGGTATATGAAGGTAAAAACCGGTAGGCGCCAAAAGTCGGTACCGAATTTGTACTTAAGATCTTTCGGTTCGGGAAATTCAGTACCGGTACCCAATACCATTTGCTTATCTCTGACCACGGGTTTCATACGAACAAAATCATTACCATAAATTTTTTTTTGTTGATCTTCTTTCGGTTATCTTTTAGTGTTTTTTTCTATATCTTCTTTTTATTCTTGTCAGCAGTTTCGTGCGCAACGCCCTCGTAGTGATTTCAAAACACATGTAAACACAGACTAAATAACAAAATAAGTTCGCCGCAATGCGGTGATAGTGAAAAAACCTAGTTAAAATGAAAATCTAATACAATATCTGTACGAATACAAAATACAAAAAGAATTGTATTGGGTCTCCAACTAGTTATTATAAATAAGGAGTTTACTTTATAAGAAGAACTAGGATTTTGCCCGCCACGTGTTGCGGCGGCGCGCGACGGGTGGAAATATATAGTAAGACAAAACACGATTCGTAAAACGCAGTGCGTAAAAGACAATTATAAAAAAGGTGTAAATCACAAAGGTAGACACAAAGTGTATAACACAATGCCAAAGACATTTCGAAAAACACAACGCATTGACATTTGCAAAAGTAGGAGTTGTAGTCTAGGGGTTACAATTGCAAATTTTTTAAAGTTTGGCGGGTGTAAAAACGGAGTAATAGTGCAAGGGGTAAAAAAACAAAGTCTAAAAAAGACAAAGTGTAAAAGTATAGGGATGGTGGCGGAACGTGTAAAAGATGAGGGGGTGTTGGTGGAAATGTAAAAGAAGAGGGTTGGTGGCGTAACTGTGTAAGAGCTAAGGGGGTGATGGTGGAAAACCAAAGTAGAGGGTTGGTGCTGGCAAAGTTTGAAAGATGAGATTGTGGTTTTGGAAATCCAAAGTAGAAGGTTTAGGGACTAAATTTATCATTTTATGAAACTTTGAAGATACCAAAGTCAAGGGGCTAAAATTGCAACATCGTGAAAGTACGGGGGCAGGGAGGCAAAGCCGGTGGGAAACCCGCACGCGTTGCGGCGCAAGTACATTGCAAATATCGAATAGATTAGTCGAAGCGTTATGTAATGCGTTAAACATATGAAAACGCACATTTTGACGTATCCAATTTAACTCAATAGCATTGTAGTTGGATAAAAATGTAAAGTGTATCGTATTTATATGTGACCCGACTCATACATAGGAAACGTACAAAAAAGCATAAAATGTGTATCAAGGGAAAACTAACACGTGTAATCAAAAGTGATATTCATATCAACGGAAAAAATTATACCTTAGCGTGTTGCGGTATGGTCGAAACGTAGAATTGGAAACGTACACAAAACAATCAAAAAACAAAATATATTTGACCTGACGTGTTCCCCAAAAAAGTTTACATCGAAACGTATACCAACTCGAATTTATACCGACACATAAATTTTAATATTCATAATACAACCCGCGGGCGATGCGTCGTAGGCACGTCGCAATCAGATTAGTCGAAGCGCTATGTCATGCGAAAACCATATGAAAGCGCATGTCTTGACGTATTTAGTTCAACTCGATGTATGGTTGAATCCAAACGTTTAGTTTTTTAAAAAAGAAATTAGCGAAAGAAAATAATTAAAGAAAGCAATAAGCTAAAAATGTATATTATATATGGTACAACGATAAAGTTGAAACATTATAAACTTTTGAGATTAAACCTCAATGGTCTAATATTGCAATGTAATTGAAGTTTAACTTGGAAAGGAAATGAACTCAAAACACAATTTAACAAAACTAAAAGCAAAGGGAGAAAATGTATTTTACTCAAAATATGGGCGAAAAATTGAAGTTTAACTTGGAAAGGAAAGAGACTCAAAACACAATTTAACAAAAATAAAAGCAAGGGTCAAAATGTATTTTACTCAAAGTATGAGTGAAAAGAGGAAATGTCGAAATGGACTCAAAACGCAATTTAACAAAACTAAAAGAAAGGGGCCAAAATGTATTTTACTCAAATTAAGGATAGAAAAAGGAAATATCACATGCATGTCGGTGGCCTATGCCACCGACTTTGTATTTTAAGTAAGGGTGTGGGGAGTGGTTAAACACTTTGGAGTGGTAAACTAAAAAACCGACCAATCAGAGCGCGCCATGTCAATCAGGCAAAAGTGTTTATACTTTGTTGAAAAGTGTTGGCAATGGTTAGACACTTGATGAAGTGGTAAACTTTAAAAAAAGGAAAAAGATGTGATTGGTTGATATTGGCATGGACCCCACCCCACCACACACATACCTCTTCTTCACCGATGCGGCATTCCACCACCGAATTGGTAAAGTTTGGTGACTAAACACTTGTTGACGGTGGTGTTTACCACTCGGTAAAGTGGTTTGCCACCCTTTACCAATTACCACTCCGGACACCCTAAGGGGATACGGAGTGGGAGCGGCAATCGATCGGCAAAGAAGTTTGCCGCGCGGCAAACACCGCCGCCGACCAACATAGGTCGCGGCAAAACATTGAAAGCGGTGTAGGTTTGCCGACGCGAGGAAGAAGAGAGAGAGTGAGGGAGCAGGAGAGAGAGAGGGAGTGTATGAGAGAGAGGGTGTTGTGGGGTGGGGTCCATGCTATCTCTCAACCAATCACACTTTTTTCCTTTTTTTTATAAAAAAAAGTTTACCACTCCACCAAGTGTTTAAACCATTGTCAACACTTTTCACCAAAGTTTAAACATTTTTCACTGATTGACGTGGCACACTCTCATTGGTTGATTTTTTAGTTTACCACTTTAAAGTGTTTAACCACTCCTTACACCCTAAGTTTGTAATAGTTACTCTTAATGGAAACATCACTATTTTAGAAACATTGTTACTATATTTAGTGTGGGGGCATATTATTGTTGTTCCCTCAATCATGCCAAAAGAAGAAAAAGTAAAGGGGGAAGAGTTGGTCTAGATAAGTATAAGGTAACTCATAAATGCTTTCATTTTTAAAAACTTTAAAAAGTGGTCAAAGCAGTTAGCATGCGAAACCTGATTTGATGTTTTCAGTGTTTTTTAATAACGAGGCTCATTATTTAATTGATTGTCTTACATCTTTACCAGTTGGACGGTTGGGCCCGTTGATAGGTTTTAAAAACCAAATAGCATAAACGTATAATACAACGAATTACGAAGGTAAGGGAAAGCTTCATCCTGTCACCTAGGGGTAACCTAGATTAGGGGAGTGGGGTGGGAGCGTGATGGCTTCCCATCACTCGTGGAAAACAACCAAACACCGTCACCACTACCTTTCTTCACGCGTGAACATTTAAACGCGTTATATTTTCCACACGTTGTACTTTCCAATTGTTCTGTTGCATTTTGACCGTTTGAGGTTTTTTTGAACGTTGGAGGGTTTAATTTTTGAAGGTTTTTTTTTTTTATATAAAATCAACCAAACATTCCTCCCACTCAATCTAAAAAATCCAAAAATTCTCCAATTCAATTCAAAAAAATTCTCCAACTCAATCTAAATAATTTTACAACAAAGATGAAAGGTTCAAGCAAGAGAGGTTTGGGTTCGAAGAAAAGAGGTTCAGGTACCGTTTCAATCACAACCGTGTCAAAACCAATCGTTCGTTCCACCGTTTCAACCTCACCAATTTCAACCCCAATCGTTTCCACACTTTCAAACCAATCCCACTGACGAGGTGTGACCCGCATCGGTCACCCGACCCGGTTACAACCTTTTATATTAATATAAATACAAAGATTTATTCTAGAACCTTCCATATCTACATGGAAGGTGCACAACTAAATCTCCCACTTTTTGGGAAGATCGCATAAATCTCCAACTTATCGGAACGTATCCTGAAATAAAGGAAACCCTAATGGAAAACCTATAAATAGAGACAAATGCGTAAGGTATGATCATCTAATTCCCCTACGTTTTCCTCTCATATACTTCTCCCAAGAACAAATACTTATTCTCACGCCGGAGGGTGGTTACAGGAATAACCCCATTCCTGTAACGAGTCCTAACGGTGTTTCTGTTTTGCAGCCACTCGTTCAAGTCACTAATCATTGAAGCTATTGGTGTTGTTAAGGTCAGTGTTTCTTCATTGGCGCCATCCGTGGGACCGTAAGAGCAACAAAGAACTTCATGGCAAGTGATCAGAACATGGCTGGTCAAAGGATGACAGATAATAACTTGGCACTGGGGGCGGGAAGCGGGACCACCCCACTATCGTCCCCGGCCGTTACCAGATCGTTAGATCCAGAGTTCGAGGCGGAAGGGCCACCACCGGGGTTTGATAATATCACCACCGTCTCTTCCTAGGCCGTGGTTACAAACCCTTTCCTCTATATGCCCTCACAAACACCACCTGGAAGGATGGAGGGGACAGGCGGTGGCGCCTCTGCTCCAGGAACTGCTGTTTTCTCGCAGACTTCACGCCTTTACTCCACTCCAGTCATTACCTCGGCGAGCCCCGGTATCTTAGTATCTGGAACCAACACTCCCCAATACTACCAACCGTTGGTCTCCAATCCAATGCCACCGTTGTATTCAGCCGCGCTTACGGCGGCGTTATCCACCCCACCTCATCAGCCTGTCATCATGCCAACCGGAGTAATGAATGCCCCTGTTACACCAGGAAACCAAATGTATTTCCCGAGATATTGCTATACACCCCCTTTTGGGTATTTACCCTCGTACGGGGGAGCAGTTTATCCGCCTCAGGGAACAGCGCAAGGGAGCTCTCAATCGCCATACGCGGCTTACATGCCGCCGTGGTGGAACTTTCCGACGCCACAGCCAATGTATACCCAAGCGCCAACGGGGCCTGTGCACAACAGAGAAAATGCGGTCAGACCCCGGTTGACTCCTTTAGAAAACTCCGGTCCAGGAACAGGTCCCGCCCCGGGTGTGAACATCCCACCTACACAGCCAGTGAATGTAGAAGATGACGAGTTAACCAAGCCGTATAAGCCAGTGGATGCAACATTCCGATCCAAATTCACGCGTAGGATCGCTGAAGCCCCTATCAAAGAAAAACCGAAGATGCCCCAAACCGTCGGTAAGTACGATGGCCTCACTGACCCGGATGATCATCTTAATTTATTTAAGAGCGCGGGTGAAGTGGCTTGTTGGCCCATGCCCCTATGGTGCAAAATGTTCGTACAAACTTTAGTGGGAGCAGCACGAGTATGGTGGGACAGCTTACCCACGGGTGAGATAGACAGTTTTGAAGATTTGGAATCAAAGTTCATCCTACAGTTCAGTCAACAGCGCCGGCATACAAAAGATAGGAACGAACTACTCCATATCCGTCGTCGAGACAATGAGACGGTGGAAAATTTCATCATCAGATTCAACAAAGAAAGCCTGGCGATACCAGGCGTCACCAACGATTTGGCATGTGGAGCTTTCCTCCAAGGGGTCAATGATGATGAGTTACTGAGAACATTGCACGGAAGGGATGGGGTACCCCCGACCATAGACGAGATACTGCGGATCGCCAAAGTATACGTTATACAGGAGAAAGCGGCAGCGGCCAGCCACGCGGCCAACAGAAAGAAAGAAGCCCAGAAGAACCAGGAGGAAAAAGATAGTCGGGGGTCCAAGAGTAAGCACAAGGGAGACCGATACCAGCGAAACGACAAAGACTCGCGGTATGATAGACACCGGAGCTCCTACTCAAGGAATGAGACGTCAAAACCTCGGTCCGAATATCCCATTTTGAGCAAGACCCCGGCAGAAATTCTTGCCTCAGAAAACCTCAGGCTTAATCCACCAAAACCGCTAAAAGACAACCCAAACAAAGATACGAGCAAATACTGCGAGTATCACAAGGGGAGCGGGCACGACACTAACGATTGTTTCCAGCTTAAGAAACAGATCGAATATTTCGTGAAGTCAGGAAAATTGGCACACCTAGTGCGAGACATAAAGCAGGGCCCGCCCGTGGTTAAGGAGGAAAGCAATAAGGCGGCAGGAAAAAGGCCGCGCAAGTTGAACATGGTTCATGCCGGTACAAGAAAAGGCGCGAAGCGGAGTTTCTCCACACTCGAACCTTGGATGTTGGCAACTATGACAATTGAACCACGAATGGAAGATTTGCATCTTACCACGGACGCCCTGATCATTTCGGCGGCGGTAGGAGATTACCGTATGAGGCGAATCCTGGTCGACACCGGAAGCTCGGAGGATATCATCTACGAGCATTGTTTTGATAGAATGCAACCAGAGGATAAAAAGCTGCTCGAATCAGTACATGCTCCTATTAAGGGTTTCACAGGAGAGAAGGTGGATCCTATCGGCCAAATCACCTTCCCGGTAACTTTCGGGCAAGCACCCAAAGAAAGAACGATACTACTTACCTTCCTCGTGGTCCGCGCCGAATCGTACCACAATGTGATCATCGGAAGGTTCACCTTGGGAAAGTTAGATGCCATAGTCTCCACGGCGAGAGGTTTTATGAAGTTTCCAACACCGCAAGGTATCGCTACCGTATTTCGCGATAGAATTGGAGAGATATTGGATACCAAACGATGTCGCCAAGGGCCCGCGGGGGCCACAGGACCAGAAAGGTGGGTATTGAGCACACGCCACCCGGACCAAATGGTCACCATCGGCGACACTCTGTCCCCAGAAGTAAAGAGCGATTTGAAACAATTGCTAAAAAGAAACGCAGACATTTTCGCTTTCGAGCACGCCGATATGACGGGAGTCCCTCGCGATAAAGCAGAACATAAACTCGCCACGCTCCCAGGCATTAAGCCAGTCGCCCAGGGTAAACGCAGCATGGCCCCGGATCGCCGGGCAGCGGTCGTTAAGGAAGTACGCAAGTTAGTGGAAGCTGGAATCCTCAGAGAAACACAGTAGCATACTTGGGTGTCTAACCCGGTCATGGTTAAGAAACCAGACGGCACATGGCGGATGTGCATCGCCTTCAAAGATTTGAACAAGGCGTGTCCAAAAGACGCATACCCGTTGCCCGAAATCGACTTAAAGGTTGACTCCCTGGTGCCGTATCGATATAAGTGTTTTTTGGACGCGTATAAGGGATACCACCAGATCAAAATGTCCAAAGAAGATGAAGAGAAAACAGCCTTCCACACCGACGTTGGCATCTTTTGTTACACCAAAATGCCATTTGGGCTACGGAATGCAGGAGCTACCTACCAGAGACTCATGGACAAAGTGTTCGAAACACAGATCGGGCGAAACCTGGAAGTCTATGTAGACGACTTGGTAATAAAGAGCAGCGAAGAAAAGCAAATGTTGGCAGATATAGAGGAAACTTTCCAGCGGCTCAGAGAGTACAACATAAAGTTAAACCCAAAAAAGTGTTCTTTTGGGGTGGAAGAGGGGAAGTTTCTGGGGGTAGTAGTTACCCGCGACGGCTTTAAAGCTAACCCAGAAAAAATAACCGCCATATCGCGAATGCCTTCCCCCCGAACGCTGAAGGAAGCTCAAGCCCTAAATGGACGACTGGTAGCAATCAACAGGTTCCTAGCAAGGCACGCTGAAAAATCATTGCCATTCATAAAAACGCTAAAAGATTGACTCGACAAAAAGAATTTCAAATGGACCGGCGAAGCAGAACAAGCTCTGCAGGAAATGAAGCGTTTCATAGAAAGGCTACCCACGCTGACCGCGCCTAGACACGGTGAAGTGCTAAAAATGTATCTTGCGGCGGCCCACACAGCAGTAAGTGTTGTGCTCATGGTTGAACGGGAAGGAAAACAAACGCCAATATACTACATAAGTCGGGTATTAGCAGGACCTGAAACGCGCTACCCTACGCTGGAAAAGCTGGTCTTAGCATTGTTACATGCCACAAGGCGATTAAGAAGGTACTTCCAGGCACATCGTGTACAGATCTTAACTAACTATCCGCTACAGCAGGTCCTGCACAAACCGGAGGTCTCGGGTAGGTTGGCCAAGTGGGCTATCGAGCTGGGAGCCCTAGATATCGAATATCAGAAACGAACGGCGGTTAAGGGGCAAGTAATTGCTGACTTCTTAGCCGAAATACCGGAAGGAGAGATAGTTACGGACCCGGTCATCCAAGACATACCTGAGACCAGCACAGCGAGAGAGACTTGGAAACTGTACACAGACGGATCATCTAGCGGAAAGGGATCCGGGGCGGGTCTAATGCTGATAAGTCCAGACCAAATCAGGCTAATGTACGCCTTACGTTTTGACTTCGAGTGCTCTAACAACGAGGCGGAATACGAGGCGCTACTGGCAGGGTTGCGAATGGCAAAATCCATGGGGGCAGCCAGGGTAGACGCATACGTCGACTCGCTGCTGGTCAACAATCAAGTCAACAAAACATATGAAGCAAAAGACGAGGCAATGGCAAAATATCTGGAAAAAACCAAAGAGCTCATGAATTCTTTCGACAAAGTCACGCTTAACCACGTGCACAGAGGGAAGAATCAGATAGCAGACGCCTTAAGCAAACTCGCCACCTCCGGCATGGAAAGGGAAGTCAAAGTTGAAACATTACAGACACCCTCAATCGAACCGCGGAGCGTCTCCGCTGTCACAATAGAAGAACCCTGTTGGTATACCCCGATCCTACTCTTTCTTAAAACAGGCGAACTGCCCCCCGCCAAGGGCAAAGCATGAAAGATACAAACGAAAGCGCTGCAATACGAAATCAACGATGGTGTCCTGTATCGAAAATCTTACCTGGGTCCGCTGCTACGATGCGTCTCCCCGGTAGAAGCGAAATACCTCATCAGCGAAATACATGAGGGTATATGCGGTATACACGCGGGTCCTCGAGCAGTGGTCGCCAAAATTCATAGCGCGGGGTATTACTGGCCCGGGATGCACGAAGACGCTGTCAGAGAATTGCGAAGATGCCTCAGCTGTCAGAAATTCGCCCCTCAAACAATTCGGCCCAAAAATAGTCTGGTACCGGTGACATCAGCATGGCCTTTTCAGAAATGGGCTGTAGATATCGTGGGACCTTTCCCGCCAGCTCCCGGGAAATTAAAATACTTGATCGTGGCGGTTGACTACTTCACCAAATGGGTGGAAGCGAAACCTTTGGCTAAGATAACGGCAGAAAACGCCAAAAAGTTTCTCTGGGAACACATCGTATGCAGGTTTGGCTTACCACTCTACCTGGTGAGTGACAATGGGACGCAGTTCACGGATAGAATTTTCCAGGAATGGTGCGCCGATCTCCACATTCAGCAGATCTTCACGTCGGTAGCACACCCACAGGGTAACGGGCAGGTGGAGCGGACAAACAGGAGCTTGCTAGAAGGTATTAAAAAGCGGCTGGGACACGAGGGAAGCTCGTGGGTGGAAGAGTTGACACATGTCCTTTGGGCGCATCGAACAATGCCCAAGACTAGCAACAATGAAACCCCATTCAGCCTTACCTATGGAATGGAGGCTATGATACCTGCTGAGGCAGGGTTGCCGTCGTTACGCCGTCTCAAGGTAAACAACAACAATGACCAATCGCTAAGAGAGGGCCTAGATTTGTTGGAAGAGAGGCGCGAGGCGGCCGCCATTAGCGAGGCACGATACAAAAAAGCTCTGGAAAAGTACTACAACAAACGGGTGTCCAAACTAAGTTTCAAGGTAGGCGATTACGTCATGCGCGACAACGAAGCAAGTCGAATGAAACCAGCGGGAAAACTGGGCCCCAACTGGGAAGGCCCCTATGTCATCCAAGAAGACCTGGGCAAAGGGGCCTATCGCCTGTCCCGACTAGATAGCACGCCAGTCCCGCGCAGTTGGAACATCGCCCAGCTGAAGAAATGCTACTTGTAATGCCTTGCTCCTAACAGCAAGAGTTAATTACCTTTTCCAGTTTGCATTTGTAACCCGTCATGGGATTTCTACTTTTTTTTCCTTTTTTGCTTAATGCAAGTTTAATAAAGTTGCAAGTTCATTACAAAAGTTACCATCGCACAATGAATGCATTAACCGGTAAAAACAAAAACAAAACCCTTAAACACGAAATATCTTTCATTATAAGTCATAGGGTAACCACAACAAGCGCTTACGGCGGGTATCTTGGTAGTAGATGCATAAACCGCCTCAAAAATAGATAGGCATCGTCACATATACATAGCCTATCTCAAAAAATTAAAAACCAAGTACTTGTCCCTGTTTTTAAAAAACAAAACATAAGGGAACCAAAATACAGAACATGTTCACAAAACACCTATTGAGGAAGGATGGGTGCCGTCACCACTGCAGGGGTAGGCACCCCCACCTCATCATTGTCTTCCACCACCACCACAGGGTTGACGGCCAAGTGATCAGTTGAGCCACCAACCATTCGGGATACCAAGCCAGAGTTATCCATCGGCTGCATCCTCGTCCGACCACCGGATTGACGTTGGTAGGTCAGGCGATATCGCCGTTCAGGGTCCACCGGGATCAAACCAGTCAGCACATCAGCCGATAGCTGCACTCTGGGATCCTCTGGTTGAGGATCCAGAATAACAAGGCTTTGACATGCTCGGTTGGCACGAACCGGAGCAGCATTTGGGATTGGTCGCCTGCCTCTAAGCATTGATCTTGTTACCGGATGCTGTAACATCAACAGGCCATCAGCAGCATCAAGCACCCGAAAGATCTCGGAAAGTCTTTGTCTGTATCGTTTTCTTTCCATTGCACAAACATACCCAAAAATGGAAACGAAGGGTGAATTTATAACAATAGTTAACAAGTTTTGACAGTGGTGACATCAGATATATTAATTAAAAGTAATCATCACAAGTCACAGAGTCGTATTTTACAAGCCGGCGGTGTCAGAAATCATGACATTTGCATTAACTTAGCTGTCAAATAAAAACAGATAATGGGCACTAAACCCAATTCAAACAGTGTCAACAAGAGTACACAACAAGCAATAAGATGAGTAACGGAATAGTCAGTCTTCTTCGGATTCGTCTGCGGGGTCCAGCATCAGACGTAGAGATTCTATTCCATCCTCATTAACTTTATCCATCAGATCGCCATAGCACGGTTGTCACACCCCCATTTCCACGTGTCACCGGTGGGCCCGGTGTGGGGTACAGTGACGTAGTTGGCATCGTCATAGACAAACAACACAATATAATAATGCACAGCGGAAGCAGAATAGAAACATTTCAACTTTAAATAAAGTGTAATAATAAATATCACAGTAGTTGAAATGGATCCACAGGCGGATCAAATAAAAATAGAAATAAATAGTTCAACAGATAAATGTCGTCCGAGTTTGCGAGACTATTGTGGACGCTCTCTAGGAAACAGCCAGCCTATTTCCGTATAGTACCTGCACTTAATCTTTTGGGAAAAATACGTCAGTTTACACTGGTAAATATAAATCGACTGACTCATTTTGAAAATGATAGAAAATTGATTTAAATGCACAAGGCATAAATATTTTTTTATTAACTTGGGATAATCATATAATATGAACTTGTGAACGAATTACATGCACTTATATCTCTGGTGGCCCGGGATCTACTGTCCGGGCTAGAGTTTTAATTGACACACCACATTAAAGAGTTATACACGACGAGTGTACGCCTACACCCCGTGCTCTGGTCGTGGCCATCTCGTAAGATAATGCCAAGGATATCCGGGACATGGTCAATAACCCCCCAAAGCCTTTAAGTAAGACAAAACTGTTTAAACGAAATCACACAAGCTATTCAAGACTGTACACCCATAGGGCGCAGGACTTGTGCGCCCGATCAAGCGGTATTTTAAATACCGTACCCCAAGCCCGTATAGGGAAAATAAGTCAAAATGTATTTACCTGAGCAAGTATAAGTCACAACGATAAGTGGTGGTAGCTTTTACCGGGCTTCCTAATCTGGAACAAAGGTTTATAATTAACCTATTAGATTCCTAACGGCCTTTTATTTAAGCTTAAGCTTTGACCGGTTAGTTTTAGGAGTGATACGGTTTACGCACGATTAAGCGAAAGACCGGATAGAATGTGATTTAGACCCGACAAGTTTGAATACTTGTATAATATGGGTATACTAAATACATTCTGGATTTTGAAGTAAAAACGATATCGTTTGACCCGTTTCGGTCAATTTACGCAAACTAGTTACGTAAACCAAACCGAACGCGAAAAGGGTGATACGGGTAGCCAAAAGATTCAAATGCAAGTTCCCTGAATTAATATGCTTAGAATATGATATTATATCAGTAAGTTATGTTCCATATTGCCCGGGATAATTTTAAACTCAATTTATGCCTTAGAAGGGCATTTTGGTCATTTAAAAGATAATAAAAGGATAAAATTAGAAATCTGAGTTTCGGGTCTGGTTCATACAGTAAATATACCTAATATAACACATTATATCAGTAGGGTATGACCCATATACCAAATATATCATTTAAAAGCAAACTATGCACCGTAGGGGTATTTTAGTACTTTCACAAGGGCTAAACGTGCCAAAATTGGAAACCTGAGTTCAAACTATTACCCTTACTGTTATTATATGAAAATATGTAATTTACATCAGTAGGTATAAGTCTTATAGGTTTAAAACAAGTATAACGCTTACTATGCGCTTAAAACGCTAAAAATACGATTTAAGGGCGTTTTCGGGTTTTTCACAGTAAATCTGAGATTTTTATTTTTCCAGAATACTTAAAATAATTTATTCATCATATAAAATCAGTAGAAAAAGGTTTCGGGTCAAAAGGATGTGTAAAACTCATTTTATGGCTAAAACGGTCAAAACCGACATAAGACGAAATGGCTAGGTGATCGAGGATCCGTTCAGCCAAAAATTAATTAAAAATCATCAAAATTCCCAGAATATTATATATAATCAGTTGGTAAAAAGTTTTGTACCAAAGTGTGGCCAGAAACGGGTTCTACGCAAAAAGGACCGTTTATGTAAATTTATTATATAGTTTTACGCTAATGGCCATAACTCTCAATCTGGACCATCAACTGATCCGAAACTTTCGGTGCAAGTTTATATAATAAAAATACAGATCTCTACTCTTTTACTTTTCCAAAAATCCCGTTTTAAATCAAAAAGGGCAAGATAGTCAACTTTATGCATAAACCGGAAACAAGCATTCGAATAGGCTAAGCATAGACTCAATCAAGGAAAATTCCAGAAAGTTTAACTAAAATAAAAATAGTCAAAAATACTATCCAATACAGATCTTGAACATGCATGTATGAATCCGAATCGATAGTCTACGAAATAATCGTTTTACAAGACTTTCGGTTCCGATTCGTGGCTATACTATAGATTGTCGAGTGGATGATGATTAAAACACATTCTTATATGTATTACAAGTCATTTTTAGTGATCAATCAGTTTGCATGTCATCTATATCATTAATCATGTCATTTTTCACAAAAATCACTTCTGTTGACTTTTTAGAAATAGGTTTGACTCGACATTAAGCATGCATGTAGTGGGAATCAGTTAGTACCCTTTAGAGGGTTTGTTTCCCACATAAATACCAATCTATAACAAGTTTCAATTCGAGAAATTACTGAAAGAAATCCGTTTAATCAGAAAGTCAAAGGTTATGAACACCCAGTTTGACTTTTACTAATAATCAAAGCAAAAACGGATTAAAGAACGAATTGAAGGCTTACAATGGTCCTAAAGATGTTTAGTGGACACTAGAAGTCGGCCTTGTTGATCAGAAATGCTCCAGAAAGCTTGCCTTGAAGGTTCTTGATAGAGAGAGCTTATGTTTACAAATGCAAGTGCCAAGAACATTGATCAAATCTGATTTAAAGAGTGAATCAGATGTTTGTAGTAGGCTACTGTTGATGTAGGCATGCAAGGGCACGTATTGGAGCATTTGGGAGGTGCAATTGAGCTGTAAACAACTTAAATTCGGACCCAATTCAACCATATTTGCGAATTCTGTCGCTGGGCAACCCACGCGGCCCGCTTGGGCTTTCCCAGGCGGGTCGCCTGACCCCTGTTTCAGCCAAACAACTTTCGTGTATTGACAGCTTTGACCCCTGAACTTGTATGCGATGTTTCGGCTACTTTTCTCGACCCGTAAACCCCCAAACTTGGTTTTTAAGAACCTTAGGACTTTTACCAACATGGTAATGCCCTCGGATAACTTTGCGCTCAACCGAAAAGCCCTGAATTCGATGTTGACGCTTTTAGTCCCTTAAGTACGGTTTTGGCCATAACTTTCTCATACGTTGACGAAACTTCATGAAATTTTTACCACATATTCTAGTGAGTATATTTTAGCTATACAAAGCTTCGGGTCTGCCAAAAGTTCACTCAGAGGTATAAATTAAACATGTTGACACTTTTGGCCCCTATAGTTTGAAATACTTCACTTTTGTGCAATTTCCGCGTCGTATGATCCATGAACCATCCGTTAAAGGTTATAAACATTATGTGGGGTTATCATAGAGCCTATTTATCCATTGTTGACACTTTGGACCCTTACGTTCCATAGTTTTCACTGTTTGTCACTTTTAGTCCCTCTAAGGTATGTTTTCACATAACGGAACCTTATGCCACGTGTCAAGACATTATTGGCCGAAATTTTTCGAGGTGTTACATCCTCACCCCCTTAAAAGAAATCTCGACCCCGAGATTTAATCAAACAAATGGGGATATTTCTCTTGCATCGTGGATTCCACTTCCCACGTGTATTCGGGACCTCTACGGGCATCCCATTTGACCTTAACAATAGGCACTTGCTTCCTTCGAAGCTTCTTTACCTGTCGATCCTCAATCGACAAAGGTTTTTCAACAAAATTTAGACTTTCGTCTATGTGTATATCTGTATGCGGTATAACCAGTGAATCGTCAGCGAAATACTTCTTCAAATTACAGATGTGAAACACATTATGAATGGCACTAAGCTCTTCAGGCAAGTTTAACTTGTAAGCGACTGCCCCGACACGTTCGATTATCTCGAAAGGTCCTATGTATCTCGGGCTTAGCTTGCCTTTCTTTCCAAATCGCATTACACCTTTCCAAGGTGATACTTTAAGCAACACTTTTTCACCCACATCGAAGTGAAAATCCTTGCGCTTAGGATCCGCATAACTTTTCTGCCTATCCCTGGCAGCTTTCAAACGATCACGGATCTGAACGATCTTGTCTGTCGTCTCAAAGACGATATCTGGTCCAGACAACTGGACATCTCCAACTTCTGCCCAACAAATGGGCGATCTACACTTCCTACCGTATAGGGCTTCAAAAGGCGCAGCCTTTATGCTGGAATGGTAGCTATTGTTGTAGGAGAATTCAATCAGTGGTAGGTGCTTATCCCAACTACCACCTAAGTCGATCGCACATGCTCGAAGCATGTCTTCCAAGGTTTGAATAGTACGCTCACTCTGACCATCAGTCTGAGGATGGTAAGCCGTACTAAAATTCAAACGAGTGCCCAACGATTGTTGGAAACTCTTCCAAAAATGTGACGTATATCTAGTATCTCTATCGGAGATAATAGATATAGGTATACCATGTAGCGCTACTATCTTATCGACGTATAATTGAGCTAACATATCTGAGCTATACGTCTCTTTGATGGGTAGAAAATGAGCTGACTTAGTCAGTCTGTCAACTATGACCCATATGGTATCATTTCCCTTTTTCGTCTTTGGCAACTTGGTGATAAAATCCATTGTCACCATTTCCCATTTCCACTTGGGAATTTCAGGTTGCTGAAGCAAACCTGACGGCTTCTAATGCTCGGCCTTGACTTGCGCACAAGTCAAACATTTAGCTACATACTCGGCCACGGACTTTTTCAAACCAATCCACCAGTAGTTTGACTTCAAATCCTGGTACATCTTATCAGCTCCAGGATGGACTGAGTATTTAGAGCTGTGGGCTTCCTGGAGGATAACATCCCGAAGTCCTCCATATACTGGAACCCATATTCGTCCGTTTAGTCGTAGCATTCCATCTTTGTCGTGGGATAACTGCTCCTCGGTTACTCCCAACTTTTCTGCAGGATAGTTAGCTTCCAGCACAGCTTCCTTCTGTGCAGCTAACACCCTTTCATTCAAACTATTCCTTATCTCAATGCGCTTGGCATTGATTCTGATCGGTTTAACCCTTTCCTTTCTGCTTAAGGCGTCGGCAACCACATTTGCCTTGCCTGGATGGTATCGTATCTCGCAATCATAATCATTGAGAGTTTCCATCCATCGCCTTTGACGCATGTTCAATTCCTTCTGATTGAACAGATGCTGAAGACTCTTGTGATCCGAATAAATTATACACTTGGTTCCATACAAGTAATGTCTCCATAGCTTCAAAGCAAATACCACTGCACCCAATTCCAAATCGTGGGTGGTGTAGTTCTTCTCGTGCACCTTTAGCTGGCGAGAAGCGTAGGCAATGACTTTGCCTTTCTGCATGAGTACGCAACCCATGCCCGTATGCGATGCATCACAATACACCACAAATTCATCTATACCATCGGGCAATGTCAACACTGGCGCATTGCTCAGCTTCTGCTTCAGAATGTCAAAGGATTCCTGCTGCTTAGGGCCCCAATCAAACTTAATCTTCTTACGGGTCAACGAAGTTAGGGGCGCAGCAATCCTTGAGAAGTTCTCGATGAATCTCCTATAATATCCTGCCAACCCAAGGAAACTGCGAATTTCCGTTGGCGTCTTCGGCTCCTGCCAATTCATGACCGCTTCGACCTTAGCGGGATCTACTTGGATACCACGCTCGCTTACAACATGTCCAAGGAATTGGACTTCTCGAAGCCAAAATTCACACTTCGAAAATTTGGCATAAAGCTTCTCTTGATACAGAAGTTTGAGAATACAACGAAGGTGTTTCTCATGGTCAGCTTGGCTCTTCGAGTAGATAAGGATGTCGTCAATAAAGACGATAACGAACTTATCTAAATAAGGTTTGCAGACGCGATTCATGAGATCCATGAACGCGGCTGGTGCGTTAGTGAGCCCAAACGGCATCACTAGGAACTCGTAATGTCCATAACGAGTCCTAAACGCGGTCTTGTGTACGTCTTCCTCCTTGACCTTCAACTGATGATAACCTGACCTGAGGTCAATCTTGGAGAAATAGCTTGCTCCTTGCAACTGATCGAACAGATCGTCGATCCTGGGTAACGGATACCGGTTCTTGATAGTGACCTTGTTAAGCTCACGGTAGTCGATGCACAGACGCATCGATCCGTCCTTCTTCTTAACGAACAAGATTGGCGCTCCCCAAGGAGACGAGCTAGGTCTAATAAAACCTTTAGCTAAAAGCTCATCCAACTGCGTCCTCAACTCCTTCATCTCCGTTGGTGCCAATCTGTAGGGTGCTCTTGCTACAGGTGCTGCACCTGGTATGATATCTATCCGAAACTCTACTTGCCTATCCGGCGGCAAACCGGGTAGTTCTTCAGGGAAAACTTCAGGATATTCCGAAATAACAGGAATATCTTCAATCTTCGGCTTCGGCTCATCAATGGTAATTTGTGCCATATAAATGACACATCCCTTCTGCATGCATCTGGATGCTTTGAGCATGGACACTTGCTCCGGCAATCCATGCTGGGTATCTCCTTGAATAGTAAGCGACTCACCAGACGGAGTCTTAACTATTACTTGTTTTCTATTGCACAGAATCTGGGCTTGGTTACTTGACAACCAATCCATGCCTATTACTATGTCGAATCCAGCTAACTTAAAGGGAAGCAAGGATAACGGGAAAGAATGATTCCTAATGGATATAACACATCCATCTAAAACAGTTGAGGCGGTTTCTATGGTTCCATCGGCTAACTCCACCTCATATTTCACGCTTAACGTTTTAACAGGAAGGTTCAACAGTTTACAAAACTTATTATCTACAAATGACTTATCAGCCCCCGAATCAAACAAAACTCTAGCAAAAATATCGTTTACAAGAAACGTACCGGTAATGACGTTATCATCAAGGACTGCTTCCTTTGCGTCCATTTTGAAGACTCTCGCATTAGTCTTCTTCCCTTCCTCGGCCTTCTTTGCAAACTTTGGGCAGTTGGGCCGAATGTGACCTTTCTCGTTGCAACCAAAACACGTTGCATCCTTCATCTTCTTGCAATCCACAGCTTTATGATCTGTGGACTTGCAGATTCCACAACGTTTCTCGAAAGACTGGGATTTCGTTTCCAACCGACACCTCCCAAAGTGGTGCCTCCTGCAGATCTTGCATCTGGGTTTCTCACCCGACTGATGATCACTTTTCCTAGACCCCGACCCTTTCCTGTGGTCGTTGTTCCCTCTATGTCGCTTTTCAGATCTTCGTGAGGTGTCATCCTCACGTTTTCGTTTGTTCTCCTCAGAGCTCTTCATGGCTCTCAATCTAACCACGTCTTGAGTGAGGGAGAGGGATAGATCCGCTACGGATCTAAATGTAGTAGGTCTTGAAGCTTTGACGCTGGCTTTAATCTCCGGTGCCAGACCCCCAATGAATCGAGCAATCCTACGCGGCTCCGGGGTCACCAAGTAAGGCACTAAACGAGACAGCGTGTTGAACGTAGTAAGATACGCTTGACAATCGAGGTTCTTCATAACTAAGGATACAAAATCCGATTCAATTCGCTCGACCTCGTGCTGCGGACAGAAGTTCTCTTTAATCAGGGCCACAAACTGTTCCCATGACAAACCGTACAGCGTGGCCTTACCGGCAGCTTGTAGGAGTGACTTCCACCATGCTAACGCATCTCCTTTGAATGACTGGGACACGTACTTTACGACGTCCCTATCAGCACACCCGCTGATATCAACTACAGTGTCCATCTCGTCAATCCACGTCATGCAGTCGACGGCTCCTTTTTCCCCAGTGAAATCTCTGGGCTTGCAGGATACAAAGTATTTGTACGTACAGGACCTGCTGTACGTGTCACGTTTCAGTTCAATCTCTTGCTTTGGGACGCTGCTGTGGTTGGAGGAATGATTATCATCCTCAGCTTTCTTCGGCTCACTCTTTTTAGACGGCGGCTTACTGTGAGCCCCAGAATGAGTCTTAGCCTTGACATGCGTCACTGAGCGGGTTCTACTCTGAGTACCACTAGATTCTTTGAACTGCCTATCCATAGCCTTGGCGACAGCATTATCTATCAGTGCTTGCAATTCTGCACCGGTAACGTGAATCTTTGCATTATCTGAGCGTTCCCCAGAATGACTGTTGGTTTCTTCCGATTTGGCCATCGTAGCCTTAAGCTACAATAAAGGACAAGGTCTTATTTAGAACCTAACAGTATTATCGTCCTAGACGATTTATTAACCATGGTATCAAAAACCTTAGCAGTTAATTTAATAAATTTCATTCAGGCTCTTATTAGCAATCAAGGAATGAAAATATATATATTGGCACCATAGGCCTAGTCACATGGACAGCTACTAAATTATAATTTAGATTTTTATAGGATTATAAATTTTATAATTAAACAAATAATCCTTTACTAGACAGAGAGTCATAAACCACAACTGTCATTATATAACATAGTTATAACCCGTAGGTATCAAGCCATTAATAGACTTGTGTACAGATAAAATCTGTAGATATTTCTTTACTAGGCAGGGAGTCATAGACCACAACTGCCACTATATGACATAGTCATAACCCGTAGGTATCAAGTCATTAATAGACTTGTATACAGATAAAATCTGTAGATAATTCTTTACTAGACAGAGAGTCATAGACCACAACTGCCACTATATGACATAGTCATAACCCGTAGGTATCAAGCCATTAATAGACTTGTATACAGATAAAATCTGTAGATAATTCTTTACTAGACAGAGAGTCATAGACCACAACTGCCACTATATGACATAGTCATAACCCGTAGGTATCAAGCCATTAATAGACTTGTATACAGATAAAATCTGTAGATAATTTATTAAAAGGGGTGGCTTGTGTGATTCTACTGATCACGCTTAGCCAGAATGTTAACATGTTCTCAGATGTTAACAGGGAGTTAAATCTTTTCAACCAGGTTTTACCATCAGGGCCAGGCCTGTTAATAAGGCATTCAAGCTAGGTTATACCTTACTAAGATTCTTATAGAATGGCAAATCAAATAAAAATTGATATTTTCCATTATTTTAATATTATTCATGCATACAAATAAAATGATAAATTCAAATTAACCATTTAAATTTCCAATAAAATACCAGTACATAATTGCCCTAAACGGGACTTTGAAATAACATAACTAGCATGAATAGCATGCCCGCGCAGGGGCTAAACAAGTACAACAATAATAAAATAAAACAAACCCACGCAGGGGTTAACAGGATAACATACCCACACAGGGGTAGAGAAAGATAGATATACCCACGCAGGGGTAGAGTACTGGAATAAATGTCCACGCAGGGACATGAGTACATGAAATGATAATTGAAGGATTCAACGATCCTTCTTGCTCTTACCCTTGAGCAAATCGAATACCTTCTTAAACATGCCACTGGTGCGTCGGCGATCCTCTCGCATATTATGCTGAAACTCGCGTCGCATGCTATCAATCCCCTGCAGGATCTCCTGAACCTGCGGCGGCGACATCATAGGCGCCGGTGGTGGTGGCTGGAAGTACTGCGGCTGCGGCGGCTGGTAAGGCTGCGGCTGCGGTGGCTGTTGGTAACCCGGAGGGTAACCAAAAGTAGACTGCCCAGCAGTCCAAGTGTCTCCCAATGGACCACTAGGAGGGAGTGAGCTGTAGTTCACAGCTTGCCAATAAGGGTCTCCCGTGTAATCATAACCCTGAGGGAATACCTGCTCGAACGGGTTGAACTGAGCGGTACTAGCATAAGCCGGAATCGGCTCTCCAAAATTCTGCGGCGGCAGAGGCGGGATCGGAACAGAAGTAACCTCCGATACGGGATGCTGAGACTCCCCTGTCTCAGACTCCCCGGGTAAAGACGTGTAGCGGCTGCTACTAACACGTGGAGGGGTGCCTATGCGAATCCCTCCGCGCGTAGACATGCGCGCGTTCCTCCTTGGCCTCTGAGGCGGAGGAGGTAAGACTGGCGGCGGCGGTGGTGACGGAGTGATCACGTCACGCCACAGGGCCTCAGATAGGTCCTGCGGTAGAGGCGGCTGCTGCTGGAGCTGCTGCTGCTGCGAGTGGTGCTGTGAGTGCACCGGCGAACCATGGAGCGATTGGAGCATCGGAGTACCATGGAGTGACTGAAGCATCGGAGAGTTGTGGCTAGGGGTGAAGTACCAATCATGCTGCTTAAACCTCTCCTGGAAGCTGTCCACACCATTAAATGGTGATCCTGTGTATGGCGACCCATCCGATATCTCAATCGGGTGGTTTGGTGTACCTGATGGTGGGAGCGAAGGGTCCGTCTCCTCGTCTACGTCCATCTCGTGACCACCAGAAAAGTGGTCCTCCTGTCCAAGTGGGTTATGGCCCACTGGCTCCTCCACATAAGCATTAGGGTTATACAAACCCTGGTAGGCTGGCGCTGGATGCTGGTGCGGTGACTGGTGCAACGGTATGTATGATCCAAGCGAATCATGGGGCCCGTTCTCCGAATGGGGCCCAAACGAGTGGGGTAATGACGGAGAAGTGCTCGCGGAAACCGAATGCCTAGCAGGCTCGGCAAAAGACCTCCAAAGGTCGTTGGCGGCTGTGTTGTGCGTGGCGGATGGTGCTCGCCTATGTGAGGGCCCAGCCTCATGATCGTGCGATGTATGAAATCCTCCACGACCTCTCATCCTTGGCGGCATAGTGATCCTGTCAAAAATCAAACAAGTTGCACAGCAATATATATAAGACAATGCAATAATAAATAAAAATAAATTAAACGAAAGTTGAACATTTCCTAAGTTCTTTGTCTAGACTCGAAAATCGAGGAATGTGCAATTGTGTAACTGAGATTAAACACATTAGAATAGTGTTTAATTCACTCAGCGTTGGCTCTGATACCAACCTGTCACACCCCCATTTCCACGTGTCACCGGTGGGCCCGGTGTGGGGTACAGTGACGTAGTTGGCATCGTCATAGACAAACAACACAATATAATAATGCACAGCGGAAGCAGAATAGAAACATTTCAACTTTAAATAAAGTGTAATAATAAATATCACAGTAGTTGAAATGGATCCACAGGCGGATCAAATAAAAATAGAAATAAATAGTTCAACAGATAAATGTCGTCCGAGTTTGCGAGACTATTGTGAACGCTCTCTAGGAAACAGCCAGCCTATTTCCGTATAGTACCTGCACTTAATCTTTTGGGAAAAATACGTCAGTTTACACTGGTAAATACAAATCGACTGACTCATTTTGAAAATGATAGAAAATTGATTTAAATGCACAAGGCATAAATATTTTTTTATTAACTTGGGATAATCATATAATATGAACTTGTGAATGAATTACATGCACTTATATCTCTGGTGGCCCGGGATCTACTGTCCGGGCTAGAGATTTAATTGACACACCACATTAAAGAGTTATACACGACGAGTGTACGCCTACACCCCGTGCTCTGGTCGTGGCCATCTCGTAAGATAATGCCAAGGATATCCGGGACATGGTCAATAACCCCCCAAAGCCTTTAAGTAAGACAAAACTGTTTAAACGAAATCACACAAGCTATTCAAGACTGTACACCCATAGGGCGCAGGACTTGTGCGCCCGATCAAGCGGTATTTTAAATACCATACCCCAAGCCCGTATAGGGAAAATAAGTCAAAATGTATTTACCTGAGCAAGTATAAGTCACAACGATAAGTGGTGGTAGCTTTTACCGGGCTTCCTAATCTGGAACAAAGGTTTATAATTAACCTATTAGATTCCTAACGGCCTTTTATTTAAGCTTAAGCTTTGACCGGTTAGTTTTAGGAGTGATACGGTTTACGCACGATTAAGCGAAAGACCGGATAGAATGTGATTTAGACCCGACAAGTTTGAATACTTGTATAATATGGGTATACTAAATACATTCTGGATTTTGAAGTAAAAACGATATCGTTTGACCCGTTTCGGTCAATTTACGCAAACTAGTTACGTAAACCAAACCGAACGCGAAAAGGGTGATACGGGTAGCCAAAAGATTCAAATGCAAGTTCCCTGAATTAATATGCTTAGAATATGATATTATATCAGTAAGTTATGTTCCATATTGCCCGGGATAATTTTAAACTCAATTTATGCCTTAGAAGGGCATTTTGGTCATTTAAAAGATAATAAAAGGATAAAATTAGAAATCTGAGTTTCGGGTCTGGTTCATACAGTAAATATACCTAATATAACACATTATATCAGTAGGGTATGACCCATATACCAAATATATCATTTAAAAGCAAACTATGCACCGTAGGGGTATTTTAGTACTTTCACAAGGGCTAAACGTGCCAAAATTGGAAACCTGAGTTCAAACTATTACCCTTACTGTTATTATATGAAAATATGTAATTTACATCAGTAGGTATAAGTCTTATAGGTTTAAAACAAGTATAACGCTTACTATGCGCTTAAAACGCTAAAAATACGATTTAAGGGCGTTTTCGGGTTTTCACAGTAAATCTGAGATTTTTATTTTTCCAGAATACTTAAAATAATTTATTCATCATATAAAATCAGTAGAAAAAGGTTTCGGGTCAAAAGGATGTGTAAAACTCATTTTATGGCTAAAACGGTCAAAACCGACATAAGACGAAATGGCTAGGTGATCGAGGATCCGTTCAGCCAAAAATTAATTAAAAATCATCAAAATTCCCAGAATATTATATATAATCAGTTGGTAAAAAGTTTTGTACCAAAGTGTGGCCAGAAACGGGTTCTACGCAAAAAGGACCGTTTATGTAAATTTATTATATAGTTTTACGCTAATGGCCATAACTCTCAATCTGGACCATCAACTGATCCGAAACTTTCGGTGCAAGTTTATATAATAAAAATACAGATCTCTACTCTTTTACTTTTCCAAAAATCCCGTTTTAAATCAAAAAGGGCAAGATAGTCAACTTTATGCATAAACCGGAAACAAGCATTCGAATAGGCTAAGCATAGACTCAATCAAGGAAAATTCCAGAAAGTTTAACTAAAATAAAAATAGTCAAAAATACTATCCAATACAGATCTTGAACATGCATGTATGAATCCGAATCGATAGTCTACGAAATAATCGTTTTACAAGACTTTCGGTTCCGATTCGTGGCTATACTATAGATTGTCGAGTGGATGATGATTAAAACACATTCTTATATGTATTACAAGTCATTTTTAGTGATCAATCAGTTTGCATGTCATCTATATCATTAATCATGTCATTTTTCACAAAAATCACTTCTGTTGACTTTTTAGAAATAGGTTTGACTCGACATTAAGCATGCATGTAGTGGGAATCAGTTAGTACCCTTTAGAGGGTTTGTTTCCCACATAAATACCAATCTATAACAAGTTTCAATTCGAGAAATTACTGAAAGAAATCCGTTTAATCAGAAAGTCAAAGGTTATGAACACCCAGTTTGACTTTTACTAATAATCAAAGCAAAAACGGATTAAAGAACGAATTGAAGGCTTACAATGGTCCTAAAGATGTTTAGTGGACACTAGAAGTCGGCCTTGTTGATCAGAAATGCTCCAGAAAGCTTGCCTTGAAGGTTCTTGATAGAGAGAGCTTATGTTTACAAATGCAAGTGCCAAGAACATTGATCAAATCTGATTTAAAGAGTGAATCAGATGTTTGTAGTAGGCTACTGTTGATGTAGGCATGCAAGGGCACGTATTGGAGCATTTGGGAGGTGCAATTGAGCTGTAAACAACTTAAATTCGGACCCAATTCAACCATATTTGCGAATTCTGTCGCTGGGCAACCCACGCGGCCCGCTTGGGCTTTCCCAGGCGGGTCGCCTGACCCCTGTTTCAGCCAAACAACTTTCGTGTATTGACAGCTTTGACCCCTGAACTTGTATGCGATGTTTCGGCTACTTTTCTCGACCCGTAAACCCCCAAACTTGGTTTTTAAGAACCTTAGGACTTTTACCAACATGGTAATGCCCTCGGATAACTTTGCGCTCAACCGAAAAGCCCTGAATTCGACGTTGACGCTTTTAGTCCCTTAAGTACGGTTTTGGCCATAACTTTCTCATACGTTGACGAAACTTCATGAAATTTTTACCACATATTCTAGTGAGTATATTTTAGCTATACAAAGCTTCGGGTCTGCCAAAAGTTCACTCAGAGGTATAAATTAAACATGTTGACACTTTTGGCCCCTATAGTTTGAAATACTTCACTTTTGTGCAATTTCCGCGTCGTATGATCCATGAACCATCCGTTAAAGGTTATAAACATTATGTGGGGTTATCATAGAGCCTATTTATCCATTGTTGACACTTTGGACCCTTACGTTCCATAGTTTTCACTGTTTGTCACTTTTAGTCCCTCTAAGGTATGTTTTCACATAACGGAACCTTATGCCACGTGTCAAGACATTATTGGCCGAAATTTTTCGAGGTGTTACAACGGTAGAGGCTCGGTATACGCAGCGTCAAGAGCACTCGCCATATCAGCCTGTAACTTATTCTTGAGAGTTTGGAAATCCGGCGGCACTCTTTCCGCTTGCTGGCAATCCATGTAGCTTTTAAGTACGCCGTCATGATGACCAGATTGGTAGGCAGCGGCGGAAAGACGGTCAATCAGGCTAGTAAAATGGGACGACTCACGCAGATATTCGAACGCCCCCACTAGCCCATTAGTTATCAACCAATTCCTGTCTCCCCGCATAGCCGCTAGCTGGTTGGTCAAATCATCAATCTCTGCATGGGATTGTACCAGCGCGTCCTCCACCTCCTTTAACTTCGAAGATGACGATGCAGCAAGCTTGTTGTTTTGGGTGACAAGGGAGTCACAATGATCCTGCATCTCCTTGAATTTTGCTTCACGCTCCTCCAGCTCTCCCTGCATCAGTCGGATCTTGGTATGACAGGCCTCTACTTCAGCTGTCAAATCCTGGTACCGCTCCTGAACCTGGGACACAAAATCAGTGTCAACACGAAATTTTTCCAATTGGGCTGATAACTCGTGTCTCACCTTCTGAGCCTCCGCCACAGCCTTACGTTCTAACTCCTCTTGTACATTTTTCGCTTGAGCCAAAACCCGATCTTTTTCCGCCATATCGCGGGCCCATAAGATCCTTTCCTCAGCAAGATGTTCAGTTACCCTCCGCAAATCTTCCTCGGCCTTATTCTTCTCTGACAGAAATCGGGCCTCTTTCAACCCCGCGGTTTGCAGTTGACTTTCGAGGCGATGCTTGTCATCCCTCAGTTCTTGGATAATGGCCCGGGCCTCATGAAGTTGGGTGTTATCACGTACCCACCGGTGCCGAATCTCTACCAACCTGCGAGGTAGGGTCACGGAGTCTGATATGGACGAATTCATCAAATCTTCATTATTTAACCCCTCAACATACGCCGCTTCAGCAGGTGGATACGCTCTCTCGATCTAATGTTGGACCACAGGAGGAAAGATCAGTCGGGAGGATTCAGCAATTTTCCATTGAGGCTGATAACGCTTATCCTGAGCGTGAGGATCCCAGCAGACGGTGGGTATAAACAGGTCATCAATCAAACGGGCACCATCATCAGCAATACCGCTGCTTGACGCACGATTGTCACCTCCACCCATGCTAGTCGCCTCATGCGCGGTCGACGTAGCAGCAGCATTAGTATCGACACCAGCAAAAATGTCTCCGGGCGAGTCAAGTAACACTGTGTCAAGACCGCCTGATTGAAGCGGTGATAGCGGCTCCACAGATACAGTTACCGATACCGCAGGACTAGGGAGTGGCATGACACAGCTCACGGCAGGAGCAACGGAAACTAAAGATTGTGGGCCCATAGACATGCCGACATTACTACCAGGACATGACACTGCTACGGTCGGCGCAACAGTAGATGTCACAACTCCGGATGATACTCCCATGATGGTACCTGGAACACAAGCCCAGAAGGACGTCATCAATATGAACACCAATACGCCATAAGGATAATTAGCAAGAGATACCTGGTGAAAAAGCACACGCGGCTTGTACCGCTTGAAACGCGCTCAGAGTAGGTGCTACGAATATTTTCCTTTTCTTCGAGACACGACCAGGACTGGTCAGATCGGAGACCAAGGGAACATCGCGCCCCATATTGGGCGTCTCCTCCATTGTGGGCATACTCCCGTGAGTTGCTGAGTGTTTTTTCCCAGACAGTTTTATTCGGGCAGGTTTTTTCTCCGACGAAGCCACGACAGCGATCGTCATACCCGATAGGGGAGCAATGTACGCCAGTGGGTCCGCTGGCACAGCGGGTAGAAGAAATTGCTCCAAATGCACTTTCAGCACATCAGGCTCCCCTTCATCCAGCATCCGGTCGGCGGGTTTCAACGCGAGATGACGTGGTGGATCGATAAAGTCAAACATCCCCCACTCCCCTGCGCGAAATAAGTGATTAAAAAATAATAATACATACGGAAAAAACACACCATAAAAGTTAACCCGGTGCGACGATGTCAGCATACCTCCATCTTCCCGTTGAAATGAGGGATAACGCTTTATATCCGGCCATAACAGACTCATGCCAGCCATAACCAGTGCACCTTCGGGAATGATGGTGCACTCAAAAGGGCGGCCACATAACTTCACATATAACGCGTTCGACGCGTACAAATCCGCAGGAGGAGCATCATCCTTCACTTTATCCTTCGGTCCTTTCTCTTGCCAATGCATTTCCCCAGGAATAGCACCGGCGTCCAGATAGAAGAACTTTTTCTTCCAATCTTTGTCCCTAGAACTAGTGGGGATCTCCCTCAGGCACGATACATCTGTATCCCTCCGATCAAAAGTAAAGAAAGGGGATTTCCACACAAGCACGAAGAAAGCCCTAAAAACAATTAGTTCTGGGATATGGCCCAGAGCTACGCAGGCATATTCGAATTGTCGAAGTTTTACAAGGCCAAGGGGATGTACTTGTGAAATGTGGATACGGTAGAAATCAAGCACCAATTTCAAAAATTTGGTGATGGGTAGTCGGAAGTTGCAAAATTTGAAAAAATCACTGAATAAAGTGATTTTACCTACCTTCAGGGGAAAGGCGGTGTCGGTTTTTGATGGCAACACAGGATTCCACTCAGCCCTAATACCGTAATCATGAACTAGATTGTTGAAGGATGTTACACCCCATTTGCACAGTAGTACGTCCGTGGAAGCGGCAACGGCGGAAGATGATTCGGTCGTTTTCGAAGCCATGGAATAGAGAGGATGACGACGGTGTAATTTGGGGGAGATTTCTTGAACCCCCATATAAGGTATCGTCCTTTATAAGCTACGGAAACTTTTCAAATTCAAAAATGTGTACGAATCGACATACGTGTCAACCAAGGGAAAAGACAGCTGTCACTAACATGGTGACCCAACTGTCACATCCTGTATTTTCGCCGTATTTTGCAAAGGTCGTTGTAAAAATCATCATGAGTTTACCTTTTTCTTTTTCTCTTAGTCCGACCTAATGGACTCCCTCCATGAGCTCGGACTGGGGGGACATGACGAGGTGTGACCCGCATCGGTCACCCGACCCGGTTACAACCTTTTATATTAATATAAATACAAAGATTTATTCTAGAACCTTCCATATCTACATGGAAGGTGCACAACTAAATCTCCCACTTTTTGGGAAGATCGCATAAATCTCCAACTTATCGGAACGTATCCTGAAATAAAGGAAACCCTAATGGAAAACCTATAAATAGAGACAAATGCGTAAGGTATGATCATCTAATTCCCCTACGTTTTCCTCTCATATACTTCTCCCAAGAACAAATACTTATTCTCACGCCGGAGGGTGGTTACAGGAATAACCCCATTCCTGTAACGAGTCCTAACGGTGTTTCTGTTTTGCAGCCACTCGTTCAAGTCACTAATCATTGAAGCTATTGGTGTTGTTAAGGTCAGTGTTTCTTCACCCACCAAGTCGACCCACTAGAAGATGACACCCTCATCCGTCAATTTGCACGTGCGTATCGTCAATTTGCTATGTAATTTATGTTTTATTTAAATGAAATTTATTATTTATAATTTTAGGGTTTTATTGTTAATTTCTAAAAAAAGAAATAAAAAAATAGTGAGTGATGGAATTCCATCACTAGTGATGACCACCGCCACTAAAAAAAGCTTGTGAGTGATGGAATAATGGTTGATGACATGGCGGAACTTAATTGGATGTTGTGAGTGATGAGTGATGAACACCCCCACTCCCCTTAGGCTATAGGGTGTGGTCGTGATCCTCATGACCACCATGACCCTCCATGTTAGTGCCATGTAACCCACCTCTAATCCACCATCTAAAACCATTACCCTAAGGGTGTGGTCATGACCCAAACCACTATCCTCTTTTATATTTTAATTTATCTTTATCTAAAGAAAAAGGAAATGATTTGTTGAAAAATGGAAAGGAGGACCATGGTTGCCATGGTTTAATCCATGCAAACCATGGTGGATCAATCAAGGGGTGGTGTAGCCTTCCATTGATGTTCCTAGATGGCAAATCATGTCCCAACCATGATTCCCACACCCTATAGCCTTATGTGGGTTTTGTTTTCTATATAAAAAACTGTGAGACAACACCGATGAAGATCTCCACCTCAAAAGGAGCAACGCCCTTTCTACACTGGAGCGGTGTTCGAGTGCCCACCTCCCCTTTGAACGCCATGACTTCATGTAGTCTTAAGGTGTTGAAACGGTATCTTTATTTTAAGAGTAATAAGAATTCAAGTATGGTTATAGGTAAATGATGTAACTTAGGCTACACGGAGCGAGGCTTGGAGAGAGTGGGTGGGACCCCCTCCACGCCTCAACATCGCCCCACCAACCCTCTTAGGCTATGTGTTATGGGCAGTGACGGACCCATGATTTTTTTTTCAATGGGATCTATTTTTTTCGGTGTTTAAAATTTTCATAATAAAACGTTAAAATTTTTGGGTCGGGTCAGAGCGATAGAGCGACGCTTGAATTAGATTTTAAAAAAAAAACATAAAAAAAAGCTATACAATGATTGAACCCATGACCTCTTGTTAATAGAAAGAGGGGTTTACCACTACACTAGCTTTCCTTTTCTTTTTATGATTTCCACCAAATTATATTTATGGGGTCCTTATAAAATTTAATATACCGGATCTACTATTTTTTAAAAAAGCATTGGGGGTCGTGGACCCCGATCCGCTCTATGTGGGTCTGCCCCTGGTTATGGGGTATGGTTAGGAGCTTGGCTGAGAAACAAAGTATTGCCACTTGTTTGACACGTAGACACACTTTCAGTGGTGGACCTAGAAAATATTTTCAAAGGGTGCGGATGAGAGGTTAAACCAAATTTTCAAGAGGTGTGGGCGAGATTTCGCCCTATAAAATACACTAATTTTTTTAAGGGGTGCGCCCGCCCATCTAGACCTCTTACTAGGTCCGCCCCTGACACTTTTTTCTCACCAAAAAATACCTGAATGGCCAAATGGGTGTAATGAAAGGAGCTTGGTTAATGACTTTGTTGATGATCAAATGATTATTATTTAATAAAATGATAAATAGTTTTTGTACAAAAACAGGATTCGTACAAAAGATAGTTAGATATATTATTGGTAATTATAAGTTCTGCATGGATTTTTAGACTGGACATTTTTGCGTTGGATAACGTGAAAAGTAATAATAGATGAATTGAAGAGAAATCTTAGTTTATTCACACACACACACATATATATATATATATATATATATATATATAGGGAGCCGCTAAAATAAGAACCACCTCCAGTTGTAAGAACCGCGAGAACCACTCTCAACCAATAACATTGTGCCAACTAAAAGGGCTTTTTGGTCTTTTTACCCCAAATGTCAATTTCACACCCTCTCTCCTCTATTAAAATTGTCAGACCCCATTTATTTCTCACCTTATTAAATCACATCTCTCTCTCTCCTGATGTTCATCTCTCCAAATCAAAAACCCAGCTCCGGTGAAACCCAGAGCCCCTCCGCCGCACTCCCTACTCCGGCGGTTACAGTCGATGTTGAAGCCCCTCATCCGCCGCCACACCCCCACTTCGAATCTCTCTTTTCTCTCTCTTCTGCGGCACTCTCTCCCACTTTTCTCCATTTTTCTGTGTTTGTAGGGGAAATCGGATGGAAGGAGTGTGCAGATGTAGGATCAGTGGGTGTTTATGGTTTTTCTAAGAAAAGAATGAAGGAGCAGGGGGCGGAAGGCGGTGGTGGGGGAGGCGGAAGGCGGTGGTGGGGGCGGTGGTTTTGGTGGGAGTTGTGCAGAGGCGGAGGCGGTGGTGGTTTAGTTGGTTCAAGGCTGGCCGTGGCGGTTCGATGGCTGGGTGGTGGGCCGGCGGCAGCGCCGCCGTGAGCGGCGGAGGTCTCGGTCTCCTCCTGTGTTGTTGATTATTGATGATTTGCCCAAAGGTTTGATTTGTTTCTGTTTTGATTGGGGTTCTTTGATTCAAAAAGTTTGGGTTTTTCTTTTCTGCTTGAAATTTGGTGGTTTTGATTATTTTGGTGGGTTTCTAAAAAACAGTGGTCTGTTCATTTTGGTGGGTTTGATTCTTTTGAATGATGTTCATTATTGTTGCTGGGGTTTCATTTGATTTGATTTTTGGGTATGTACATCATGTATGGTTGTTATTGTTGCTGGGTTTTCTTTGATTCTGTTGAATATGGTGCTTTATGAATCTGTTGAATCTGTTTGAATATGTTGAATATGTTTTGAATGATGTTCATCAGGTGCTTTTGAATGTTTGAATATGTGGGTTTTGACCCGTTTTGGGTTTGGGGGCGATGATGATGCAAAAAAAAAAAAAAAAAACTCGCATATTTTGATGACGAGGGCGCGGCAAAGATGGTGGAGGGTAGGTTTTTGAACCCGCAACCCCACTTTGCAGCCTCTGATGTTCGGAAAATCTGAGCCAAAACTTCTTTTTTTTTCCAGAATCCACGCTTTCTTTTTGTTTTTTTGTTTGTTGGGTTTTTTTTTAATTTTTATTTTAGGCGTCGATGATGATAACAATATATCTGAGACGCTTCACCGAGTGTGCGATTTTCTGGGTGCGTTCGGTTTTTGCGTAATTTTTACGTAAAACGTAAAAAGTTTACGTAAAACGTAAAAAGTTTACGTAAAACGTAAAAAAAAACCGCGCGTAAAACGTAAAAAACCGTTGCGTAAAACGTAAAAAAACCGGCGTGTTAAACGTAAAAAAACCGGCGTGTAAAACGTAAAAAAACCGGTGCGTAAAACGTAAAAAAACCGGCGCGTAAAACGTAAAAAAACGTTAACGTAAAAAATTAAACCGTAAATTTTTTAACGCAAACCGTAAACTTTTTTAACGTAAAACGTAAAAACGTGAAGCGTAAAAAGCTTTACGTAAAACGTAATTTTTTTTAGTAAAACGTAAAAAGTTTTACGTAAAAAACCGGCGCGTAAAATGTAAAAAACCGGCGCGTAAAACGTAAAAAACCGGCGCGTAAAACGTAAAAACGTTAACGCAAAACTTTTTTACGTTCCGTAAAAAAGGTAAAAAAACGTTAACGTAAAATAATGCTCCTATCATGGGGCATTATCCGACACGTGTCATCCCAGTCAGCATGGGGAGTTATTGCAAAAGTGACGTAGTGGGAATAATGCTTAACAATGCCCCTTCCAATCATTAAAAAAAAGCAAACTATTTTCTCATTGGTGGGTCAAACCCAGTCAAACCTTCCTTCTTCCAATTTAGGCGTTTTAATTATAATGCCCAAGCAATTTTTTTTCAAAAATAATGCCTCATAATGCCCTATATAATGGGGAAGTGGGCGTTTTTTTGAAAATAATGCCCCACTACACATGGTCTAATAATACATGTAGTCGACTATATCATAAATAGGGGTATTGATTTTTTTTATATAGTTTCTATAATGACAATGATAATGATATTTTTGAATTAAATTATTAAAAAAGTTACAGAATTTACAAAATTTCAAGTATTATAATAGACAAAATGATAGGTTTGAAACAAACTCTGAGTTACCATGGAAAATGATCCAATTTAAACCTAAGTATGGGTATAAATATTTTTTATATATAAACTATGTTACATGATCAACAAATTAATCTTCTAATTTAAAAAGTTATTATAGTTGTTAGGATATGATTTTGATACTTGTAGTTTTTAAGCAAAAATAAGAACATCTAACATTTCTAACAGAAAAAGATTTCATGGATGTTTGTTTTCAATCAACTGACATCCCCATCAGCCTGATCACTCACAAATATATTCGTACAAAAGAGAATGTGTGAGAAGTGATAAATAGATTTCTAACATGTAAGATATATTTATACTAAATACAAAAGGTTTGTTTTCAATTAGCTGACATCACCCACCCTAATAGGAACATCTAACATTTCTAACAGAAAAAGATTTCATGGATGTTTGCAAACATCTATGGGAATCTAACATCTGATCAAATATACGAAAACTCTGTTACAACAGAATATTGTTAAATAGATGAAACCACTGATCTTCCAAATGTTGTTGCTTTATATCAAACATCTGTTTGGCCTAAACAAATGTTTGGTCTTCTTGAACAGATATTTGCTTCAACAACACTTTGGTCTTTATCAATGCTTGGTTCTTCTTCAACAGTGGTTTCCAAGGCTTGAACATTTGTTAGAATGTTTTCAACAGATGTTCTAATTAGTGTTCAAGATTCACTATCTTTGGAAGGAGAATGTTTCATCTATTGTTTATTTCTTGATCAGATATATCATGTCATGGATCTTGAATATCATCTATTCTTTTGTAGGTTCAACAATAGTACAACATTTTATTAATAATTTGATATAGCCCAACCGTTTTTAAAAACTATACTTAAGGATGGATTGGTTAGTTGTATTACAAAATAAGGGTGAAAGCAATTACGGGTTATTTATTTTTCTTTTCAATGTTTAATTATACTATGTAAAAATAATTAAGAAACTTCTAAAAGGATTGATGATTAAGAAATAAACACTTTAAAAAGAGATTGGGTATTAATTACTATGACTATAAGATTGCAAGCTTGTCAAATGATTATTAGCTACGCCTACTTGTCCTACCATGTTATACAAATAAGCAATTTTCATTATTCGACTTGTATAATAGAAAGGACTATAACACACTTTCTTAATATAATACAAGGGTAATTAAAATCAAGTTGAAAATATATTTTTATATCATTATATGTGGTCTTTTTTTTTGAAAAATATTGTTATTTGTTATATGAAGATGAAGATTCTTGTTTGGTGAAATAAGGAAAGTACCTTTAATTTACATTTATGGACTTGTGGCAGGCCTCGTCCCCTCTCTTTTTTGTTGCAAGACAAAGCTACATCACATGACTACAACCATAAACCTTATCATATGTTACATCAATGCTTTTTCCAACCTTTAGTCAAACTTTTCTAAACTTTTACTATTTGTATTTCATTTCTATGTAATTTATATTAAGTATTAACAATTTTATATTATAGTAATGATTTTTAAACAGCCCTTAAATACGGTTATATGTTTAGATTTTGTAACCACAATATTCTTTTTCTTTATATAATATGTGACAATAAGTTTTTATGTCAGAGTTAATTGCCATATTATTAGAATTGCAAATTGATCTAAATCAATATTTTTTAGATCTTAACAAGGTTACATTTAAATTATTAATGAAAATTTAGGGGGAAAGTCTAGGTGATGAATGCCCCCCCCCCCCCCCCCCCCCAAAAAAAAAAAAAAAAAAAAAAAAAGAAGAAAGAAACAAAAAGCGAGCCGAACTATTGGGCCCAAAAAAATGTTCTTTTAGGAAACTTAAAATTCTGAATATTTAGTTTAAGAAATATCAAAATACACTGTATAAAAAATTTGTAATAATTCTGAATATTTAGTTTAAGAAATTTTAAAATACACTGTATAAAAATTTTTGTAATAATGCAACTTACAGCAACAGAAAGATAATATATACTTTTTAGACATGCTATCTTTCACACTCTAATGTTTTCACAACCTGACTTAAATAAATAAATAAATATGAAGCCCTGATTGCTAACTTAAAAAAATGAGACTTTGAAAAAAATAAAAGACTAGAAAATAAAAAAAAACTTGACCCGACCACCCGGTCTGGTTCACCGGTCCAACCAGTAATTGGCCATTTCAAACGGGGAACGATCCAAGAGGCTTCGACGATCTGGTCTGGTTTTGAAAATAGCCAAATACTACTGCTCACTGCCACAAAACTTCCTCCTAAATCTACATCTTTATTTAACGTTAGACTAGAAATCTCAACTATTTAGGGATAAACACCTTTCACACACCTATAGCTGATAGTATCATATGTATATATCTTCTTATCTTGTGTATTATGGCTGGTACGGTGAAAAGTAAGGTTGACATGACAAGTCAGACACGGTAGAATGACTTGAGATGCTCAACACGAACACGAACACGAACATGACATGATAACTTATCGTGTCAAAATTATCAAAACACGAACACAACATGTTAACAAACATGTTTAGTGACACGATAAATGTCACATATATTGGATCGTGTTTAGTGAAACAAAAATTGCCCAAAGTTCATGAAAGTCATAATCGTTAACATCTTAATCCTTAGCAAAAGTAAAACAAAAATTCATAAAAATCAAATCATAACATCCATTACAAACATAAACAGATCTTTAACTTGTTTAGGCACGAATTTTGTCATGTCCTAAATGTCTCGAAGTGTTAACTTGTTTATTGATAACTTCCATTAGTTTATTAAAAGAAATACTCATATGTTTTCCAGTCAAATCTGTTAATACTTTAAAACTTGAAAAGATGTTAAAGAATTTAGACAATCCAATAATTTCTAAAAACCTATTCAATGCCATCAATCTTCCTTATCATAGGTAGATACATAATATTTTTAATTTATATTTATAAAAAAAGTGGGTTACATGAGCAATGAAAAAACTTTAATCGAAATGCATGTTTGTCTAGGGACCATGTCATAATCGATGGTATATCGCCCGCATTCATCGTACCCTTTAATCATCCATCTTCATGTCATGATGTCCGGTCCCCCCGATAGTAATAAATACTTACAACAATTTATACTATTACTGATTTTTTTTCTTTCAAACAATGTTTTGGGATTAATCAAAC
This sequence comes from Helianthus annuus, assembly GCF_002127325.2. NCBI lineage: Eukaryota > Viridiplantae > Streptophyta > Magnoliopsida > Asterales > Asteraceae > Helianthus > Helianthus annuus. Next base: position 149,024,901 of record NC_035446.2, on the reverse strand, counting down.
AACAAATGAATAACAAAACGATTATCATTCATAAATATACTAATTTTTAGGTACATATTGTGATCAGGCATAAAAAGTCAATAACTATCATATTTTTTTTACTTAAGAATAATAAAAAAAGTTATCATTATAGGTATTAAGACAATCGTGTTAATGTTTTCTTTTTTCCTTTTGAATCATGACGCCTTTTCTTTTTTAGTCATAATATTTTTATAAAGTTAAAAAGCAGATAAAGAGAGAAAAAGCGGTGAAGACAACTTTACCTAAAATAGTTGGAACCCAAACAAAATGAGGAGACAAAATGTATCTTCATGATTGGAGGCTTGCATTTGGCATCTCTTTTTTTTCTTTCTATAAAACCAATAAAGAATTGTCAAGTATAGCCTACATGGTCTTAAACATCATCCAAAGAATGGAATACGTAAGATCCATGGAACCAAAAATGTGTTCGTTTGAACAAATGAGTCGTCTCTCTTTATGGATAGTAGTACTAAAGTTTCAATAATGACAATACCATAACAACAATAACTAATTATTGTTGTGATTTTTTTTTTTCATTTTTGAACCAAATATAGTTAATTTACCGTAGAATGGTAGGTAAATGAAAAATAAGTTGCATCACAACCCTTTTTAAATGGCAAAATCAATACTACTACGAAATATATTAAATGTAAAGATGATGAAAACATATTGATTCTCACCATATAAGCTTTTTTATGCTTAACAATTTCCCTGGATAAATGTTTGATTAAATATACTAATTTCAAACTAAAATCTAACAAATATCAAAAAATAAAATGTATACATAATTTGTTTTGTGATTTACTAGAAAAATATTTTGATTTTTTTTCCTAACAGTAGCTTACTAGCTTTTGAAATAAATTTTCATTAGACAAGAATATTTGGTTTTTAAGAATGCAAGCAGGGTGTACAACTCTGGTTTCATTAGACAAGAATACTTGGTTTTTAAGAATGCAAGCAGGGTGTACAACTCTGGGTTCTTTTCCAAACGATTTTTTTATTTTTAAATTTTGAAAATTTAAATTTCTGTAAAAACATAGAAAATATATAATATAAATCTTAATATATATTTTATTTATAAAAAATTATATTTTGGTATAATTTTTTTCTTCCTATTATACATTTGTTTTTTTTTTTAAATAAAAAGATGTGCCAATTGTCCTGTGGTGCTGCTAACTACTAAATATTGGGCTGACATGATCTGAACCACTTTAAAAGCTAGCTCGTTAATTGTCAAACAAACATTGATCTTGGGCTGGAGCAGTTAAAGTTAAAAAAAAAAAAATACAGAAATAACTACTTTCCATTTCTACTTTCAAAAAAAAAAAAAAAACTACTTTCCATTTTAATTTCATTTATAAAACTTTAATTCTACAAGTAATAAAATCCATATCTATAGACTTTTTGCTCGCGTCACCGTGTTTGGCACCCTTGTATTTTATGTAACGGTGGGCGTTCACCTACTACAAATAGTCTTAAAGAAGTATATCGTTTATAAATTCAAACTAATACTATTAACGTTCAATCCAATGACACTACTTTGCCCTGTTTTTTATTCAAAAGGACGGGCTTACCTTATCTTTTTTACAACTTTTGTAGTAACAATCAGTTTTAAATAAAATTGTTTTTTTTTTCGTGCAAGGAACTATATTGTGGATAAAACACTAGCATGTAGAGGTGCAAAGAAAACTGCTACAAGAATTAGTCTTCAAACACTAATTACATTTTAATCCCCTTTTCTTATTTTACCCTTTAATTCTCCATCTTTAACCAAATTGTGGTTAATTAATTAGTAGTTGCATTATCTCCTTATAAAAAATTAACTACCCTATGATTTTTAAACAGACATAACTTTTTCGTGCGCTCAAATTAAAAAAAAAATCACAAAAACAAGCATTTTATTCTCTTTAATTATATTTATATATTGTTCTCATTAAGTCTAGCCACCATCCAAATCGATATCTACCGTCGGATCATGCTGAGATGAAATCTCAGCCGTTTAAACTCCCAAAAATAACCGCTTTAATGGCGGTTTAGAGCAGTTCTTTACGGTTTCCTTCAGCAGGTGGTTACCTCCATTATCTCCGCAAGTCAAGGTTCCCCACGTAGCCTTTAACTTCCATCCTCAGACCTATTAAGTATGCGATCACCTCAATCCTCACTCTTGTTTCTTGCCCAAAGCCCTCACCTTTCTTCTTTCTTCTCGGATTCACTTCTAAATCCGTCAAATCGGAAGGGTTTTTTTCTTGCTTCTGATTACGTTGATTGTAACCTACAACTGATCATGGTTTTGTTCCATTTTATAAACACAAATACATGAATATAAGAGAGATTATGAAGATGGTACAGTGATGTAAAGTTTGAATTTATCAGGTTGAATCGTTTGATGCTCTGCTCTTCAACTTGACGACTTTATCTGCCCTAATTTACGGCTCGGTGTTCTCTGCCAATTCGTCTGTCGACATTTCTATGTGCAATTCTACATCTTTTATTGCTTGATTCTTTCCAACGATTTTGGTGCAACGATTTTGGCACCTGAATATTAACGTACGATTTTGTTTCAGCAAATTTGTGAAATTTTGATTACTACCACCCGTATAATCATATTGTATCAGTTGAGTTGATTTGATAGTTCGATTAACAGTATGTTGTTTTAGCATTTTCGGTATAAATTCTTGTCATGAGATTTGGAGTTAACTTGCTTTGATTATTCACACTAGCTTGCTTTGAGTTTTATCTAAAGTATATTACATATGAAAGAAGTATTGTTGTTTATGTTGCAGCAGGAAGGCGTCTGTTTCTAGCGTTAACATCACTCTCGGATACATAAATAGTTGTGCATTCCTTCTCCATGTTGCTTTTGTTGGGTATGATTTGTCTCTGCAACTATGATTTTAATGTTTATTGATTTCGATTTTTCATAGGTAGTGGATCGGAAGCTAACGATACTCAGATTTGCTTATTGTTTAGGTTAATTCATAGTATTCTTCACAATAATTTTAATTCATAGTATTGATACAACTATTTATCTAATTCATCCTTGATGGTGAACCTGATGATTTTGATTGCTGTAGTGATGTTTTTAATAACAATCTTTGTGGTATGAATGCACGATAACCTTTGATGTCCCTTTCACATTTCCACAAGCTTCCAAATTGAACGGTATTATCCCACACTATACTCTATGAAAGTTTGTTCCTTTTTAATCTTTGGTTCATTGGTTTTTATCACGTTTAAACTATAATGGAGGATCATAGTTTTCTTTTTGTTTCTGTCAGTTTTGAAAACGGTAGACTAAACAAGCCAGAGCTACAAGGGCATGCCTTATATTTTACGATTTTGGATGCTAAATTACTATAATGATGTGCATGGTTTGTCATGGCATCCAATTTTGATCAAGTATTTACCAAATTACTAAACGGAAGCATGTGGGTGGCCTGGGCATAGGGGATTTACAAAGCTTGAATTGGGCTTTAATCACTAAGTGGTTGTGGAGGTTCAGTACAAACCAAGATGCGCTATGGGCAAAAGTCATCTCCTCTATTCACGGGTCAGGTAATAAAGACAATTTGGCTCCAGTTAACAACAGGCTTCGGGGTTCTAGAAGAATATTACTTCACTGCAAAAGCTTCTCGATAGGTGTGGGGGTTAACAATTTGGCTCCAGTTAACAACCAGGCTTCGGGGTGCTGAAACTCTTTGGGGTGCTGAAAGATCTGATGGAAAAAAAAGAAAGAGGAATGGTACTGGAGAGACGACAAGGATGGCACCTACTCAGTCACTGAAGTGAGAAATCTGGTTGAAATAAAAAGAAATACTAAACCAGAGGATAAATGTTCAGATGGAACAAATGGTTGCCACCTAAAATAAATATTTTCTTCTGGCGAGCCATGATGGGGAAAATCCATTCGGGATTGATTCGGAGAGCCATCAACATCCAAGACGGGCTCTGTAGTAGCCGTGGTTTGGTAGACGAAGGTCCAAACCACATCCTGTGTGAATGCATGTGGGTTGCTGCCATCTGGTGGAATGTTTGTGCCTAGATAAAGCTCCATTTCCCGTTGAAGCGGTTGACAAGACAACAGGCTCTTAATGCTTGGAAAATAGTGGTGGCGATTATGATTTTCTCAACAATGTGGAGAATCTGGAAGTTTAGAAACGAAAAGATTTTTGAGAACAAGCAGTACTCGGTCTTAGACATGGTGGAAAGCATAAAAGAAGACTCCTTCGCCTGGATAAAACATCGGTCGAACTCACAGATCTCGACTGGATTAGATGGAGAGACTTCAATATTAGAGACATTATTTTGTAATTCAATGCTTCCTCTGTACTTGGGACCTCCGGCCTCTAGCTGGCCCCGTTTTTTGCTTTTATTAAAGGTGCCTGTTTGTTCAATAAAAGAATATTACATTGTTTCCTTTTTGTCCTCCAAGCCTTTAAATTTGAGTGTGGTGTTAAAAACTTAAAAAGCGAGTTTTTTTATTGGTACAATTTTGAGACAAATTTATTCAAGTTAGAAGTATGGGATCATAAGGCCCAAGAAAGAGCTTGAATTATATCTCTTAACACTTGGCTCAGTTATTCATGTACTTATAAGATTAGATCTATAGTTGAGATAGGAATGAGTGCACCTTTGTATGTGTGTGTGTGTGTATATACACATATCTAACTGTGATCAATGTCTCTATAACCAAAACTATCATACCATGTATTTAGTAATCGAGGATGTATACACTTATGGGTTCTCAGAATGAGGTAGTGCTTCTACAAGACAGTTTAGCTCTGCCTAAATAGTCATATTTCCGGTCTAAATTTGTTTCAAGTAAGGATGAATTATAGAGTTAATGATTTTCCACACAACCATGCACGTTTCAACCTCATGGTTCAACATCGATTTATGATGCATTTGGTTAGTATTTTAAACATCATTCTATACGGTTTATTATACTTCATGTCTAAGCTTTTAGCTTGATCATTGTTGTCTACATTAATGTGTTAAGTGGGAAGAAGATTTAGCTTGGACTATATGTGAGCACTTGGTTGAAGTAATTAAAGCCCCTACTTTATTTGCTACTCATTTTCGAGCTTGAAAATAGTTAAAATTTAAGTGGGATAATGTCACAATAGTAACTAATATTTGTAGTTATGTTGTTACAATTGAAGTAGATGCATCTTTATCATCTACAAGTACACATATTTAAAAGCTTAGTGTACAAGAAGAGAAGGGCATGGTACAACCTGAAGAGGATGCCCCTTCGTTGGTAATTCCAAATCATCTACAAGTCCACATTGTAGCTTACACACACTTATGATTTAGAAGTTTGGTGTAAATAGAAATACTGGGTCCTCGAGACCATCTGTTGACCATTATCAAACCACGTATAATCTCTTTACAAATCGCTTCTCAATATTTACCTATGTATTAACTTAATTATCAGTTTTACTTTCTATCATGTTCAGGTTGTAAACCGTTATGTTAGCTTTCCTTTTATAAATTAAAGAACGGTGTTTTTGTTTGTCAAGTTGTTTAATTTTGTGTACGCTTAATATAGGTTAGCTTTGTTTGTCACGTTCATCTAATTTTGTTTCTTTGTGTTTATAGGTTTATTCATGTTGTTAATTAATATCTATTATATTTACGCCACCCGTCCATCGGACGGGTATTAAACTAGTTTGAGTATAGTATTGCTTTAGCTTTTTTTTTTCTAATAAAAAAAACTATTGACGTGTTACGTTTAACAGTGTTAAGTGTGAACAATAACTGAATCTTTAACCGAAACTGAAGAAAAAATCAAACAAAAACTAAATTAACTAAAAACCAATTATCCGAAAATCGAATTAACCAAAAACCGGCTATCGGTTTTTGTACCCTCTTTTAACCAATTAACCGAACTGAAATATTCATATATTTATAGCTTTTATATGTCCAGTATATGTATTTCATACTTTAAATCTCCATTTTATGTATTTATACTTCAGTTTCATTTATTTATACGTTAATTTCACGTATTTATAACTCAGATTCATGACAGGAATAAGCAAAAGTTTTAGCCTCAAATTCATGTATTCTAAGTAAAAGTTTTAGCCTAAGTTTAGTTTTGGCTATTAACCGAAATTAAAAGAATCAAACCAAAAACCGTCAATCTAACTGAATAAACCGAACTATTTAACCGAAAAACTGATTGGTTAATAAAATAGACTAGCTGATGGCTTGTGTTTCGGCTTTGGTTGAGGATAATAACCGAACCATACACACCCATACATTGTTTGTGCTTCCCGCATCATTACGCGGGTACCCTTGTAGTGTGTGTGTGTATAAAAGAACCGTTTTAACAGTTTCAATCGGTTATGGAGACAAACTGACCCCAACCAAACCTAACCGGTTCTTATCAGTTAGGATTACATTTTCCTCAAAACCGTTATCAAACCAACCGGGTCCTCACACAAACGGTTTTGACCAAATTGACCAAAAATTGAACCGGATCTTAAGCCCAAACCATTTTGTGTACCTCTAGTAACATGCATTACCTTTTTGTAAGCCACATATTTAGAAATTTTTTTGGGATGCTTAGAACTTCTCTCACAGTGGAAACTGAGCCGAATTGAATCTTGACCCAGCTAATTTGAGCCCATTTAACCTTTAGTTTAGTTCTCGATTAACATTTCACTGTTTTTCTTATACGTAATTATTTAAATTATCTAAACTAGGATTTCGATCCGCCGCAATGCGACGGTGATTCTTTAGTTATAATTAAGTCAATCTAGGACCTGCACGTTATGTAAATCTGTTAAACGGGGAAAAAATAGACGATGTAAAAACGTTCACCCAAACACGCACGTTGCGTCGTGTTAACTCCCAAAATTTAGAACAAAACGTAAAAACGTTAAACCAAAGACGCACGTTGCGATGTGTTAAGTCACAAAATTTAGAACCAAGCATAAAACGAAAAATTTGCGGAAAATGAAAACTATAAAGGATCAAAGTTGAAAGTAAAAAAAGTTATGAGAATAGATTACAAAAGATAAAATGTTTTGGGTTAAAAGTAATTTATAAAATACTTATGGGTGAAAAGTAAAAAAAAATCATTTTTTTTTTGGAAAACCCCCAAAGCCAACGTTACGACAACCATTTGCATAACCATTTTTTCTTTGAAAACCCCCCAAAGCACACTCCGCGTTGCGACGGAGCGTAATACGGTGTATCAAATAGTAATAATGTTACACAACCGTCATCGACCACCAACACTGACTCGACCTAAGATATGCGTGTTGCGACGAACCTGTCAAACAGGGAAAAATAGTGGTAAAAAAGTTGAACCATACATGCACGTTACGTCATATTAACTCGAAAAAATTAGAACTATACGTAAAACGAAAATTTGCGAAAGATGAAAAGTATAAGTGACAAAAGTTGTGAAGTTAAATTGCAAATAAGGAAAAGTTTTGGGTTAAAGTTAAAAAACAAATTATGTAGGGAAAAGTGAAAAATCAACTTTTTTTTTGGAAAACAAATTATGTAGGGAAAAGTAAAAAAATTAACTTTTTTTAGAAAACTCATAAAGCACATTGTATAAGTTGTTATGCATAAAAAACTTACAAACTTATATATGGAATAATATTTCAAACTTTTAGTCATAAGTTTAACTGAAACTAATATAAGTGAAAGTAAATACATGACAGGAATAATATTATTGTTATAAATAAGAGTAAATTACAAGAATCGTCATTTACGTTGACATCGGATTGCAAATTATGTCCTTTATCTTCAAAAATTACAAAAAAAAAGTACTTGATGTTTGCAAACCCTTGCACGTTATGTCCTTTTGCCCTAACTCAGTTAGTTTTCATAGTTAAATTTGACCAAATGGACCTCACATGAGGGTATTTTGGTCATTCTACCCTAAATAAAAAAAAATCATAAAATTTAATAAATAAACAGTTATGTTTAAATGAAATTATATATAATTATATAAAACCTTCTCTCTCATGACCCCACACCGGCCCCCACCCCCTGCCCCCCGCTACCACCACCACCTGCCGCAATCCCTCACTCTTACCTGCGACCAAAACCAGCCCCTCACCCATCACGTACAGTCATACACCACCACAAATTTTACACACAAAATCATGTAAAATGGAAGTAAAAGCATAAAACCCCAAAACACAAATTTTCAAATTAGTTCAAGTTCAATCAATTATTTAATGGCAATAAACAACTTCAATGATTATAAAAAACAAATACATCAAAATGAACTTCTAATGAAGAAGAAACAAGACATACAACCGCAAATTAGAACAAAACATGTAATGAGCAGTATAGTACCCAATGAGTAACATTGTGTTCCAGATACCAATGTTACTATCAATAAGACCACCTGCTACAAGACCTAGTCAGAATTCTTCTAAGCCAGACGGTGAGAATTCTTCTGAGCCAGAGACGTTGATATCCCCCAAGACAACCGATTAAACGGTTCACGACTAGATACAACACCGACTAAAAGACCATCGTCGGATTGTAAATAAAGTTGGAAAATCTCGAGATTTGCGAACGAACTAAACTACATATCTACAACTGCGGCAATAGTTCCGACAACAAGAAGCGGTGCGTCACGGACAAACGCCACCAACACCAATAATCTAACAACTTCCTTTATGCAGAGCGATGTATCCATTGTGATTGGAGCGTGATATGGATCAATTGTTGATATGAATTATGAAATTAAGGGTTACGGCTGTGATCTGATCTGATCTTTGACGATGAAATTATGCATACCTTCAATCTAATCTTTGAACGATGAACCCTAATTTCTAATTAAATGTGGGAACGAATGAGAAGAATTGGGGGGAGGGGTAGATGGGGTGATTTACTAGAGGGGTAATCAAAAGTGAGAGGGAAAAAGACGATAATGCCCTCATGTGAGGTTCACATGACCAAAGTTAATGTCCAAAATAAACTGGGTTTAGGGTAAAGGACGTGATGTGTAAGGGTTTTGTAAACATTAAGTACGTTTTTTGTACTTTTTGAACATAAAGGACATAGTTTGCAATCTGATGTAAACATAAAGGACATTTTTTGTAATTTACTCTATAAATAAATTACCTCCATATTATCTTTACTATTTAGGTACTACTACAGGTAGCTAGATTCATGCCTTCATCTACTTTCAAGTAAATATATTAGAATTATTTTGAAGGGAAATAGGAAAAATTACGCCGGTGTGAATCCTTAGAAAGATAGATCGACGAGATGAAGTTATGGAGTAAAACAGGAGTTGATCATTACCTAGTTACGCATCGGCAGTAGGACACCCCGTATCTCTCGCAAACAATCAAACACTATTGTGGTATTGTTGATCTAGGAGGTTGCCGGGTTGGAGTGGAGGCGGTCATGGGTAACTATGGTTTGTATCATAGGGGGAGACTCAATGTGACAATTTTTTCATAGATTTCTTAAAACCCATTTGTGTGGCTAGTTTTGCAGTGCCCGTAGAATATACCATTTTATTATAAGTTAAATCCCATTCTCCAGGCCTATCAAACAGATCATTGGTTTATGAAATTGATGATGGTTACGTATTTAATTACATATTCATGTAATTTGAAGTAGTTTTCACTTAATAATGGGCCTAAAAACGATGTATAGGCCATATATAAATAATAAGCCCAACAAAAACCTAAAGTTATCTTATGCCTAGTTAGATTGTTAGAATCAATAAGCCCAACAAAAACCTAAAGTTATCTTATTGTCACGGAGTTATTCTTGAACTCTCGTGCGGCACTTAGAATACTTCTAAGTTCAGCCTTTTGGAGTGGTTTGGTTATTATAGCAGCGGAAGTCTTTGTTTGTGAGGATTACAAGTATGATTTTGTAGTCCAATACTACAACAAAGATGGTTATGTATTACTTGAACAAAGTTTACAAGTACAAAGTGTTTACAAGAAGTTGGGTTATGAATGAGTTATGAGGGGTAATGTGGGGTGATCTCAAATGATGCCTAACACTCCTATTTATACTACTTGGACATGATCTAGATAGTTCCAAATCTAGAACATTCCTTTACAAAGATCTAGCCTTAATACGTAGATATTTCCTACATAAATATCATGATATTTGTTGGGATTCTAGAATGTTCCTTGGCTGATTTTTATGGCAGTATTATGTAGCCCATTCTAGACTATTCCGAGAACTTTGAAGGCTGATCTAGGACCTTCTAAGGGTGCCAAAATGTTCCAGTATTGTCTAGGCTGTTTCGGAGACTTCCGGGCAGTCCTAGACGCTTCTTTAATGTTCCGGAAACTTCTGGAATGCTGAAATTTTGAGCTGAAATTTTGCGGGGCGTGACATTCTCCCCCACCTAAATTCGCAATGTCCTCGTTGCGATTTTGGGTTATGCCTCGTTGTGATGAATGCGTGGTTGATCTTGTCGTTGAACCAACCTCCATTTGTATTGATGTTATTGACATACCTTGACGACCAGTGTCCGCCTCTGTCTTCATTGTGTGAACTTGGTTTCCGTCTATGATGCAAAATTTGTTTGCGAACGGAATGAGAAAGGCATGTTCCTTTTCAAAGAAATCCTGGCCAAGCACAAAGTTATGGTCTTTCATTGGCACCACGGAAAGGTCGATCTTACCTTTCCATTTGCCAATTGTGATTTTGACGCCGTATGCCATCCCAAGTATTGGTTGGACGTTATTTGTGGTCTTTATCATTGCGTCTTGTTTTGTGACTCGGACACTGAGTCTTATTGCTTCATCTATTGAGACGAAGTTATGGCTTGCTCCTGACTAGTGCCTTAACGGGTCTCCCGTTTACCACCATGTTGACGAGTTGAAGTCCTTCTTCTGACTTCTTTTCTGGTTTTGTGGTTGTGGATCTTTTCTTTCCCTTGTTCAGGAGCTTTTTAATGTTATGTTTTTCCCGTGTTTTGGGAGTTTCTTGTGTGTTTAAAGTATTAAGATGACTTACTTGCATGGACCCCAGACATGCTTCTTGTTTTGCCTTGTTGGTGTCGATCAATTTTGCTTCTAACTCAGCAAAGTTTTTGTGAAAGTTTTGAATCTTGGCGTCTACCTCACTCCGCAGCCTTGCGATTTCCTCCTGGATCATGGCTTGCATCTCGAGGCGTATGACGTCGATAGCGGTTTTGAAGTCTTCTTTGAGTCCTTTTAACTCATCCCGCAATGTTCCCAAAGTGTCTAGCTTTTCCAAGGAACGATTGACAAGAATTTTGAGTTGTGTGACCGATGCTTCGACATTAGTCTTCATTTTGTCTAAGGATCCGGCCACATCCATAGACATGCCTTCAACTTCTTGCTGATTCTTGTTATGATTCTGTGTCTCTTCTTTTCTAGAGACAATTTTCTTGCTCGTAGGTCGTTTCTTGCTTTTCTTGTTTGCCATCACAGTGAACCGACACGGCTCTGATACCACTTGTCACGGAGTTATTCTTGAACTCTCGTGCGGCACTTAGAATACTTCTAAGTTCAGCCTTTTGGAGTGGTTTGGTTATTATAGCAGCGGAAGTCTTTGTTTGTGAGGATTACAAGTATGATTTTGTAGTCCAATACTACAACAAAGATGGTTATGTATTACTTGAACAAAGTTTACAAGTACAAAGTGTTTACAAGAAGTTGGGTTATGAATGAGTTATGAGGGGTAATGTGGGGTGATCTCAAATGATGCCTAACACTCCTATTTATACTACTTGGACATGATCTAGATAGTTCCAAATCTAGAACATTCCTTTACAAAGATCTAGCCTTAATACGTAGATATTTCCTACATAAATATCATGATATTTGTTGGGATTCTAGAATGTTCCTTGGCTGATTTTTATGGCAGTATTATGTAGCCCATTCTAGACTATTCCGAGAACTTTGAAGGCTGATCTAGGACCTTCTAAGGGTGCCAAAATGTTCCAGTATTGTCTAGGCTGTTTCGGAGACTTCCGGGCAGTCCTAGACGCTTCTTTAATGTTCCGGAAACTTCTGGAATGCTGAAATTTTGAGCTGAAATTTTGCGGGGCGTGACATTATGCTTAGTTAGATTGTTAGAATCACGTAATTACGTGATGTTGTGAACATATTTGACAAAGCATGTAAATATGTAATCATAAATTATATATTCGGGTTTAACTAAAAGGTGAAAAAGTATCTACCACGAAGGGGTGTTATCGGTATAGTACCCGTATTCGTATTCGTATTCGTATCCGTACCTGTAGCGAAAATACTGACCCCAAATTTGAACAAAACTTGTTACCGAATATATTTGTAGGGTACCGGTATTTTGGTAAGGTACCCGTTTTAGTACCATTTTTTTCGAGCACTCTATCAATCTTGGTATCAGTACAAGTACCAAATTGGCTAAATCGCTATGAGTACCAATAAGGTACATATGCTAAAATAGGCTAATTTAAGGTAAAATATAATATAATTAATTAAATAACATATTAAATGGTACATTTCTACTAGTTTAAAACTTATTCTTTTTATTATTAACAAAAACTCTTCATTTGAATCCTCCACTACACATATTTAAAATGATATCTACGTAACTGTGGATTAAATTTGTAAAGACGATTGCTATTATTTTTCCCTTTCACAGTTTCGAGCATACTAACTTATTAATATCAAAATCGATCAATAGGTGTCTTAGTTATGATTAATTGGCAAGATGACCGATCATAAAAAAAGACCTTGTCAAAGACTTCAATTTTCTTTGTTTCAATTAATTAGATGATTGGGGAGACATTTAAACAGTTTGGTCCATTGGCTAATTCCGTCAAAGCTACCCCATCACAAATGCACTTCTCTTAACATTTGCTTATACGAACCTCTTATTGCCACACAACAAAATTATAAGAGCATGATTAGTTGCACTCTGAAGGATCACTGTATCTAGAAACTGATATAACGGTTAAAGAGCGATATACTCAGACGAGTCGAATATGGATTTATGATAGTAAAAAATGGTTTGATTATTGATGTTTATACAAGAAACAATATCCAATTTATGTTTTTTTACATATATGTTATAAGACCAACCAAGTTTACAAAATCCGTTTTAAAAAAAGACATATTTAGATCGAAAAAAAACGAATCAAAATTCGTTGGTATGAGTTAATTTATAATACGAAAGTCATTACTATTTCCTGTGCGAACCCTTGGAAAACAGAGAGGCTAACGCGGATTTCTTCTGCTTGGTGGAGATTTTATTTTGAAAAAAGACATCCAGAAGAAATTTGTGTGGAATTTGGATTTTGATGGTTACATTTCATTAAAACTTTTATTATTATAGATCAAAGAGAAAACTCTATTAAATAATCTAATAAAAAAACTTTTATAAACCAATTACAATAATTTCTAATTAATTCTATTTTTACTATATGAAGAGTATTTTAAATAGTTGCATTAGAGCGGGAAAAACCAATTTTGTATCCATTTTTTTAATTCAACTTTTTTTTAATTACATGAGAATTACTATTTCAAATAGGCAACAAGTTGGGTCACAACCTTCCTTTTGAATCCCTTATTTTAAACATTAATAACTTAAAGAGTAAATTATAAAAAGCGTCTTTTATGTATGTTACTTATTGCAAACTGGGTCCTTTATCTTCAATAATTACAGTAAATGTACTCGATATTTACAAACCCTTGCAAGTTATGTCCTTTAGGCTTAACTTAGTTAATTTTTTGTGGTTAAATATGACCAAATGAACCCCACATGAGGGTATTTTGATCATTTTACTCACATGTGAGGTCCATTTTGTTAGATTTAACCACAAAAATATTTTCATGTGTGGTCCATTTAGCCAGATTTAACCACAAAAATTAACTAAGTTAGGGCTAAACAACATAACTTTCAAGGGTTTGCAAACATCGAGTACGTTTTCTGTAATTATTGAAGACAAATGACACAATTTGCAATTGACATACATAAAGGACGATTTTTGTAATTTACTCTAACTTAAATATACGTTTTTAATTATTTTAAACTACACTATAAATTCGAGAACTTTGCTATGAATTTGTGTATGATATTAATATATTAAATTAACTAAGCGTGCTAGAACTTGATACGAAGAAAACTTATGTAAATGTAATAACCAAGTTACGATATTTTTTTTTGAATGTGATAACCAAGTTAGAACTTTATATGAAGAAAACTCTATGATTTTTTTACAATAACTTATGATATTGATATATTAAAAAAACTAAGCATGATAGAATTTGATATGCTAACTTTTTTTTTCATCAATTTGATATGCTAAGTTTGACCATTCATTCTGTTTTAAACTATAGTTTTTTTTTAACGACAAATCAACTGGATTTCCAGCTTTTTTCAAAGGGCCAATATATACTGTTTAAACCCCTCACTTCAAGTTCGAATCCCTCCCAGAGGTAGAGGTGTTCTCCCATACTTACATAATTTGCACTTATTAAAAATTGAACTTGATACCTCTCCGGAAGCAAACCACTTAATGGAACTAGGCTATACCATATTTACAACTATAGTTTTATTTTATTAAATGTTAGTGTCTCATATATCTTCGAGTTTCATTTTTTTAATGTTAATACATGCCTCCACTTATACTATTTCTGAACTACATCTTATCAGACTTAAACATGAATCTTCTCCAAAGAGGTTTTGCCTCTCACCCTTGGCTAAAACCCAAGTGGCTTAAAAATCTTTAACGTACTTTAGTTTATTATCAAACAATTACATTGAAGAATCTATAATTTTAATATTCTTTGAAATTTAATATGAGCCTTACTTATTAGTTAAGAAACTATGTTTTAATAAGTTTCTATGCATTTTTATTAATATACATGTCAAATGCATTACTACAATATGCAGTGTTGTAGTTTTATGTAGTGTTGTAACGTAGTTTGACGCATAGATTTATAACAATGAATCACACTGGCAAAACATTGTAATACAATTTGATGAATTATGGTAATGTAAAATGATACAAAGTAATCATGCATCAAACCACATGACGATGTCGTCATAGTACAGTTTGATGCACCGGAGAAATCTAATTCGACGCATATTTTTAATACATCAATGATGTATCGTAAATACATAAAGAATTACGCATGAATATTATCAAAATAAAGATGTTAAAGTAACAAATACTTTAACTACCTTTTTTAATATTCGTGCAGAAAAACTTCATAAACACAAAGGCGGATGCTATTGGTTTGGCTAGGAGACACTAATCCCTAAATCATCACATGTGAGAAAGACGTGACTTAAGAGAGAAACGTGAAAATATATAATTGATCACTTTCAAGAAGACCCAGTGTTTTATATAAACCCGATTCTATAGGTGGCCAATGACATTTGTATCATGGGTTTAGCAAACCCGTCATAGACAATATTAGAGATGAGGGTTTTTCAAAGTTACTTGTTTCTGTTGGGCGACGTGGAAGCCTGGTATTGTGTCGTACTATCTTATATTATACATGTTTTTAGTCTAATGAGCCAAATGACATTTCAAGGTGTAGTCACTGGCGGTCACCATCTTCCGACTAGTTTCTTGGTGTTTTTTCTTCGCCTTCATTGCCTGACGTCATATCTGATGGTTAGTTGGCTGACGACAATTTCAGTGAAGATGTTTTATTTTGGACCTGCGACTTCGCCGATAAAAAAACATCAATCGAGAGATTCAATCAAAAGAAATAGTTGGAACCCTAGCGATAATAATCGGTTGAACCCCAAACACATACCAATTCATGTGTTTCAAAAAACCCTTTCGAAAAAGTAAAAAACCAACAATAACTTACATACGTTTTCCTTTGTTTAAAACAAAATTTTAAGCTAATATAGAGTTGATACAAGAGTTAGATAACTATTACTTATTAGATCAAAACAAGATGGAAGCACCAAAGAGCCTTTAGCCTAGCGGTATCAAACTGTTGGATAAAGTTGTCTTTTCAAGTGGTGACAATTCAATCCTCAAAATTTTATAAAAATTTGTAGTTTATTAATAGAATTAGAGAGTGCCTAAATTGACTTTATAAAAAAAACTAGATAGAAGCAATCTGGCTATAAAAGAACATAGCTTAAAATAAGGAATAAATTACGCTATATATGTCTAGAGTTACGAACCTTGTAAGTAATGGACACATACATCTCAGTGGGTCTGATAGGTCTCAGTGACAAATGTTATAGGAGGTTTGGCTCAACCTTTGGATCAGAATTTTGTCATCTGGAGCCCCTTAAGTCAATGTTTTTTTTTTTTTTTTTTTTCCAGATTTACAAGTTTTGATTTATTTCACTACTATGTAAAAACAAATGAATCTTGAGTAATTTATAAATATATCAGGAAGTAAATTTCGTAACTATGCAGTTAATATCATTTTATTAAACTTGGTTCGACTAGCGTATACATTAGGATTAGATGTAATTGTCTATGTATTGATATATTCTCTTTATTTGTTTTTGTTTGTTCTCTACATCATATACCAAATACAACCTTAAAGTTGGAAATTGTATACGTATAACCTAAAACTGAAAATGGTATATATGCTATAACTGGACATGTTTTTTACATTACTATAAACATATTTGTAGTAGGATATAATGTCGACATTGTTATCCAACTTTTAGGTGACATGTTGCCACCATAGGGGTGTTCACTTGTCGAGTTGGGACCATCATGAACTGATAAATGAAGGTGGTACGCAGCTTCGCATATGACTTCTTGCAATGTCTTTGATGTGATACATGTCATATGGATTCATTTGGGATTTCAAATTTTAATTTTGACCCAGTCTGAAAAAGATATAAATTATAGAAAAAAGGACAACTTGTATCTTAGTTTTTTAGGTTATACACTTCTACCAGTTTATAATCTTATTATTGATTTATATAATTGAGAATTTCGGATACAAATAAGTTGAAGTGTTTCTATTATTTTTTCTTATGTGAACTTCCTCATGTCCACTCCTTTTCACCCTTTTTTTTGCTGCCTTTCATGCGATTATGAAAAAAAAATCATCGTTTTCTTACATTAGGGGCGGGGGTTGAATATGACTGTACTGATGAAAAAAAAATCCTAGATTTAAAATGTTTAGGAAAGATGATAGGACGGTTATTGGTGGTATGAGATTGGGTAAACGATTTTTCATAAAATGTTTTGGGTTTGGTATATGCATAGTATCATGTGTTACTCGTTTGATTACCCGAAGTGTTTTCATACCCGTTTATATTTTCAAAATCGAATATATTGATATTACTTAAAATGATTTTGAGATTAGTTTAAAATTCAAGTTTAATATATTAAGAAAAATATGGATTTGTAGGAAACTTGTTTGTTACGAATTTAGTTTAGTATTTTTAATCATCTAACATTATAAATAAGGATCCCAAAAACTGAAATAACTAAACTAACTTTATTATTTCCAATATTAGGTAAGAGTATAACACACCATAATCGTGGACCACAACTTCAAAGTCGTTATCTCAATCACGAAGTAAAGGCCAAAGGGGCCCAACTTTAATTTTGACATTAAATTAAGAAAAAAACCGTTTTCTTATTTAACTTTATACTAGTAATCAAAATCTATTTTATTTAACCAACTTCATATAAATAATCAAAATTGTTGGAAACAGTTTGCGAAATCAACAATATACGAGAAGAAAGGAAAAACAGAAGACTGTGTCGTGCGTAATCACACTGCCTTGAAAGCGATTTAGGCACTACCGTGGTGCAAATAGCATATACACCGATCGCTCCCCAAGGTTAACACAGTTTTAACTTATTTTCTTGTGCACTCAAGATAAACCAGAGATGAAGATTTATGGAACGAGTGATCCGAAAATTGGGGGAGAGGCCAGCGGTTTTAGGAAAGTATAAAAACCGTATAAAACTGCCAGGTAACCAATTTAATTAAAGTAATTAAATAAAGAAAATAATTATAATATCTTCCCTTTTTGCCAACGTGAGATAAATGTAGTTTATAACCTTGGATGGATTTCAACTCCAACTATCCCCCACAAAGGCAGACAAGGCACTCCACCTCTCTTCAGATCACAAGTTGGGTTATATTGGTAGTTAAGTGTAAATATCTTTTGATTTGAATTTACACGTAGTGAAGTAAGGCAACGACAAAATACCATCAAGTGAATAACTCTTGAACTGGATGTTTCTGGTCGAGACCCCCACAACACATACCGAGCCCGTTGTTCCATGCAACCTCCGCGATGATACAATGCGCTTTCATGGGCCATGCGCAAACCTTGGGACTCATAAGTGCTCTAAGGAGATAGGCCATGTCTCCTATAGAAGGCGGCCCCACCTTCACACTCACGTAGGTGATTTCGATCTTAAGTCTGCCTCATACATAGACCAGCCCAACCTGGGTGATGAAATCATTAAGAACTATAAAGCTCAGCCTCAACACATAATCGGTAAATCCATCAGGTCCGTCTCAAAAGGACCACCCATTAGGCAATGGATTCAACCTCAAATTTCAACACTACCACATGTCATAAAGATGGAATGTAGTGCAGGTCAGGACTCATATGGCTTCGTTTGACCACTGTGGGTGCCCACCATATTATCCTAATTATTAGGCCTAAGCCCCATCTCCCTCGACGTTGCCAGGACCATTCTCTTCGTTAGTCCCTTGGTTAGTGGATCTGCCAGATTCCTCTCGGATCTCACATATTCCACAGCTATAACACCATTTCTCAGCATATATTTCACTGAACTATGTCTTACTCTTATGTGTCTTTTCTTGCCATTGTATACATCGTTTCTGGCAATACTAATAGCTGCTTGTGAATCACAATGAAGGGAAATAGGCGTTGCCTCCCTTCCCCCATTGAGGAATGTCTGCTAAAAGGCACCTTAACCACTCCGCCTCTTGCCCTGCCAACTCAAGAGCAATAAACTCCGACTCCATAGTGGAACGTGCAATACAAGTCTGCTTGGAGGACTTCCAAGAGACTGCACCGCCACCCAAAATAAACACATAACCACTGGTGGAACTTACTTCATCATTATCAGTGACCCAATTTGCATCACAATACCCTTCTAATACAGCAGGAAATTTATTATAATGCAAAGACAAGTCCATGGTACCCCTAAGGTATCTCAAGAGTCGATGAAGTGCATTCCAATGTTCCTCACTAGGGTTGTGTGTATAACGACTAAGTCTACTAACAGTGTAGGCTATATCTGGTCGGGTATAGTTCATTAAGAACATAACACTTCCTATAATTTTAGCATATTCAGGTTGTGATATACTCTCATATTTATTTTTCTTAAGGTGCACACTAGGATCATAGGGAGTTCTCACAGGCTTCACATCAAAGCAATCAAATTTTTTAAGCATTTGCTCAATATAGTGAGTCTGACTCAGAGAAATTCCATTCGAAGTCCTTTTTATTTTAACTCCCAAAATCACATCAGCTTCGCCCATATCTTTCATCTCAAACTTAGATGATAAAAATGATTTGGTGTGATTAACATCATGCACATCAGCACCAAATATTAGCATGTCATCTACATATAGACATATAATAACATATCCTGATTTAAGTTGTTTAGAATACACACAAGAATCAGAATTATTCACAACATAGCCATCAGTTTTTAAAGTAGTGTCTAGTTTTTCATACCATTTCTTGGGTGCTTGTTTCAAGCCATATAGGGATTTTTTAAGCCTACACACCTTATTCTCCTGACCTGGGACCACAAACACCTCAGGTTGAAGCATATAAATTTCCTCATCTAGGTCCCCATTCAAAAAGGCTGTTTTAACGTCCATTTGATGAACCACTAAACCGTGGATAGCAGCTATAGCGATGAGGGACCTAATAGTGAAAATTTTCTTCACAGGAGAATAAGTGTCAAAATAATCAAGACCTTGCCTTTGAGTGAACCCTCTAATAACAAGTCTGGCCTTGTATTTGTTAATGGTTCCATCAGGCCTCATCTTTTTCTTAAATATCCATTTACTACTTATTGGCTTATTCCCTTTTGGTAAATCAGTTAGTTCCCAAGTATGGTTAGACAGTATAGAGTCTACTTCATATTTAATTGCCTCTTTCCATAAACTAGCATTAATAGAAGTTACAGCTTCTTGATAAGTCTTAGGATCATTTTCAATCAAGTACACAGAAACAAATTCATCATTAAGCATATCGATATGAAAGTTCTCTGTTAGAAAGGCTGTAACAAAATCAGGTCCAAAGCTTGTCTGAGTTCTACGCCTTTTACTCCTCCTAGGTTCAATGTTATCTATAGTCTCATTAACAGAACTAGAGGACGGTATATCAGTAGGCAATATAACTTGAGATGGCATAACATTATGAGATTTTTTCATAGGATATTCATTTTCAAAGAAATCAACATCAGCATCACTAGATTCAACTATGGTTTTATCACTTAACAACATGAATCTGTAAGCTGCACTGTTTTGAGCATAACCAATAAACACAGAGTCTACAGTTTTAGGTCCAATGTTCACCCTTTTAAAATCAGGCAGCCCAACTTTCGCTAGGAACCCCCACACTTTGAGAAATTTCAAGTTAGGGGCATATCCTTTCCACAATTCATAGGGCGTTTTATCACGTCCTTTGTGAGGAACTCTATTAAGCACATGACAAGCAGATAAAATGGCTTCCCCCCACATTTTATCAGGTAAGCCGGAACTTAAACGCATAGCATTCATCATATTTTTAAGAGTTCTATTTTTTCGTTCGGCTACACCATTCTGTTGGGGTGTATAAGGGGCACTAAACTCATGTATAATACCATTTTGCTCACAAAATTCCTTAAGAGTGTTGGTATTGTACTCACCACCCCTATCAGACCTAAATCTTTTAATCCTTCTTTCAAGTTGGTTTTCAACTTCATTTTTGTAGATCATAAACATATGACCTGCCTCATCTTTAGACTTCAAGAGGTAAACTTTAGTATATCTTGAATAATCATCAATAAATGTCATATAGTATTTTTTTACCTCCCCTACTAGAAGTATTTTTAAAGTCAGCTAAATCTGAGTGCACAAGTTCTAGTAATTCAGTGGCCCTACTAGTTACATTTTTAAAAGGTTTTTTAGCATGTTTGGCTTCCACACACACATGGCACTTAAAACTTTCACATGTATTTTTTACATGAATTTTACCCGCAGTTTTAAGTCTTTTAATAGAAGAGAAGCCAACGTGACCGAACCTAGCATGCCATATATAAGCAGACTCAGCAATATAAGCAGAACTAGATGCAATATCTGAAACAGAAACAGTGTTTAGTACAAATAATCCACCACTGAGATATGCCTTCCCAACAAAGTTGTTGTTTTTTGAAATGACAATTTTATCAGCCTCAATGACCTGTTTTAGACCAACCTTGTTGAGAAGTACCCCAGACACAACATTCCTACGAAGAGAAGGAACATACAGTGTATCAGATAAGGCTAAAATTTTTCCAGAAGTGAGTTTTAGTTTAACCTTCCCTTTGCCGAGAATTCTAGCAGTAGCCTCATTGCCCATGTAAACTTGTTCTCCATCAGTTAGTTCTTGAAACTCTGAAAATAGATCCTTATTGTTACAGTAATGTCGCGAGGCCCCAGTGTCCAGAATCCACTCAGTTCTGTTTTCCACCAGGTTCATTTCAATCATTGCTTCAATGATCTCTTCTTGTTCAGCAATATTCACTTGAGCGGCATCGTCAATTTTCTGATTATGGTCTTTCCTTTGATAGCACTTATAAGCTTTGTGACCAGGTTTTCCACATACATAGCACAACCCTTTTCCCTTCTTGAATTTCCCATCAGCTTTCGAAGTCCCAAGTCTCTTGCTTTCTTTCCCATGGCCCTTAAATTTTTGTTCCTTTTCTTTTCCTTTAGACCTGTCCCTTTTCTCATGTCTAGAAGATTCAATCAGGTTAGCATTAGAAACATTTAAAGAAAGGTTTGAAAGCTTATCTTTGAGACGATTAGCCTCTTCAGTTCGCATATGGCTGATTAGATCTTGTAGAGACATGTCTTTCTTTTTGTTTTTGAGATGGTTCCTGTAGTCACTCCAGGATAAGGGAAACTTTTTCTAACAGAACATTTGCTTGAAGTATTTCACACATCTTCATTCCTTCGGACAAAACAGCAGCAACTAAATTTTCATAGGCATGAACTTGATCCATGATAGGCTGATCATCAGTGATTTGGAATCGCAACCAATTTCCCACCACATACTTTTTCCTTCCAGCATCATCAGCGCCATATTTTCTGTTCAAAGTGTCCCATATATCTTTTGCGGACTTGAATTCAATAAACAAATCGAACAAACTATTTATCATGTGGTTCAGGATATGACCACGAGCAGTTTTGTTGTCTTTTTCATACTTTTTGACGGTTTCTGCACTTGGTGTGGATGAAGAGCCCGAGTCCCCATCGATTTGTATTGGAGTAACCAATGGTCGTGATTGTTGAACAGAATACTTGGTGGGATCTTCATGAAGAACATAGTTAATCTCCAAATGTTCGAAAAAGATCAGCAGTTTTTGAGACCAACGACGGTAATTAGTCCCGTCGAGTGGTTCGAGTTTGGACATATCAGGAATGTATGTTGAGAGAGCCAGATTCGCCATTGAAGAATACGAGTAAATCGCTTTCAAATTGTTGGAAACAGTTTGCGAAATCAACAATATACGAGAAGAAAGGAAAAACAGAAGACTGTGTCGTGCGTAATCACACTGCCTTGAAAGCGATTTAGGCACTACCGTGGTGCAAATAGCATATACACCGATCGCTCCCCAAGGTTAACACAGTTTTAACTTATTTTCTTGTGCACTCAAGATAAACCAGAGATGGAGATTTATGGAACGAGTGATCCGAAAATTGGGGGAGAGGCCAGCGGTTTTAGGGAAGTATAAAAACCGTATAAAACTGCCAGGTAACCAATTTAATTAAAGTAATTAAATAAAGAAAATAATTATAATATCTTTCCTTTTTTGCCAACATGATAAATGTAGTTTATAACTTTGGATGGATTTCAACTCCAACAAAAATCTATGTTATTTAACCTTTAATCACTAAGGGGAAGGTTCATTTGAGAAGAAAATTTTATTGAGAATAAAAAGAATAAAAGGGTATAATTGTAAAACATTAAATAGTTTTTTTCTCATCTCATTTATTATTATGTTTGACTAATTAATTAGACATTAAGACTATAATCCTCCACATTAAATAGTTTTGCCTACACACATCAAAAGTTATCCTACACATTTTGAAATTTATGCTACACATATTGAAATTTATCCTACACAACTCGTAATTTATCCTACACGCCTCGTATTTATCCTACACTATAAATGAAATTTTATTTTTATTTTTTGTGAAAAATATATATCTTAAAAATAAGTTACAAATTTAATATAGTTAATTATTAAAGATGAAACTACCAATTAATGATGTATGTAAGTTTACTAATATACCCTTATAGTTACATTAAGTACAAATATTAAATGAAGTCTAATGAAGCATTTCTATTGGTTGAAATTTCTTCTTTTTTCTTCTTACAAATAATTTCTTCTCATTTGAACCCTCCACTAATCACTAATACTCTTATAGATTAGTTATATTGTTTTATATACACATTTATAAAACTTTATTTTTTAAAAAGAATATTTACTTGATTTACTTTAGTTTTTGTAAATTTTACGAGACTAATTATTCATAAGACAAGTGATAACTAGTTATACTTATATGATAATTAGATGAAGCATATGGATGTATCAGGGCATATATGTCTAAATGTATTCCTTTTATCAACCAATCAATCGTATTTTTTTTGTAAATCAAAGTATCTCTAATCATTTATTCAAAGTTCATAAGTCTAATATAATTGGCTTGTAGACGGTTTCAATTTCTTATTTTAGTGTCTTTCTTTATCTTTTATTTTTCTAATATTATCACTATTGTATATACATAAAAATATAAAAAGATAGGAAAAAAAATAAAAGTACTAGACATATATAATAAAATATAACGTGTTAATCTATAATATTTCTAACAAATTCCCTATACATCTATAACATAAATTTTCAATATTATGTTCAAAAAGAATAAATTTAGTATAAAATTATAATCACGAAATATATAACTTGCCATATATCTGCAAGCATGCAAATGAGTATTAATGATAAGTCTTCATGTTGGTAGATATTGTGCACAGTGGCGGATCTAGAAATGGATCGTAGCCGTAACGTTTTACAAATAAGCCGTAACGAAATCGAAAAAACGTCAAATTTTTCCGAAATTTACATTAATTTTTTCAAATTTTTCCGTGCCAAGCCGTAGCGGGCGTTGTCCCCTTGTATAAGCTACATCCGCCACTGATTGTGCATGCACTCTCGTTGCAATTGAATGATGTATAAGGGAAGAGAGGGCGCTCTGCGGATAAGGGTTTACGGGTATGTAACTGAATCGGGTACGCCGCCATCAACCTTGCGGGTAGTTTGGGCGGGTTCGGGTATGTGTCACCGAAGAAAGGTTGATAAAAAGTTGTGTATTAGGGTAGTTATGGGTAAAAAAAAATAAGGTAACAGTGCATGTTTGATGGGTTCTAAGGTCGAAGAAATAAGTGTCCCCTCCTCTCTAATTTACATACTAATTGTAATAGCTTGATGGTTTGGAATTCTTTCGTACCTGTACGAAACAAGAAACAAGATGAAAAATATAAACATAAGATAAGTGTTAATACATTTTACTCAATAACAACACACACATATAATATAAGGTATATGTTATCCTGAAAAGTGGATAATTTTGATATTCTTAAGGACTGCAATGAGACACTTTGGGATAGGTATTGATAATGTCAGTCTTATATCCGACTCAATACATATTGGGTAATTACTCATTTACTCATCAGCTATCTGGTATGTTCATAAGTTTATTAAAAAAATACGGTTGGGATTTCTGAGTATATTTTTTTTATCATATATATATATATATATATATATATATATATTTGTATAATTTATGTTTTCATAAATCAAAAAAATTAAATATAATCACTTACGTATCATAAAAAAATCATTTTCTACATTCCATATAATCAAGGTTATTAAGCTAGTAGTCTTCTATAGTGTTTATCTTTTTCAAAATTTTAATAACAATTCGGTCTCTGTAAATAAGCAATAACAGACAACATGCATGAAGAAACAGTGATCTAATTAAGGTATTAATTAGGTGGGTTTATGTTCCTATCATAGAGGTTAATCTTCTTTTAGGTATTTGAGCTCCGACTGGTTAGTCAACCTGCAAAACAGAACACCGTTACTCGTTAAGAGGGGAATGTGGGGGTTTCCCTCTTAACCGGGCTCCGGCGTGAGAATAAGCGACTGCTTTGAGAGTAATTAAGTAGTTAAGAGTAAGAGCCGAGAGAATAGAATGTTTAACCTGAGGAATTGTCACACCCCCATTTCCACGTGTCACCGGTGGGCCCGGTGTGGGGTACAGTGACGTAGTTGGCATCGTCATAGACAATCAACACAATATAATAATGCACAGCGGAAGCAGAATAGAAACATTTCAACTTTTAAATAAAGTGTAATAATAAATATCACAGTAGTTGAAATGGATCCACAGGCGGATCAAATAAAAATAGAAATAAATAGTTCAACAGATAAATGTCGTCCGAGTTTGCGAGACTATTGTGGACGCTCTCTAGGAAACAGCCAGCCTATTTCCGTATAGTACCTGCACTTAATCTTTTGGGAAAAATACGTCAGTTTACACTGGTAAATACAAATCGACTGACTCATTTTGAAAATGATTGAAAATTTATTTAAATGCACAAGGCATAAATATTTTTATTAACTTGGGATAATTATATAATATAAACTTGTGAACGAATTACATGCACTTATATCTCTGGTGGCCCGGGATCTACTGTCCGGGCTAGAGATTTAATTGACACACCACATCAAAGAGTTATACACGACGGGTGTACGCCTACACCCCGTGCTCTGGTCGTGGCCATCTCGTAAGATAATGCCAAGGATATCCGGGACATGGTCAATAACCCCCCAAAGCCTTTAAGTAAGACAAGACTGTTTAAACGAAATCACACAAGCTATTCAAGACTGTACACCCATAGGGCGCAGGACTTGTGCGCCCGATCAAGCGGTATTTTAAATACCGTACCCCAAGCCCGTATAGGGAAAATAAGTCAAAATGTATTTACCTGAGCAAGTATAAGTCACAAACGATAAGTGGTGGTAGCTTTTACCGGGCCTCCTAATCTGGAACAAAGGTTTATAATTAACCTATTAGATTCCTAACGGCCTTTTATTTAAGCCTAAGCTTTGACCGGTTAGTTTTAGGAATGATACGGTTTACGCACGATTAAGCGAAAGACCGGATAGAATGTGATTTAGACCCGACAAGTTTGAATACTTGTATAATATGGGTATACTAAATACATTCTGGATTTTGAAATAAAAATGATATCGTTTGACCCGTTTCGGTCAATTTACGCAAACTAGTTACGTAAACCGAACCGAACGCGAAAAGGGCGGTACGGGTAGTCAAATGATTCAAATGCAAGTTCCCTGAGATAATATGCTTAAAATATGATATTATATCAGTAAGTTATGTTCTATATTGCCCGGAATAATTTTAAACCCAATTTATGCCTTAGAAGGGCATTTTGGTCATTTAAAAGATAATAAAAGGATAAAATTAGAAATCTGAGTTTCGGGTCTGTTTCATACAGTAACTATACTTAATATAACATATTTTATCAGTAGGGTATGACCCATATACCACATTTATCATTTAAAACCAAACTATGCACCGTAGGGGTAATTTAGTAATTTCACAAGGGCTAAAAATGCCAAAACTGGAAATCTGAGTTCATATACTTATACTTACTGTTTTTATATGAAAATATGCTAAACACATCAGTAGGTATAGGTCTTATATGTTTAAAACGAGTATAACGCTTTACTATGCGTTAAAACGCTGAAAATACGATTTAAGGGCGTTTTCGGGTTTTCACAATAAATCTGAGATTTTTATATTTCCAGAATACTTATAATAATTTATTCATCATATAAAATCAGTAGAAAAAGGTTTCGGGTCAAAAGGATGTGTAAAACTCATTTTATGGCTAAAACGGTCAAAACCGACATAAGCCGAAATGACTCGGCGATCTAGGATCCGTTCAGCCAAAAATTAATTAAAAATCATCAAAATTCCCAGAATATTATATTACTTCAGTTGGTAAAAAGTTTTGTACCAAAACGTGGCCAGAAACGGGTTCTATGCGAAAAGGACCGTTTATGTAAATTTATAATATAGTTTTACGCTAATGGCCATAACTCACAATCTGGACCACCAACTGATCCGAAACTTTCGGTGCAAGTTTATATAATAAAAATAAAGATTTCTATCCTTTCACTTTTCCAAAAATCCCGTTTTAAATCAAAAAGGGCAAAATAGTCAACTTTATGCATAAACCGGAAACATGCATTCGAATAGGCTAAACATGGACTCAATCAAAGAAAATTCCAGAAAGTTTAACTAAAATAAAAATAGTCAAAAATACTTTCCAATACAGATCTCGAACATGCATGTATGAATCCGAATCGATAGTCTACGAAATAATCGTTTTACAAGACTTTCGGTTCCGATTCGTGGCTATACTATAGATTGTCGAGTTGATGATGATTAAAACACATTCTTATATATATTACAAGTTATTTTCAATGATCAATCAGGTTGCATGTCATCTATATCATTAATCATGTCATTTTTCACAAAAATCACTTCTGTTGACTTTTTAGAATTAGGTTTGACTCGACATTCATCATGCATGCAGTGGGAATCAGGTAGTACCCTTTAGAGGGTTTGTTTCCCACATAAATACCAATCTATAACAAGTTTCAATTCGAGAAATGACTGATAGGAATCCGTTTAATCAGAAAGTCAAAGGTTATGAACACCCAGTTTGACTTTTAGCAATAATCACTACAAAAACGGATTAAAGAACGAATTGAAGGCTTACAAGAGTCCTATAGATGTTTAGTGAACACTAGGATCGGCCTTGTTGCTCAGATTTCCTCCAGAAAGCTTGCTTGAAGTCCTTGGATATTGAGAGCACTTGGTTACAATGAAAAATGACCAAGAAATGTGATCAAGACCTGATTTAAAGCCAAAATTTCAAGGTTCCTGTAGTAGTAGCCATGCAAGACATGTCATTGGTGCATTTGGAGGCGAAACCAGCTGTTAGGCACCCAAAATCGGACTCAAATAACCCATTTTCGCATTTCTGCACGCTGGGCAACCCACGCGGCCCGCTTGGGCTTTCCCAGGCGGGTCGCCTGACCCTTGTTTCAGCCAAACAACTTTCATATGTTGACAGCTTTGACCCCTGAACTTGTACGCGATGTTTCGGCTATTTTTCTCGACCCGTAAACCCCCAAACTTGGTTTTTAAGGACCTTAGGACTTTTACCAACATGGTAATGCCCTCGGATAACTTTGCGCTCAACCGAAAAGCCCTGAAATTCGACGTTGACGCTTTTAGTCCCTTAAGTACGGTTTTGGCCATAACTTTCTCATACGTTGACGAAACTTCATGAAATTTTTACCACATATTCTAGTGAGTATATTTTAGCTATACAAAGCTTCGGGTCTGCCAAAAGTTCACTCAGAGGTATAAATTAAACATGTTGACACTTTTGGCCCCTATAGTTTACAATACTTCACTTTTGTGTAATTTCCGCGTCGTATGATCCATGAACCATCCGTTAAAGGTTATAAACATTATGTGGGGTTATCATAGAGCCTATTTATCCATTGTTGACACTTTGGACCCTTACGTTCCATAGTTTTCACTGTTTGTCACTTTTAGTCCCTCTAAAGTATGTTTTCACATAACGGAACCTTATGACACGTGTCAAGACATTATTGGACGAAATTTTTTCGAGGTGTTACATCCTCACCCCCTTAAAAGAAAATCTCGACCCCGAGATTTATTCAAACAAATGGGGATATTTTTCTTTCATCGTGGATTCCACTTCCCACGTGTATTCGGGACCTCTACGGGCATCCCATTTGACCTTTACAATAGGCACGTGCTTCCTTCGAAGCTTCTTTACCTGTCGATCCTCAATCGACAAAGGTTTTTCAACAAACTTTAGACTTTCGTCTATGTGTATATCTGTATGCGGTATAACCAGTGAATCGTCAGCGAAACACTTCTTCAAATTACAGATGTGAAACACATTATGAATGGCACTAAGCTCTTCAGGCAAGTTTAACTTATAAGCGACTGCCCCGACACGTTCGATTATCTCGAAAGGTCCTATGTATCTCGGGCTTAGCTTGCCTTTCTTTCCAAATCTCATCACACCTTTCCAAGGTGATACCTTAAGCAACACTTTTTCACCTACATCGAAGTGAAAATCTTTGCGCTTAGGATCCGCATAACTTTTCTGCCTATCCCTGGCAGCTTTCAAACGATCACGGATCTGAACGATCTTGTCTGTCGTCTCAAAGACGATATCTGGTCCAGACAACTGGACATCTCCAACTTCTGCCCAACAAATGGGCGATCTACACTTTCTACCGTATAGGGCCTCAAACGGCGCAGCCTTTATGCTGGAATGGTAGCTATTGTTGTAGGAGAATTCAATCAGTGGTAGGTGCTTATCCCAACTACCACCCAAGTCGATCGCACATGCACGAAGCATGTCTTCCAAAGTTTGAATAGTACGCTCACTCTGACCATCAGTCTGAGGATGGTAAGCCGTACTAAAATTCAAACGAGTGCCCAACGACTGTTGGAAACTTTTCCAAAAATGTGACGTATATCTAGTATCTCTATCGGAGATAATAGATATAGGTATACCATGTAGCGCTACTATCTTATCGACGTATAATTGAGCTAACATATCTGAGCTATACGTCTCTTTGATGGGTAGGAAATGAGCTGACTTAGTCAGTCTGTCAACTATGACCCATATGGTATCATTTCCCTTTTTCGTCTTTGGTAACTTGGTGATGAAATCCATTGTCACCATTTCCCATTTCCACTTGGGAATTTCAGGTTGCTGAAGCAAACCTGACGGCTTCTGATGCTCAGCCTTGACTTGCGCACAAGTCAAACATTTGGCCACATACTCGGCCACGGACTTTTTCAAACCAATCCACCAGTAGTTTGACTTCAAATCCTGGTACATCTTATCAGCTCCAGGATGAACGGAATATTTAGAGCTGTGGGCTTCCTGAAGGATAACATCCCGAAGTCCTCCATATACTGGAACCCATATTCGTCCGTTTAGGCGTAGCATTCCATCTTTGTCGTGGGATAACTGCTCCTCAGTTACTCCCAACTTTTCTGCAGGATAGTTAGCTTCCAGCACAGCTTCCTTCTGTGCAGCTAACACCCTTTCATTCAAATTATTCCTTATTTCAATGCGCTTGGCATTGATTCTGATCGGTTTAACCCTTTCCTTTCTACTTAAGGCATCGGCAACCACATTTGCCTTGCCTGGATGGTATTTTATCTCACAGTCATAATCATTTAGAGTTTCCATCCATCGCCTTTGTCGCATGTTCAATTCCTTCTGATTGAACAGATGCTGAAGACTCTTGTGATCCGAATAAATTATGCACTTGGTGCCATACAAGTAATGTCTCCACAGCTTCAATGCAAATACAACCGCACCCAATTCCAAATCGTGGGTGGTGTAGTTCTTCTCGTGCACTTTGAGCTGTCGAGAAGCGTAGGCAATGACTTTGCCTTTCTGCATGAGCACGCAACCCATGCCAGTATGTGATGCATCACAGTACACCACAAATTCATCTATACCATCGGGCAATGTCAATACTGGCGCATTGCTCAGCTTCTGCTTCAGAATGTCAAAGGATTCCTGCTGCTTAGGGCCCCAATCAAACTTAATCTTCTTACGGGTCAACGAAGTTAGGGGCGCAGCAATCCTTGAAAAGTTCTCGATGAATCTCCTATAATATCCTGCCAATCCGAGGAAACTGCGGATCTCGGTAGGAGTTTTCGGTTCCTGCCAGTTCATGACTGCTTCTACTTTAGCGGGATCTACTTGGATACCACGCTCACTTACAACATGTCCAAGGAATTGGACTTCTCGAAGCCAGAATTCACACTTCGAGAATTTGGCATAAAGCTTCTCTTGATTCAAAAGTTTGAGAATACAACGAAGGTGTTTCTCATGGTCAGCTTGGCTCTTCGAGTAGATAAGGATGTCGTCAATAAAGACGATAACGAACTTATCTAAATAGGGTTTACAGACGCGATTCATGAGGTCCATGAACGCGGCTGGTGCGTTAGTGAGTCCAAAAGGCATCACTAGGAACTCGTAATGTCCATAACGAGTCCTAAACGCGGTCTTGTGTACGTCTTCCTCCTTGACCTTCAACTGATGATAACCTGACCTGAGGTCAATCTTGGAGAAGTAACTTGCTCCTTGCAACTGATCGAACAGATCGTCGATCCTGGGTAACGGATACCGATTCTTGATAGTGACCTTATTAAGCTCACGGTAATCGATGCACAGACGCATCGAACCATCCTTCTTTTTGACGAACAAGATTGGCGCCCCCCAAGGAGACGAGCTAGGTCTAATAAAACCTTTGGCTAAAAGCTCATCCAACTGCGTCCTCAATTCTTTCATCTCCGTTGGTGCCAACC
This sequence comes from Helianthus annuus, assembly GCF_002127325.2. Lineage (NCBI taxonomy): Eukaryota > Viridiplantae > Streptophyta > Magnoliopsida > Asterales > Asteraceae > Helianthus > Helianthus annuus. Next base: position 148,993,186 of record NC_035446.2, on the reverse strand, counting down.
TGTATGGTGCTCTTGCTACAGGTGCTGCACCTGGTATGATATCTATCCGAAACTCTACTTGCCTATCCGGTGGCAAACCAGGTAGCTCTTCAGGGAAAACCTCAGGATATTCCGAAATAACAGGAATATCTTCAATCTTCGGCTTCGGCTCATCTATGGTAACTTGTGCCATGTAAATGACACATCCTTTCTGCATGCACCTGGATGCCTTGAGCATGGACACTTGCTCCGGCAATCCATGCTGGGTATCTCCTTGAATAGTAAGTGACTCACCAGACGGAGTCTTAACTATTACTTGCTTTCTATTGCACAGAATCTGGGCTTGGTTACTCGACAACCAATCCATGCCTATCACTATGTCGAATCCAGCTAGCTTAAAGGGAAGCAAGGATAACGGGAAAGAATGATTCCTAATGGATATAACACATCCATCTAGAACAGTCGAGGCGGTTTCTAAGGTTCCATCGGCTAATTCCACCTCATATTTTACACTTAAGGTTTTAACAGGAAGGTTCAACAGTTTACAAAACTTATCATCTACGAACGACTTATCAGCTCCTGAATCAAACAAGACTCTAGCAAAAATATCGTTTACAAGAAACGTACCGGTAATGACGTTATCGTCAAGGACTGCTTCCTTTGCGTCCATTTTGAAGACTCTCGCATTAGTCTTCTTTCCTTCCTCGGCCTTCTTTGCAAACTTCGGACAGTTGGGCCGAATGTGACCTTTCTCGTTGCAACCAAAACAGGTTGCATCCTTCATTCTCTTGCAATCCACAGCTTTATGGTCTGTGGACTTGCAGATTCCACATCGTTTCTCTGTAGACTGGGATTTCGTTTCTAACCGACACCTCCCGAAGTGGTGCCTCCTGCAGATCTTGCATCTGGGTTTCTCACCCGACTGATGATCATTTTTCCTAGACCCCGACCCTTTCCTGTGGTCGTTGTTCCCTCTATGTCGCTTTTCAGATCTTCGTGAGGTGTCATCCTCACGTTTCCGTTTGTTCTCCTCAGAGCTCTTCATGGCTCTCAATCTAACCACGTCTTGAGTGAGGGAGAGGGATAGATCCGCTACGGATCTAAATGTAGTAGGTCTTGAAGCTTTAACGCTGGCTTTAATCTCCGGTGCCAGACCCCCAATGAATCGAGCAATCCTTCGCGGCTCCGGGGTCACCAAGTAAGGCACTAAACGAGACAGCGTGTTGAACGTAGTAAGATACGCTTGACAATCGAGGTTCTTCATGACTAAGGATACAAAATCCGATTCAATTCGCTCGACCTCGTGCTGCGGACAGAAGTTCTCTTTAATAAGGGCCACAAACTGTTCCCATGACAAACCGTACAGTGTGGCCTTACCGGCAGCTTGTAGAAGTGACTTCCACCATGCTAACGCATCTCCTTTGAATGACTGGGACACGTACTTCACGACGTCCCTATCAGCACACCCGCTGATATCAACTACAGTGTCCATCTCGTCAATCCACGTCATGCAGTCGACGGCTCCTTTTTCCCCAGTGAAATCTCTGGGCTTGCAAGATACAAAGTATTTGTACGTACAGGACCTGCTGTACGTGTCATGTTTCAGTTCAATCTCCTGCTTTGGGACGCTGCTGTGGTTGGAGGAATGATTATCATCCTCGGCTTTCTTCGGCTCACTCTTTTTAGATGGCGGCTTACTATGAGCCCCAGAATGAGTCTTAGCCTTGACATGCGTCACTGAGCGGGTTCTACTCTGAGTACCACTAGATTCTTTGAACTGCCTATCCATAGCCTTGGCGACAGCATTATCTATCAGTGCTTGCAATTCTGCACCGGTAACGTGAATCTTTGCATTATCTGAGCGTTCCCCAGAATGACTGTTGGTTTCTTCCGATTTGGCCATTGTAGCTTTAAGCTACAATAAAGGACAAGGTCTTATTTAGAACCTAACAGTATTATCGTCCTAGACGATTTATTAACCATGGTATCAAAAACCTTAGCAGTTAATTTAATAAATTTCATTCAGGCTCTTATTAGCAATCAAGGAATGAAAATATATATATTGGCACCATAGGCCTAGTCACAACGGACAATTACTAAATTATAAATTTAGATTTTTATAGGACTATAAATTGTATAATTAAACAAATAATCCTTTACTAGACAGAGAGTCATAAACCACAACTGTCATTATATAACATAGTTGTAACCCGTAGGTATCAAGCCATTAATAGACTTGTGTACAGATAAAATCTGTAGATATTTCTTTACTAGGCAGGGAGTCATAAACCACAACTGCCACTATATGACATAGTCATAACCCGTAGGTATCAAGTCACTAATAGACTTGTATACAGATACAATCTGTAGATAATTCTTTACTAGGCAGGGAGTCATAGACCACAACTGCCACTATATGACATAGTCATAACCCGTAGGTATCAAGTCATTAATAGACTTGTATACAGATACAATCTGTAGATAATTCTTTACTAGGCAGGGAGTCATAGACCACAACTGCCACTATATGACATAGTCATAACCCGTAGGTATCAAGTCATTAATAGACTTGTATACAGATACAATCTGTAGATAATTTGTTAAAAAGGGTGGCTTGTGTGATTTTACAGATCACGCTTGGCCAGGAATGTTAACATGTTCTCAGATGTTAACAGGGAGTTGAATCCTTTCAACCAGGTTTTACCATCAGGGCCAGGCCTATTAATAAGGCATTCAAGCTAGGTTATACCTTACTAAGATTCTTATAAAATGGCAAATCAATAAAATTGATATTTTCCATTATTTTATTATTATTCATGCATATAAATAAAATGATAAATTCAAACTAACCATTTCAAATCTTCAAATAAAATACCAGTACATAATTGCCCTAGACGGGACTTTGAAATAACATGGATAACATGAATAACAGGCCCGCGCAGGGGCTAAACAAGTAACAACAATAACAAAACAAAATAAAGCAAACCCACGCAGGGGTCAACAGAATAGCATACCCACGCAGGGGTAGAATAAGATAGATATACCCACGTAGGGGTAGAGTACTGGAATAAATGTCCACGCAGGGACATGAGTACATGAAATGATAATCGAAGGATTCAACGATCCTTCTTGCTCTTACCCTTGAGCAAATCGAATACCTTCTGGAACATGCCACGGTTGTGACGGCGATCATTTTGCATCTCCCGTCGCATGCTATCAATACCATGCAGGATCTCCTGAACCTGCGGCGGCGACATCATAGGCGCCGGTGGTGGTGGCTGGTAGTGCTGCGGCTGCGGCGGCTGGTAAGGCTGCGGCTGCGGTGGCTGCTGGTAACCCGGAGGGTAACCAAAAGTAGATGGGCCAGCAGCCCAAGGGTCTCCAAGTGGACCACTAGGTGGGAGTGAGCTGAAGTTGGCAGTCTGCCAATAAGGATCTCCCGTGTAATCATAACCCTGAGGGAATACATGCTCGAACGGGTTGAACTGAGCGGCACTAGCATAAGCCGGAATCGGCTCTCCAAAATTCTGCGGCGGCAGAGGCGGGATCGGTATAGAGGTAACCTCCGATACGGGATGCTGAGACTCCCCTGTCTCGGACTCCCCGGGTAGAGACGTGTAGCGGCTGCTACTAACACGTGGAGGGGTGCCTATGCGAATCCCTCCGCGCGTAGACATGCGCGCATTCCTCCTCGGCCTCTGAGGTGGAGGAGGTAAAACTGGCGGCGGCGGTGGTGACGGAGTGATCACGTCACGCCACAGGGCCTCAGATAGGTCCTGCGGTAGAGGCGGCTGCTGCTGGGGCTGCTGCTGCTGCGAGTGGTGCTGCGAGTGCACCGGCGAACCATGGAGCGATTGGAGCATCGGAGTACCATGGAGTGATTGAAGCATCGGAGAGTTGTGGCTAGGGGTGAAGTACCAATCATGCTGCTTAAACCTCTCCTGAAAGCTGTCCCCACCATTATAGGGTGATCCCCTAAATGGCGACCCATCCGATATCTCAATCGGATGGTTAGGCGTACCTGATGGTGGTAGCGACGGGTCCGTATCCTCGTCTACGTCCATCTCGTGCTCTCCCGAAAGATGGTCCTCCGGCCCGAGTGGGTTGTGGCCCACTGGCTCCTCCACATAAGCATTAGGGTTATATAAACCCTGGTAGGCTGGCGCTGGATACTGCTGCGGTGACTGGTGCAATGGTATGTACGATCCATGCGAACCATGGGGCCCGTTCTCCGAATGGGGCCCAAACGAGTGGGGTAATGACGGAGAAGTGCTCGCGGAAACCGAATGCCTAGAAGGCTCGGCAAAAGACCTCCAAAGGTCGTTGGCGGCTGTGTTGTGTGTAGCGGATGGAGCCCGCCTATGCGAGGGACCAGCCTCATGATCGTGCGATGTAGGAAATCCTCCACGACCTCTCATCCTTGGCGGCATCCTGATCCTGTCAAAAGTCAAACAAGTTGCACAACAAAATATATAAGACAATGCAATAATAAATAAAAATAAATTAAACGAAAAGTTGAACATTTCCTAAGTTCTTTGTCTAGACTCGAAAATCGAGGAATGTGCAATTGTGTAACTGAGATTAAACACATTAGGATAGTGTTTAATTCACTCAACATTGGCTCTGATACCAACCTGTCACACCCCCATTTCCACGTGTCACCGGTGGGCCCGGTGTGGGGTACAGTGACGTAGTTGGCATCGTCATAGACAATCAACACAATATAATAATGCACAGCGGAAGCATAATAGAAACATTTCAACTTTTAAATAAAGTGTAATAATAAATATCACAGTAGTTGAAATGGATCCACAGGCGGATCAAATAAAAATAGAAATAAATAGTTCAACAGATAAATGTCGTCCGAGTTTGCGAGACTATTGTGGACGCTCTCTAGGAAACAGCCAGCCTATTTCCGTATAGTACCTGCACTTAATCTTTTGGGAAAAATACGTCAGTTTACACTGGTAAATACAAATCGACTGACTCATTTTGAAAATGATTGAAAATTTATTTAAATGCACAAGGCATAAATATTTTTATTAACTTGGGATAATTATATAATATAAACTTGTGAACGAATTACATGCACTTATATCTCTGGTGGCCCGGGATCTACTGTCCGGGCTAGAGATTTAATTGACACACCACATCAAAGAGTTATACACGACGGGTGTACGCCTACACCCCGTGCTCTGGTCGTGGCCATCTCGTAAGATAATGCCAAGGATATCCGGGACATGGTCAATAACCCCCCAAAGCCTTTAAGTAAGACAAGACTGTTTAAACGAAATCACACAAGCTATTCAAGACTGTACACCCATAGGGCGCAGGACTTGTGCGCCCGATCAAGCGGTATTTTAAATACCGTACCCCAAGCCCGTATAGGGAAAATAAGTCAAAATGTATTTACCTGAGCAAGTATAAGTCACAAACGATAAGTGGTGGTAGCTTTTACCGGGCCTCCTAATCTGGAACAAAGGTTTATAATTAACCTATTAGATTCCTAACGGCCTTTTATTTAAGCCTAAGCTTTGACCGGTTAGTTTTAGGAATGATACGGTTTACGCACGATTAAGCGAAAGACCGGATAGAATGTGATTTAGACCCGACAAGTTTGAATACTTGTATAATATGGGTATACTAAATACATTCTGGATTTTGAAATAAAAATGATATCGTTTGACCCGTTTCGGTCAATTTACGCAAACTAGTTACGTAAACCGAACCGAACGCGAAAAGGGCGGTACGGGTAGTCAAATGATTCAAATGCAAGTTCCCTGAGATAATATGCTTAAAATATGATATTATATCAGTAAGTTATGTTCTATATTGCCCGGAATAATTTTAAACCCAATTTATGCCTTAGAAGGGCATTTTGGTCATTTAAAAGATAATAAAAGGATAAAATTAGAAATCTGAGTTTCGGGTCTGTTTCATACAGTAACTATACTTAATATAACATATTTTATCAGTAGGGTATGACCCATATACCACATTTATCATTTAAAACCAAACTATGCACCGTAGGGGTAATTTAGTAATTTCACAAGGGCTAAAAATGCCAAAACTGGAAATCTGAGTTCATATACTTATACTTACTGTTTTTATATGAAAATATGCTAAACACATCAGTAGGTATAGGTCTTATATGTTTAAAACGAGTATAACGCTTTACTATGCGTTAAAACGCTGAAAATACGATTTAAGGGCGTTTTCGGGTTTTCACAATAAATCTGAGATTTTTATATTTCCAGAATACTTATAATAATTTATTCATCATATAAAATCAGTAGAAAAAGGTTTCGGGTCAAAAGGATGTGTAAAACTCATTTTATGGCTAAAACGGTCAAAACCGACATAAGCCGAAATGACTCGGCGATCTAGGATCCGTTCAGCCAAAAATTAATTAAAAATCATCAAAATTCCCAGAATATTATATTACTTCAGTTGGTAAAAAGTTTTGTACCAAAACGTGGCCAGAAACGGGTTCTATGCGAAAAGGACCGTTTATGTAAATTTATAATATAGTTTTACGCTAATGGCCATAACTCACAATCTGGACCACCAACTGATCCGAAACTTTCGGTGCAAGTTTATATAATAAAAATAAAGATTTCTATCCTTTCACTTTTCCAAAAATCCCGTTTTAAATCAAAAAGGGCAAAATAGTCAACTTTATGCATAAACCGGAAACATGCATTCGAATAGGCTAAACATAGACTCAATCAAAGAAAATTCCAGAAAGTTTAACTAAAATAAAAATAGTCAAAAATACTTTCCAATACAGATCTCGAACATGCATGTATGAATCCGAATCGATAGTCTACGAAATAATCGTTTTACAAGACTTTCGGTTCCGATTCGTGGCTATACTATAGATTGTCGAGTTGATGATGATTAAAACACATTCTTATATATATTACAAGTTATTTTCAATGATCAATCAGGTTGCATGTCATCTATATCATTAATCATGTCATTTTTCACAAAAATCACTTCTGTTGACTTTTTAGAATTAGGTTTGACTCGACATTCATCATGCATGCAGTGGGAATCAGGTAGTACCCTTTAGAGGGTTTGTTTCCCACATAAATACCAATCTATAACAAGTTTCAATTCGAGAAATGACTGATAGGAATCCGTTTAATCAGAAAGTCAAAGGTTATGAACACCCAGTTTGACTTTTAGCAATAATCACTACAAAAACGGATTAAAGAACGAATTGAAGGCTTACAAGAGTCCTATAGATGTTTAGTGAACACTAGGATCGGCCTTGTTGCTCAGATTTCCTCCAGAAAGCTTGCTTGAAGTCCTTGGATATTGAGAGCACTTGGTTACAATGAAAAATGACCAAGAAATGTGATCAAGACCTGATTTAAAGCCAAAATTTCAAGGTTCCTGTAGTAGTAGCCATGCAAGACATGTCATTGGTGCATTTGGAGGCGAAACCAGCTGTTAGGCACCCAAAATCGGACTCAAATAACCCATTTTCGCATTTCTGCACGCTGGGCAACCCACGCGGCCCGCTTGGGCTTTCCCAGGCGGGTCGCCTGACCCTTGTTTCAGCCAAACAACTTTCATATGTTGACAGCTTTGACCCCTGAACTTGTACGCGATGTTTCGGCTATTTTTCTCGACCCGTAAACCCCCAAACTTGGTTTTTAAGGACCTTAGGAATTTTACCAACATGGTAATGCCCTCGGATAACTTTGCGCTCAACCGAAAAGCCCTGAAATTCGACGTTGACGCTTTTAGTCCCTTAAGTACGGTTTTGGCCATAACTTTCTCATACGTTGACGAAACTTCATGAAATTTTTACCACATATTCTAGTGAGTATATTTTAGCTATACAAAGCTTCGGGTCTGCCAAAAGTTCACTCAGAGGTATAAATTAAACATGTTGACACTTTTGGCCCCTATAGTTTACAATACTTCACTTTTGTGTAATTTCCGCGTCGTATGATCCATGAACCATCCGTTAAAGGTTATAAACATTATGTGGGGTTATCATAGAGCCTATTTATCCATTGTTGACACTTTGGACCCTTACGTTCCATAGTTTTCACTGTTTGTCACTTTTAGTCCCTCTAAAGTATGTTTTCACATAACGGAACCTTATGACACGTGTCAAGACATTATTGGACGAAATTTTTTCGAGGTGTTACAGGAATGAAGGTCTCTATTTATAGCCGGGGAGGTGTAAGGGGTTGTGGGCTGATGGGCCTTGGGCCAGAAACGGACAACAACGAATATGCTCTTTGCCTTGCTGGCCTCGACCGCTTAGTGGCTTCTAGATGCTCGCCGGAGCTGGCGCACCTTGATTGGAGCCACGTGTCATTGTTGTCGGCATTGTTGTCCTTCTGTCATCAGCAGACGAGTGGAGATCGTGGGACAGTTGTCCCCGTCTCTTGATTGGTGCCGTGTAGGCGTCCTTGTGTACTTATCGTCAGAGGATCGTGGCGCACGATTGAACAGAGCCTGCTGGGTGCTCATTGGCTCTTTTTACTGCCACTTGTACCCTGTGTACCTCTGTAGGTAACAGCGCGTCTTCCTACGGAGGGGATTTTGTTTGATGGCAACTAACCCGCGCGGGGCTAGTGTGCACATTTATACCATTGTTTTTATGCTAAGTGTTGATATCTGGGTTTGTTATGTGCTCTTCCTCGCGCGGGGTAAGTTATAATGTGACGTGAGTTGCGCGAGGCTGTATTATCAAGTTGTTATGTTAAGGAGTATGGTCTCACGTGCAACCTGTTATGAGGTTTGCGCGACTTTTTGGGACCATACCCCTTCAAGTCCCCCCAGTCCAGTGCTGCACCATGCGCAACGCAAGTGGTTGGAGTTCTGGACTTAATAAAAATAAGAGAAGGGGAAATAGTCCTTTTGGTCCTGACTTGTATGGCGCATGTAGAATATTGATGTTCTTCATGCGCAGGCCCAAGGCAGGTGTTGGGTGATTTGTTATTGTGCCCTTTAGGCGCGCGAGATTATAGTAGGTTATATGTATCTGGCGCGGCTCCTGTAACTTCTATATGAAGTTACTTGTGTGTTTTATAGCGGGAAACTTCGAAATTTGAACTTCTGACAGGTTGGTGAGATAAGTCGCTGAGAGCGACGCTTGAGTTGACCCCTGGCACGGATGCCATCATGCCGCCTGCGGCGGTTGCACTTCATGTCAGGAGAGTGGGTGCCACGCGCGCGTGGTAACCGTCGTCCCTGCTTTTCCGCTCGACGTGGCAACTTCTCGTTGGTTGCCCTTGCGGCGAGTGCGGCACGGTTACCCATCGCATTAAATGCGATGGGTATAAATATCCGAAGAGAAAGGTGAGAGATTCACTTTCTCTTCGTTTCTTCTCCAATTTCCTCTCAAAAGGTCTTTGAATCTTCAAAGTGTTCTTCATCTTCTTCAAGATTTCTTCAAATCTTCAAACTTTTCTTCGTTCTTTTTTCCAGATCCTTCTAAAATATGAGTGAGGGGCACCAAGAGGTTCCTGCTAGTGAGGAAGGACCGGTTCCAGTCCTTAGATGGGACTTAGGTCTGTTTGAACAGATTGTTCGGAGCTTCAGATTCCCACCGGAGTGGGACGCCCGGTATCCGGCTCAAGGCCAAACCGCGGCTGATGCCCCACCCGGCTATATTACCCTTTATGAAGATTTCTTTCTTCAGGGTAATTTCCGGCTGCCGGCGACCAATTTTCTGGGTAGTATCCTTTCTTACTACAAGTTCCACATATCTCAGATGAGTCCACCTGGGATGGTGAGGGCATTTCGAGTTCTTATGTCAGTCTCATGGCATCGAGCCATCCGTAGACAAGTTTCGATCCTTTTACCAACTGCAAAGGACGATGGGGTTTTTTTCGTTTGCGAGCCGGGGTGCGGCGAAGAAGATCTTGTTGAATCCACCCAAGAGTTTCCATGATTGGAAACCCAAGTTCTTCTTCATCAGGGAAGAAGTTGTGCCGGTTGCTATGACCTTTAGGGAATGGACTGAGGCCATACCCAAGGAAGACCTGACGATCCCAAAAACGGCTTTGTGGTATCAGCAGCTGACCCCAACCCCGAACCGGGTGTTTGGGGAAAGTGTTCTAGTTGCAGCAAAGATGAGTGATCAGTGGTCACCTAGCAGCAGGGATGTTCCCGTGTTGAAGCTTGGCGATCAAGGTTAGTCGTTTCTCTGTCTTCTTTTTAAGTGGGATTTCTGTAATTATTACTTACGTATCTCCGTTTATAGAGGCGCAACTCTACCAAGCTGCTTTTTCTACTTTTGGAGGTTCCATGGGCGTTCGCCCATTGCGCGACGACGAAGAAAGCTGGTATGACCAGATTAAAGGAAACTTCATGTTTCCTACTGCTGATGCTTTCGCCTCGCCGCCAGATGCTACTGAAGGTACGCAATACCCTAAACCTCGTCCATTGCGCTCTGTGACTCTCGCTGGGAAAGAGACTTTCTATCTTTCCAGCGAGGAGTCCGTAGGATCTTCCAGCGGCGAGCTAAGCTCTTGGTCTAAAATATTTGCAGGTGTGTTGCGCGACCTGGGGATTGACCCAGAGGAGAAAAAGAAGAAACCGGTGAAGAAGAAGAAGAAAGCGGAGCCGGAGGTGACCAGCAAGGGCACTGGCCCTAGTCGCGCAACAACTGCTGCTGGCAAAGGTACTCTTCGCCTTCGTCAACGTGACTTGGATGATTATGTGATCATCAGTGACTCATATGAAGGTTTATCACATGTAGCTAAGGGAAAAGCTGGTGCTGGTGGGTCGAAGAGTTCCGGGAGCGCGGGTTCTCGCAACCCTGAAGCTGGCGCGACTCCGTCTTTCCCAGAGGATGAAGAAGTGGAAGAGGAAGATGCTGCTGCTCAACTTATTGGGCGGAAAAGGGGTAGGAGCGAGGCTACAACTGGTGTGGCTTCCGCGCCTCAATCTGTTGTGATCCCTGCGATAGGGAAGACGAGCAGGCTGCGCTCGTTGTATCAATTTTCTCCTGGTATGTTCTTTTCTTCTCTTTTCTTCTCTAAAAAACTTCCTTGCTCACACTTGCCTTATTTTGCAGAGATCAAGAAGAAGACCCCTGAAAAGGCGGTTACATTCAGTGAGGCGGGAGTAAAAAGACCCAAGATAACCGTCAAGCCCACTGACACTGCAGCCCAGGACGCCGCGAAGGCGGCTGAGGCGCAGCGAAAGGTGGAGGAGGCGCGTAAGAAAGAAGAAGAGAAGAAGATTGCTGAGGAGAAGAAGGAGGAAGAAGAGAAGAGGAAGGAGGAGGAAAGAAAAAAGAAGGAAGAAGAGGAAAGGAAGCGCAGGGCGGAGCAGGAGAGGCTGGCTGAGGTGGCTAGGAAGCAGGCCTTGGAGAAGGAGCTAGCGGCGAAAAAGGCTATGGATCAGCCTTTGAAGTCTCAAGGTCCTGAGGTCACCAGGCCAACCAGCACCGGCCCTGTTATTACTTCGAAAGGGTCCGGCCGCTACTCTTCTAGCGGCGCGAGCTCCGGTGGAGCCGGGGGTTATAACCCTAACGTGATAGGGGCGAAAGATACCGTTGGAGATATCTACTATAAGACATATACTGAAGAAGAGCGCGGTGATGCCCTCCATCAAGCCCCCTGGAGCTTAAAACAGAAGGATACATTTGTTGAGTTTGGCGCTTCGCGTGAATGGTTTTTGAATTCCTTCCCCCCTGGTGAGGTCAATCGGCAAAGGGCAAAACCCCATGAGATGTTATATCGTACTTATATTCTTGGGGAGGCCAATGCCCGCGCTGCCAACCATCAGATCGTTCGCGAATGGCGGACGATGGTCAGAGAGCGTGCCGATTGGGAAGTTTACCGCGAGCGTACTCTGAAGCGAATTGCGGAGTTTGAGAAGTCGAAAGCTGCGTTCGACGAAGAAAGAGCCAAGTTTGAGGCTGACAAGAAGGCGGAGGAGTGGGGCCGCGAAGGGCTGCAGAAAAAACTCCACAATGTTGAGGAGCAACTGGCCAAGGAGAAGGCCGAGTTCAAGCGTATATGCGCCCAAGACAATGATCGTGCTTATGCTCTACGACAGAAGATCATTGATCTTGAGGCTAAAGTTGCGGACTTGACCTCAAAGGTGGAGGAAGCGCAGGGTGAAAAAGCTGCCAAGCAGCAGATGGAGGTTAGTTCTACTGATTCTCGCTCTTCCTTTTTTGTTTATGAGATTTCTTTAAGTCAATTCTCAAGGCGTTTGCCAATTTTTAGGTTGAGCTGACTGCAGCCAAGGTGCAATTGTCCAACAAGGACAAGGATCTCCATGCCAAGGACGTTGAGATAGCGGAACTCAAACGTCGCTTGAATGAGCAAATCGACAGATGTGAGTCTTTGGAGATTGACCTTGAGGCTGAGAAGGTCAAGGCTGCTGATGCTGAGGAGGCGCGTGCTGTGAGCACTGCCGCGCTGAATGTGGCCCAAACCAACTACTCTGAGGCTCAAGGTATCGTCGATACACTTGTCTCAGAAGCGGAGTGGATGCGCACTCGTGGAGTAGTGTTGGTAAGTGCCTTATGCTTTTTTCTTAAGTTGATTTGAAGAGTTTTTTCTTTAATGCTTATCTTTTGTTGAAGGTTGCCAACTCCATCCTAAATGCGAACGAGCTAGATCGCGCCGTAGCGGCTCTGACAGATGCGGCGCGTGCGGTGGGTCACCGGGGAGGCTACCTGGAGTGTGCTGATCATGTTGAGCAAATGCTTGGGCAAGAATTTGACACAAGCCATTGCTCAGTAACAGAACATGCCGATGCTGCGCTGGCAAGTGCTGAAAATTCCTATGACAGCCTCTCCTTGCCTATCATGGAGTTGGTTGTCGAATCGTTAAAGAAAGACGACTGGTGCCAGCGTCTTAAGGCAATCCTCGATCCACCGGTTACCGTCGAGTTGTCCGACGAAGAGCCAGTTGGTGATGATGGCGGTGATGGTGATGATGATGGCAACGATGATGATGGTGAAGATGACGGAGATGATGGTGATGATCGTCGCGAAGAATAGGATAGTTTGTTGAGTAGGTAGTTGATAGGCATTGGTGCCTTTGTAATTTCTTTGATACTCTTATGTATGATGCTGCGCAGTTGCGCAAGTTGTTAATGAAACCTTTTGTTTTTTCTGTTGCAATTACTGCATTGTTATAAAAACTTTTATGTTAAATTAGCTCGAATAAATGGAAGCGTTTTCTAAGTATAAGGTGGCCACCCGGTCTCGCGCTCTGTTTGCGGAGGACCTTGGAGGTGGTTTGAACCACCTTGAAATGCTGGAGTGTTTTCGCGCTAATCAAAAGTTTAACATGCATTTGTAACGAAAAAATGTAATAGAAAAACATGTCGTATGTTTTCATTCAAGTCAGAAGTTGGCTCTTAGGCCTTCATACATATTTGCCAATGGCTCTTAGCCGGCGTAGCGAATTGAAAGATGGCGCAAGGCCGAAAAGATTACATATAGCATTTGCGCAATTGTTGCGCATTCCAAGTTCTTGGTAAGATGTGGCCATCTAAGGTGCGCAATTTGTAGGCCCCTTTGCCCAGGACCTCATGAATCAGATATGGGCCTTCCCATTTAGGTGCTAATTTCCCTGGGCGTTCCGCATTTGATGCTTCGTTGTCGCGAAAGACGTACTCCCCTGGATTGAAGGTACAAATGCGAACCCTTGTGTTGTAGTACCTTTCCAGCTGGGTTTTGTACTTGGCCTCTCTGATTCTCGCGATTTCGCGTCTTTCTTCTAACAGGTCCAAGTCTAGGCGCCTTTCTGCTTCATTGTCAACCGTGTTGACCGTTGTCATGCGTGGCGAGGGCAGGCCAATCTCCGCCGGGATTACCGCCTCTGAGCCATAAACCAGGCTGAAAGGGGTCTCGCCGGTACTCGTCTTTGGCATGGTCCGATGAGCCCATAAAATGCTTGGGAGCTCATCAACCCATCCGCGCCGCCTTGTTCCTAATCTGGCCTTTATCCCTTCGACGATGCATTTGTTCACACTTTCCACTTGTCCGTTGCCTTGTGGGTGTGCAACAGAGGTGAAAGTGTGTTCAATGTTCATCTCCTTCATCCAGTTCTTAAGATCGTCCGAAGCAAAGTTGGTGCCATTGTCTGTCACGATCTTGAGCGGGAGGCCAAATCTGCATATGATGTGCTCCCATATGAACTTGCGCACAATCATAGCTGTGGTGGATGCAAGGGCTTTGGCTTCTACCCACTTCGTGAAGTAGTCGACAGCTACTATGATGAACTTTACGGCGCCGGGAGCATCCGGGAAGGGTCCCACCATGTCAATTCCCCATTGCTGAAAGGGCCATGCGGTGGATACGGGGATAAGATCGTTTTTAGGACGCAGCGTTTTTGGAGAGTGCCTCTGGCAAGAGTCACACTTGCGGATCTCCTTCATTGCGTCAACATGCATACCAGGCCAGTAGTAACCGGCGCTCATGATCTTCGCGACAACCATCCTTGGCCCGGAGTGGATGCCGCAAATCCCTTCGTGGATTTCCCTTATCAAATAATTCGCGTCCTGGGGGTCCACACAGCGCAGTAGTGGTCCCAGGAAGGATTTTCGGTATAAGATACCGCTGTTCATTTCGTACTGTAGGGCTTTGTTTTGAATCTTTCTTGCTTCCGCTTTGTTTTCGGGAAGCACCCCTTCTTGCAAGTATTGGATGATGGGGGTCATCCACGATGTTTGCCCTGTTTCGATCACATTCACCTGTCGCAGCAATACTGACGGGTTCTTGAGTACCTCTATCCTTACATCCTTGGCGAGATGTTGAAAGGAAGTCGAGGCGAGTTTGCTCAGGGCATCTGCGGGCTTGTTTTCTGAGCGATTGATATGTATGACTTCGTGGGTTTTGAATTGTTGGAGCAATTCTTTCGCTTGTTCCAGATATAAAGCCATGACTTCTCCCTTCGCGTCGTATATGCCATTTACTTGACTGGCTATCAGGAGTGAATCGACATGTGCGCGCAAGTTTCTTGCTCCCATCTTGATGGCGAGGCGTAAGCCTGCCAGAAAAGCCTCGTACTCAGCTTCATTGTTGGTGTTTTTGAAGTCGAGCTTAATGGCGTAAGTAAACTCGTGCTTTTCTGGGCTCACTAGACGTAAACCTGCTCCCGCGCCATCTTCATTTGATGCCCCGTCAGTGTAAAGCATCCAAGTCTCTGTTGTATTTTCTTCGGGAGTCTCTACCAGCTCGCACTCCTTGACTTTATCGGCCGGCACTTCTGTGATGAAGTCGGCAAGGACCTGCCCCTTAATGGCTGGGCGCGGCCTATACAAGATGTTATGGCCGCCCAGTTCAATGGCCCATTTCGCCAATCTGCCTGATGTCTCCGGCTTCTGTAGTATAGTGCCAATGTGGAAATTTGTAAGCACAGTTATCACATGGCCTGTGAAGTATCGGCGCAATCTTCGGGAGGCGTGTAGTAGCGCAAGAACCAGCTTTTCCATTGTGGAATATCTTGTTTCTGGGTCTGTGAGTACCCTGCTGACGTAATAGATCGGGGTTTGCACTCCGTTCCTGTCTACCAACAATACTGACCCTACTGCCTTATCCGAGGAGGACAAGTACAGCACAAGGGGCTCTTTTTCAAATGGTGCCGTCAGGGTAGGGAGTTCGATCAGACACGCTTTCATTTGTTGAAAAGCTGTTTCGGCTTCCGGGGTCCATTTGAACTCTTGCTTCTTTACACAATTGCGCAACGTGCTAATGAAGGGATACGACTTTGCAGCGTGATTTGAGAGAAAACGATTTAGCGCGGCCAGCCGGCCGGCTAGTCGTTGCATTTCCTTGATGTTTCTCGGTGATGGCATTCGTTCTATAGCTTGTACCTTCTCTGGATTCACCTTGAAACCGCCGTTTGTGACAATGAAACCCAGAAACTTCCCTTCTTCCATGCCAAAGGAACACTTGGCTGGATTTAGCTTCATATTGACGCTGCGCAATGAGTTGAACGTTTTTTCGATGTCTTTTAACATTTGGTCCTCCTCGGGACTTTTCACCACTAGATCATCGATATAAACCTCAATATGCTTTCCGATGTCGCCTGCGAAGGTTTTGTCCATCAAGCGTTGATATGTCGCGCCTGCGTTCTTCAGACCAAAAGGCATCTTTGTGTAGCAGAAGATTCCAAGGTCTGTTCTGAATGCTGTCTTGTCTTCATCTTCTAGCTTCATCTGCACTTGATGGTATCCTTTATAGCAATCCAGAAAGCACTTCCATCGGTATGGCGCGAGGGAATCGATTTTTTTATCGATCTCAGGCAAGGAATAGCAATCCTTTGGGCACGCCTTGTTGAGATCAGTGTAGTCTACGCACATGCGCCATCCGCCATTTGATTTTTCTACCATCACAGGGTTCGCCACCCAACTCTGATATCTTACCTCTCGCAAGATCCCGGCTTTGAGCAGCTCACATACCTGCTCGTTCATTGCTTTTGTCTTGTCTGACCCTAGGCTGCGCCTTCTTTGGACCTTTGGCTCGACAGATGGGTACGTGTTTAAGCAATGCTCGGTGATGTTGCGCGGGACACCGGTCATGTCTGCCGGCGTCCAGGCAAATATATCCATGTTTCGAAACAGCAGTTGCTTTAGACGTGTTCTGATGTCTGACGTAATGGCGTGGCCAATTGTCACGGTCTGCTCGGGGTATTTTCGGTTTAAAACCCATTTCTCCGGCTCAGTCGTGGAGACCTTTGCCGCCTTTGTTGGGCGCAGCTCGTCAGTTGACATTACTTCCTTCTTGGCGTATATGATTGCTACTCCTGTTTTGGTTGGGAAACCTATTGCAGAATGAGGCGTTGACGTCACCATGTTTAGCTCGCCTTGTGTTTCCCTCCCAAGAAGCACATCATGCCTCGATTTCACTGGCATGACCATAAAGTTCACATTTGTTGTTCTTGAGTGTTTCCCGTCAGAGAGCGTGACGGGGAAACTGATCTGTCCGAGAGGAAAAACCATCTCGTTGCAAAATCCAGACAAAGGATAATCGACAGGCTCGAGTCGCGCTTTGTCTTCTTCATCCAGCTGATTGAAACATTGCTCATAAATGATGTCGGCAGTACTTCCCGGGTCTATGAATATGTAGTCGGTTTCATAATGCCCGAGTATGCCGGTGATGACCACAGGACGTGTGGCGCGAGGTCCGCCGCGAACTACTGGAAATACAACTTGCTGCTCTTGCCACGAAGGTTCATAAGGGCGTTTGCCTTTCTCTTTCGTGCTGTACCTGGGTCCGTTGACCATATGAGTCTCTAGTCGTCGGACCTTTTTGTGGTTACCTTCATCATGGCGCTGGAGTTGACGGGTTTCCTTGCGTACATTCTTCACTAAATGGCTTAGTTTGCCGCTTTTGAGCGCTCTCTCGATTTCTTGGCGCAAGCTGTAACAGTCGTCGGTTAGGTGCCCTGAATCTTTGTGAAAATCGCAGTACAAGTTAGGGTCTTGCCCTTTCTTGTTTGTTATTGGCCTTGGCGCCTTGAAATCGACATTCTCCGTCATCAATACCTCCTTTGGAGTTTTTGTGAGCGGAGTCCAGTGTTTGTCACGGTTGTCGTCTCTGACTGCTTTCTTGTAACCGATTCGGTCAATCGTATCTCGCGCGTCTTCTCTGTAACGTGGCCTGTCGTCACGGCCTCTGGGTCTCTCAGACTTCCAGTCATGACTCTTGTACTTGTTGCGCTTGTTGTTGTTGTCGCGCGTACTTCCTCTTGAAAATCGATCTTCTGGGTAGTAGCCCTTTCCACCAGCAAGGGACTCCTCAGTTTGCGCGACGATTTTTGTGGCTTCCATCAGTTTATCCCACTCCTTCGGCATTCCATCTTTGCCTGTGATGGTTCTAATGAGACTATCGCAGCGTATAGCCTTTTTAAAGTGACAGCGCATGAGTTGCTCACTGACGCCGCCTATTTCCAGGCACTCTTTGTTAAAACGCGTGATGAAGTCCTCCAGACCTTCACCATCTCTTCTCCAAATATCTTCTACTTCGGCTGTGTCACGTTGGTAGCGACGTTGTTGGCTAAAGTAGCTTAAGAACTGCGTCTTGAAATCTGTCCATGACTTAATCTTTCCGGGCGGAAGGCTGTCAAACCAGGCGCGAGCCGCTCCGGTAAGAGTTTGAATGAACAGGTGGCACCACATGGGCATGTTCCAACCTCCCATGCAGCCCACACTCGTTAATGTTCTGACGTGGTCGTCTGGGTCAGTCAACCCATTGAATTTCCCAACGGTTGGGGGTAGCTTCTCTCGTGAGAGTGGTGCGAGTGCGATTTTCGGGATAAACTTGGAGTGTTCCGCAGCTTCCGCTGGTCTGTATGCCAGGCGGAAATCTCGTTCAGCCTCTTCTGTATAGCCAATGTGTTGTCTTGGCTTATAGTACTCATGGTTTTTTGGTAAACGATTAAAGACTGATGACTCTTCATCACCTTCCCATGTAGGATCATATGGGTCGGTTTCTTCCCATTCATTGTTCATGTTGCGCGGCGTGAGCCGGCTGTGAACAGGGCCTCGTTGAAGGTTCGACGGATATTCATAGTAACTATCCGTTTCCCCTCTTGTATCGCGCGTGTCTTGTACGCTTAAACGTCTTGTAGGGGGAGGCCTGTTGGTTCTGCCTTGTATATTGGCTGGTGGTGGCATTTGGCGCATCCCCTGACTCGGAGGGGTGACCAAGGACGGTTCTGCCGTCAAAACTGCCTGCTGCGCGATGAGCGATTGGTATGCTGCATTGATAGTGGCGATGTTCTTGGCATACCACGAGGCTGGGGTTTCGCCCTCTGGTAAGCCAAGTAATGCAGATACATTTTGAGGTGGCGCTGTGTTCGATGGTCCCTCTCCGTTTCCTGGGGTGACCACTTGTGTGATGCGGGTGAAGCTCCCGCGCGGACCCCCAGTATTGTTGATTTCAACTTCGCCGATTTCTTCGATTTGTTGGGCTTGGAAGGTTTGGACTCCTTCACCCAACGCCGTGTTAGAGTTGGTTCCGAAACCGAACTCTGGGATGATTCCTTGACCAGTCATAGTCGAAGGAAAAGTTGTCAAAAGCTCAAATAAAAGAAGATGAGGGTGGTTATAGAAAAAATCGGTGGGCGCCAATGAAGAAACAGTGATCTAATTAAGGTATTAATTAGGTGGGTTTATGTTCCTATCATAGAGGTTAATCTTCTTTTAGGTATTTGAGCTCCGACTGGTTAGTCAACCTGCAAAACAGAACACCGTTACTCGTTAAGAGGGGAATGTGGGGGTTTCCCTCTTAACCGGGCTCCGGCGTGAGAATAAGCGACTGCTTTGAGAGTAATTAAGTAGTTAAGAGTAAGAGCCGAGAGAATAGAATGTTTAACCTGAGGAATGAAGGTCTCTATTTATAGCCGGAGAGGTGTAAGGGGTTGTGGGCTGATGGGCCTTGGGCCAGAAACGGACAACAACGAATATGCTCTTTGCCTTGCTGGCCTCGACCGCTTAGTGGCTTCTAGATGCTCGCCGGAGCTGGCGCACCTTGATTGGAGCCACGTGTCATTGTTGTCGGCCTTGTTGTCCTTCTGTCATCAGCAGACGAGTGGAGATCGTGGGACAGTTGTCCCCGTCTCTTGATTGGTGCCGTGTAGGCGTCCTTGTGTACTTATCGTCAGAGGATCGTGGCGCACGATTGAACAGAGCCTGCTGGGTGCTCATTGGCTATTTTTACTGCCACTTGTACCCTGTGTACCTCTGTAGGTAACAGCGCGTCTTCCTACGGAGGGGATTTTGTTTGATGGCAACTAACCCGCGCGGGGCTAGTGTGCACATTTATACCATTGTTTTTATGCTAAGTGTTGATATCTGGGTTTGTTATGTGCTCTTCCTCGCGCGGGGTAAGTTATAATGTGACGTGAGTTGCGCGAGGCTGTATTATCAAGTTGTTATGTTAAGGAGTATGGTCTCACGTGCAACCTGTTATGAGGTTTGCGCGACTTTTTGGGACCATACCCCTTCAATGCATAAAGGTTATATATTTGAAGAAGATATAGCAACTAAACAATTAAACTTTGAAAAAAAGATAGCACGTGGAAAATATCGGATTCCATCATAGTTGAAGGATCTATCTAAACAATGATATTTGTATTCAACTTAAAATGTGCAAAGATTAATTGAGTGAAGAGATTGAATTTTTGTATTGTAAAAATGTAGGTATGATCACAAAAAAATAAGGAAATATTTAAAATAAATAAAAAAGAGATACATGATAAAAAGAAAATAAAAAAGTTAATTTTTTGAGAGTATATGTTTCTATGGTAAACGAGTATATATGGTTTTGGGTAATCAGGGCGAGTATCACCTAATCCTCTCTGTATCCACCCCATACCCTCAAAATATATATATTTTTTTTCAATCCCAAAGCCAGATCGACCCACATCCAAATACCAGTCCCAATACCCGCCCTGAATATTTCGCGTTTTGTGACTATTACCATCTCTTGTATGAATGCGACAAAATATTGTTAAAATAGAGTAGAGTTTCAAATATATGATATGACTTGTTAATTAAAATGATATGGCTTGATACAAAGTTAAACATGTCAGGGTTTGGGGTAAATGTGTCGAGAGGCTAATGGTACGATTGAAATTGTGTCTAAATGGGTTCTACCAGCTTAACATGTTTTTAAGACACGTAACACGTTTAAACAAGTTAATAGGTCAACAAGAAAAATTTAAGGCCCGTTTATCAAAACAACATAGTTTTAGGGGGTGTTTGGCCTAGCTTTTATTTTTTGGCTTATGCTTATATTTTAAAGTAGCTTATAGCTTATTTTTTATCATTTAATAAGCTCTTTTTAAGTGTTTGGATTAGCTTATAACTTATTTTTTTTATCATTTTTCAAATAAGTTAAAAAACCATTTTCAAATAAGCTTCTTTAAATTAGCTTATATAAGCTAATAAGCATAAGCTTAAAAAGCTAAACCAAACACCAAGTTAACCTTATTTTATAAAAAAACTAAAAAAGCTATAAACTTTGTTAAAAAAGTTAGGCCAAACACCCCCTTAAGTATAAATTATAATTTTTATTAACTTTTATTTTAGCATATTAATTATATCTCTTTATTTATGTGTTTTAGTGAGTTGTGTAACTAATTAATTTAAATTTAAACTTTTGGTGCCATTGATGTTATTAAAATACACATATTTATTTGTGTCATTCACGTTATTGACTTACTTATATATAACCATGTTAAATGTGTCATTTCGAGTAACCCGTCTGTTGATCTCATATGTGTTGGTCTTTAATAATTGACACATATAACTAAATATGTCTTGTCAAATTTCAGTAATCGAGTTAAACGTATCATGTCAAACACGTCTTGTTTAACATCACACGACACATTTTTCAAAAACTTGTCTGAATAGATAGAAGATGAAAAAACGGTAACACAACACAACACGGCACATTTTTTCATCTCTAATTAAGAAGTCAACAACTGGTCCGAACAGAAAGAAGATGAGAAAATGGTGAAACTAATTAAAGAACCAAGGCATTTTTTTTTTCAAATAATATTAAGGCTTTAATCCGGTAGAATATTTCCATAATATCTCTTGTCATATCAAATATTAAGAAAAATATACACTTCTTAAACCTTACAAACGTATACATCTAGTTGCATTACATTTTTTTTTTTCGAACGGCGGATTATATTAAAAATATAAAACAAGGGGTCAACAAGAAGCTAGAGTCCACGTCCCCGTTGTAAATGCCCACCTTGAATTTCTTCCATCACTATCCCTAAAATTAATTCATGACTATCATAAAGAAAACAACCGCTCTTACGTCTTAATTATTTCACCAATTAAATTAATTTATGCACGTATATGGTGTATATATAGCGTATTGCGGCCTCCATTTGGTTTTGCTTATGTTATTGGAGTCACAGAAACCGCTATGGGAGAAGCAAGTAAAGGAAGATCTTTGGAACAAACGCCTACATGGGCTGTGGCTACTGTCTGTATTGTATTGGTTGGAATCTCCATTCTTATTGAACACATGATCCAAAAGATTGAACAAGTAAGTAAACAAGTCTAGATGTTTTTTTTTTTTTTTAATTCTATTTATATTCGGTTAATTAGTTATTGATTAAAATACGTTCGAAATCAGTGGGTCAAGAAGAAACAGAAACGAGGTCTATATGAGTCATTAGAAAAGGTCAAAGCAGGTATACGTCGTGTTTTTTTTTTTTTTTTTTTTTTTTTTTTTGGGGAAAAATTCACTGATGATCATGATATGATTTTTTTTCTTTTGGTAGAACTTATGTTGCTTGGATTCATATCATTGCTACTGACGGTAGGAACGGCTCCAATTACACAAATATGCATATCGGAAAGCGCTGCGTCCACTTGGCATCCATGCAGCAACCAGTATGAGCAGGCGTTAGACATATATGAAAGTACAGAGAGTCGCCGGAGACTCCTCAGTTGGTCGGAGACTGGTGAAGGCGGCCGTCGCATTTTGTCGGGAAGCCCCTACACCAAATGCGCAGAAAAGGTAATATATCAATATCAATCACTAATAAAAAAATATATAGGGGCACGCTATACCCTCTACGCCTTTTGCTTTCTAAGGCCACACGGGGCGGTCCCGTGATGGCCATGTATAACGAGTTATGGGCTTTTGCTACACCGCCGCCACCACTTGAAAACGCGTGGTAAAATAAACGCGTTACCACCAACACGCGTTGAAGTTTTGAGTTTTATAGGGTATGACTTGTACATTGTGCATTAATACTTGTATATTGGAATCCCCATCACTAGTGATTCCACCCCTCCTACATTTCTATCACTAGTGATGGAAATTGGATTGATGACATGGCATTAGTTGATTGGATAGTGGGAGTGATGGAATCCATCACTAGTGATTCCACCCCTAGTCCCCTAATATTACAACGTTTTCAAACGGGCGGTGTTGGGCGTTTGACAGTTAGGGCTTGTGTCATAGTCCTCCTGGTTGTTAGAAGATTCGTGGTGTGGGAATGCCATGATCCTTTAAAAAAAATAAAGTTTAAGAGACGTACGGATTTGATCGACGTTTTTAATATTTGCAGGGAAAAGTGTCATTTATGTCTTATGATGGGGTTCACCAACTTCATATATTCATCTTCGTGCTGGCTGTATCTCATGTTTTCTATTGTATCCTCACTATGGCTTTAGGTAGATTGAAGGTAATTACGATATATACGTTACTTTGCCTAAATATTAGTGTTTTTGGTTATTGTTAGTGAGGAATATATATGTTTTTTTATGTTTCACCATCTGCATGGGGAATGCATGTATTAACGATTTGGTTATTATCAATCGGTATAGATGAGAAAGTGGAAGCAATGGGAAACAGAAACAAAAACGGAAGAGTACCGATTCTCGCATGGTATGTAACTCCTTCAAATAATTAGGGGAGTGTGGGTGATCACTAGTGATAGAATTCCATCACTTACAATATCCAATCATGTTTCGCCATGTTAGCAACCATATTTCAATCACTCACAACCTTTTTTTAGTGGCGGTGGTCATCACTCACTACCACACCCAACAATTTCCCCCCAACCAACAACTACCCTCACAACCAACAACTATCACACCGTGAAAAAAATCACAGAATCGCCCCAACGTTGAACTATCACGCGTGGAAAAGGGAGTGGCGGTGGAAAGAAAAAACCCATCACTCGTTATTTTCTTCCATCACGGAACCGCCCCGTGTGGCCTTATTGTATATAATATATCTCACCATAAAAATAGTTATGTTAAATACAAAAAAAAAATATAAATATAATCATATATACATAATTTTATAGTTATCAAAAAATAGTAGGGGCCGGATTGCTTCACAATTTGATGTACGCAACCTTACCCTTCTCTTTGTGGAAGTTGTCTTATCCCATGGCTAGAACCCATGACTTCAAGGTAACAAAGCAGTAACCTTATTGAGTGCTCCAAGGCTCGCGCTTAAATAAAAAAATAAATAAATAATAAACAAGTCAAACTTGACTTAAAAAATTACTTAAGAGCTAAGCTTAAGCTTTAGAAACTCGAGATCACACTCTCTTAAGTTAAACAACCCTGAGCTGGGACTCAACTCATCTTGTTGAATTACGAGCATAGGTCTTATAAAAAAAATTAAGATATGAGTAATTACATTTTTGTTCCTTGTGTGAGTTGCGTACGTTGGTAGCTGTATTTTGGCCGGTCTGATATGTTAATAAGATTTACAGATTCAAAAAGATTTAGATTTACAAGAGACACATCTTTTGGAAGAAGACACATGAGTTTTTGGAGTGAATCCCCCATTTTACTTTGGATTGTAAGTCTCCATGCTCTATCTTTGATAAAATACCTTTTAGATTTTGTATGGCAAGAGTAACAGAATAGGTGACCGTTTTTCTAGATTTTATTTACACTAATTAACCTTTTGATATGCTACTGTAGGTCTCTTTCTTTAGACAGTTTAATAGATCGGTGGCTAAAGTTGATTACTTGACGTTAAGACATGGATTCATCATGGTAAGCAACCCTTTAATTGCCTAACAGTCGATACAATCTGTTTAATTTTATAATCGATCCATTGTTTTTTAAATATCATCGTTGACACTGACTATTAAAATTCTCTTTTAATACCATATCGTCCTTAATTTTCTTGTAGTTTGACGCACCTAAAAATTGTCATGGGTATATTACCAAAGGGGAATGTGAAGATAAATTCTTTTATGACGTAATTAATTAATTTGTATCATACTTTTAATTATTGGTTTGTTTTAGGCACATTTGACACCACACAGCGACTCAAGATTTGATTTTCAAAAATACATCAATAGATCACTTGAAGAAGATTTCAAAGTGGTTGTGGCAATCAGGTGGCTATTTATTTCTCAATCTTTATACAAATTCATATTTCTGTATATTAAATTGTTAGTTCCAAAGCGATAAACGTATAGCCGTAATTCTGTTTTTGCATTTTATTTTCATGCTAGTCCACCTATTTGGTTATCGGTTGTGGCGTTCTTGCTCTTCAACACTCATGGTGAGTTTAATATTAATAGTTAAAGGCATAATTTTATTTTCATCTTACAATATTAATTTTTTTTTTTTTTTATTCTGGGCAGGATGGTATTCTTACTTATGGCTACCTTTTGTCCCCTTGATTGTAAGTATATATTAGGTTTTATGTTAATATGATTTAATTTTTTATTTGGAAATTATGTGACTATTAATTAATTGTATGTGTGTCTTATTTGGTGAAGATTGTTTTACTGGTGGGGACAAAACTACAAGTAATAATAACAAAAATGGGATTAAAAATAGAAGAAAGAGGAGAAGTTGTGAAGGGTGTACCGGTGGTTCACCCTGATGATGGACTCTTTTGGTTCAATCGCCCCCATCTCCTTCTCCACCTTCTCAACTTTGTTCTCTTTCAGGTTCCTATATACACACTTTTGTTTTAAATTCTTTATATCTTATATATTCATGTTTGTGGGTCATGTTATTAAATAAAAGATGAAATTTTTTTTTTGATTATGCCTTGATGAAAATAATAAAAAAATAATCAGCCAGCTAGCTGAGTATACCGTTTTTTCTCAACTTTTATCTGGACTTTAGAATATAAAATCCAAGTTTTTTTTTTTTGACAAAACAAAATATGAATTGAAGCCCCTAGTTGTAACTAGTAGAGAAAAAGATCTTTAGATGACACCCGACAAAAAATGATCCATTTTCGTTGTATGGCTGATGTGACATCCCTTATTGGTTGCTCAACCATGCCAATGTTGATTTTATAGCTCTAAACCATGTCATTTTCGACGCCGAGTATATTTTAGAGAGGCCAATAATCATATCATTTAAAAGGTTAAAAAGTAATACTGTTATAAATTTGATTTAATGGCTACTTATTAGCTAAACACTTGTGTCAACATGTGTGGTGCTTAAAAGTTTTATAAGAGTTTTAAATTAGCAAAACACGGTTAACCTTTAAACAATATCATCGTTTCAGCTTGAGAACACAAAAAAAAAAAAAATAAGTTCAATTTCTTTCTTTGTCCTTTCTTTTCTGTCCACTTGTTATGCATTAGCATTAACTTGTGTTTTAACATGAAAACTGCAGAATGCATTTCAGCTAGCCTTCTTTTCATGGACAGCGGTAAGAATTAATGTCATTTATATATTAATTATTGATTATTGATTACATAAATATAATTATCAGACTGTTAATTTTTTTTTTCTTATGATCCAGTATCAATTTGGATTGAAATCCTGTTTTCATGAGCAAACACAGGATGTTATCATCAGAATTACAATGGGGTCAGTTATTAAGTCTCCATTTTATGCTTCAGTTTTATTGAGAAATAATAAATATCAGTGTATTACACATTTGTATTACATGCAGATAATTTTTTTTAATTAAATTTCCAATTTATTTCACTAAAAAATTTGTCAAGTTACATCAAAACAGAAGGTAGACGGGCTGTTACGCCGCCACCATTTCTAAATTGCAAACTCTAACCTTCCAAAGACAAACCCCTGCCCCCGGGGATGAACAATTGTTGCAGATAATATTTTTTTTTAATTTCTCAGGGCTTTAATCCAGATCCTTTGCAGTTATGTCACTCTTCCTCTATATGCCCTCGTCACACAGGTAAATTTAATCAACGTGTAATTTTGATAAAATCTTTATTTTATCGACGTTATGATTGTAAATAATATTTTTAGTTTTTACCGTTTTATGAGGTTTTGTTAATGTTGTAGATGGGTTCCACGATGAGACCAACAATATTCAACGATAGAGTGGCAAGGGCACTGCGAAAGTGGCGCCATGCCGCAAGAAAGAAGATAAAACAAAACAAGAAACATCCAGGCCGAGTGACCGCAATGTCAAGCAGTCCCATGACACCATCCGCGGGCAATAGCTTGTCCCCAGTTCACCTATTAGGTCACTACCGAAGCAATATTGATAGCCTTGATCAGCCCCCCTTGACCAGATTTAACTTGAATAAGGAGAAGTGGCTTGTTGATGGCTCACCCTACCCTACATATCATCATGAGATCGAACTCAGCCACATGGACCAGGGTATGGACCAAGCCCACGAGTCTAGTTCATCGGTTGCATCATGTTCTGATTCCGCTGCTAAAATTGAACATGAGGTGGTGATAGAGGATTCAAAAGATTCTTCTTTTGAAGATAAATTACCAAATGAAGACTAGATGTTTATATGTAGCAAAATAGCATACCACATTTGGTATTGAATTAGTGCTGATAATTCAGTTACTAATATGTATGCTTTTTGTGTAAGTTTTATTTATAATGTTTCAATCGTCCCCTTTTGTCACATTAGAAGCATTGTTCGTGAATATATAATTTAGTGAATAAAATCAGTTTTGGATGGTATTTAAATGTTAAATTACGAAGAAGGTATATATTCTTGATTTTAATGGTTTATTTGTTATTATATTAGAATCCTTTTTATAAGTTGTAATATAACTACAATGTAATAATTAAATGAGTTAATTACTGTTTTCGTCCCTGTGGTTTGTTAAAAATCACTATTTCAGTCCATTAGTTTAAAAATTGCGATTTTAGTCCCTGTGGTTTCATTTTCGTAACCATTTCAGTCCCTGTGGTTTCACTTTCGTAACCATTTCAATCCATTATTCTGTTAAGTACAGGGACTGAAATGGTTACGAGGTGGACTGAAATAGTTACGAAAGTGAAACCACACGGACTGAAATCGCAATTTTTAAACGAATGGACTGAAATAGTGATTTTTAACAAACCACAGGGACGAAAACAGTAATTAACTCTAATTAAATACTGAAACAGTTTGTTTATCATAAGTTGTAATATAACTACAATGTAATAATTAAATACTAACAATTTTTAAGATGTTAAGGAATGGGCCTGGATGGGACCATTAATTATGCCAAAATTAGTTTGCATTATTGAGTTTAGGACCGGAACAAGACCGTGAGTAGGATCGGACATCACTTTTGAATTTAGATCTGGGCCTCCAATGACAAAAGCCTATTGCAACTGTAATAGACTAGTACTATTATTCTCTATTACATATCTAAACCAAAATAATTGCTTTAACATAGGACGTATTCGTACATTTTTGTTATATATTTATTTTTGGCAAAATAGGTAAACTGTCATAACTTATTACCATTTTACGGACAATAGTTGAAATTTAAGTTGATTTATAAATTAACATGTAACATCTATAAGATACCATATAATGTATTTTTTTTTTTTTGAACGACAAATTTGGATCACTAACGGACCAGTAGAGTATTATCGTGCCACCACTGGAACCATCCTTATCCATCTCTACTAGGCATAATATGGGAAAACCCCCCTTGTGGGAATCGAACCCATACCCTATTGGTCTCAAAGTCCCACCTCCAAGATGCCAATAGGCTATAAAGCCGTGGACCCATATAATGTATTTAAATGTCAGGTTGTCAAATAGCGTGGTTCACAATCAAATACGTTGAGAGTTCAAATCTTACAAGATGAATGTATAATGTATTTGTCCTAAAATATTTAGAACTTGTTGTTAAAAAAAGGATATCTACCCCAAGACACGCACGCACTTGTTGCACAATTTTAGTTTTAACAAGTAAAAGAAGTAATTTTTTTTTTAAAAAGTGTCCCTCTATGTTAAGTTAAATAGAAAGTTGTATAAAAACAGATCAAATAATAATTTAATACATGAAAGACTACCAACTACCTTTTTTTTTGAACGGCAACTTATACTCACCAAAGAATCGAACCCCTGCCAAATGAATTAACATTGAAATAACCAACCAATTTACCACCAACTACCTAATAGTGTATATTTCTGTTACGTGTTGGAGAGGGACATTTAGTTTCATGAGTTGATGTAACATAGGTGAGCGATGCCACATGATACATTCAATCACTCAATGAAGATCACGGACGACTTGAAAAAAATATATATAAATAGTGACTACTCA
The DNA here is from genome assembly GCF_002127325.2 of Helianthus annuus. Lineage (NCBI taxonomy): Eukaryota > Viridiplantae > Streptophyta > Magnoliopsida > Asterales > Asteraceae > Helianthus > Helianthus annuus. The sequence goes on along the minus strand of NC_035446.2, from coordinate 148,964,245 downwards.
ATACTCACGTTTAAATCGCCAACACATTGCTAATGATTTTAACGTTTAGAAATTATTGATCTTCCAGTTATTTTATCATCACGGCAAATTTTAAAGTTGTACCATTATTTTATGAATTTAGTACGTTGAACCTTATCATAACCATTTTATTCTAGTATATGAAATAACACTTGGTTGAGGGTCCCAGTGATCCCATAACGGGCATAGGTGTAGATCTAGTAGTAGGATCAGAGGTATTTGAGGTGCAGGGTGTACATATAATAGTAGGATTGGAAGTATATGAGTTAGTCGTTCAAAACAAAATCAATTGTTAAACGTAAATGTGGGTATGTCAGATACCCGATGGGTAATTAACCTACAATATATGACAAATATTCAATATAAGACCAAAATTACAAATACCTTACCGAAACGTGAGAATGCTAGATACCCAATGTGCAATTAACCTACAATATCTAACAAGATTTGACTAATATAAGATCAAAATTAACAATACCTTATCAATTGGTTTAGTAACACTCTAATGGGATTGAGTGACCACAGGATGAGTATGGGTAATTGCTATGGCTGCTGGTGGAGATAACGGTTTCAATGGCGGAAGAATGTGTTGCCCTAGATGGAGATGGCGAGCTAGATGGTTGGGTGAGGGTGGGTGGGTAACGTATCCGATGATGGCACCCCTATAAGTGATGGGTCAAGAATAAGTGACTCAATAAAGTGTCGAGATAGCCATATAGGGCAGGGATCATATGAGTAACTCATAAAGTCATATAAAGGAGAAAGTTTGAGAGAAAGGAATCAAAAGGAAACGAAGACTCATAAAAAAATAAAATGATGTGAAATGATAATCTTCTTGGTATGAAGATCAAGATATTGCTAGCCACGATGATAATAGATGGGTAACAAAGGCATCCAAAGATGCGAAGTGGAGAATAAGATGTGGTTTGTTAAATAACTCGGTGAAATGGATGCCATTGTTTATAAAGGCGAATGGAAGAATGTTTAGACGTTGGGTAGTCATATGTAAAACTTCAACCCAATTTTCAACGTTTAAAAGACGTCTAGCTTTTATAGCGTCTTATAGAACCGATTTAAATAGTTTCTAATAAAAAAATAAAAATTATATCACCGGTTTAAAAGATGTCTAGCTTTTCAAAAAAAAAAATATTATTAAATTTTACCAGCAACCTATTAATCATATATGCATCAATCAAATATTTAATTTTACATTTATATATACAAAATAATAGCATTTACAATTTAAATTTACATTTATGTATACAAAATAATAACATTTATAAATATGTGTCTATGCTATAGTTTTCTATGATCAAATTTGTGGGTCTACAATATGCTTGACTAATAACATATTGTGCTTCAAGTGCACCCAGAAATGTAAACATTTCAATGTAAAGATAAATGCATATATACCTTGTACACAAGTATAACAGATCATGCATGCCCATTGCAAGTCCATATAAACATGAAGATAACATGAAAGGAAGATAATTCATACCTTGTATTCAACATATGTATATTATCTACAAGTTCGTCTGTTTCTTCTCAACTAAGTGGCATAGCATTGTAGAAGATCTTTAGTAGACAAACAGATAAAAGTTAAAGCGTACAGTTTAATATGTATTTCAGTTCAACATATATAAAGATATAGATATTATAATTAACTTACAAGATGTTCTTGGTAAGTAATCATAGATTCATTCATGGTTTCATCACATCACGTAATAGCCTCATACTCATTGTCCCTCTTATTGAAGGCACTGAATATATTTAAAATTAGTATTTAGGGGAAGGTTTAAATGAAAATCACTTTTATTGTGAAAACTCGAAAACTAACTAAAAAAAGCCTAAAAATCACACCAAATTTTTTTTTTACAATTTTTTTTATTAAAAATCGCTATTTTTTATATATATATATATAAAACTTTTTAAAAAAAAAAAATTGTAGTACACATGTGTAATAATACACATGTGTAGTATTACACATGTGCACTACAAAAAATATTTTTTTTTTTGAAATTTTTATATATATATATAAAATAGCGAAAATTGGTATGCAAAAAATAAAAAAATTGGTATGTTTTTTTGGTTTTTTTAATTAGTTTTCGAGTTTTCGCGACAACTATTGGTTTTCATTTGAACCTTCCCCTTAGTACTTAAAATAAATAAATAAACAAACAATAATAGAAATTTACTTCGTATTCTTTCCATCTTTAAGTGAATGTTTAGTGATTTTTAGCTACATTAACAAATAATAACATTATGAGTAAGTTGTCAAAATCGTCACTGAGGTTTGGGTATGTTTGTCATTTTCATCAAAAACAATTTTTTTGTATCATATAGTCCTTTACTTTTGGGATTTTTTGTTATTTTCATCCAAACGTCTGACTTTTTTTGCTAAAATTGTCCCTGAGATTTGGGATTTTTTGTCATTTTCATCCAAATGTTTGATAGAAAAAATAAAGCAAATTAAATGTTTGGATGAAAATGGCAAAAAATCTCAGAAGTGAATGACTATATTGTACAAAAAAGTTGTTTTGAATGAAAATGACAAAAAACCTTAGGGACGATTTTGACAATTTATTCTAACATTATATTATTCATCCATATAATTCGGATAAAAATAAATATTAGAAGACCTTAGCCTCCTAAATTAAATGCTATTTACATTTAATACATGTATAAGTGTGTTTTGATGTCAAGAACCTCTGGAATTAAATGATGAATTTCAACATATCAGATAGTATAAGTCTGATTCAAACTAAATGACACATGAAATAATTAATGCGGGAATTTTGATCGCCAAATTTAAATCAGTACAAGGAAATTAAGTATTTCTTTAAAATGTTTACCCAATCATCTTGTAACACCCCTAAAATATAAATCTTTATTATAAATACGATGTCGGTAATAAACCCGAAACGAACTAACTAGGAATAAAATAACCTAGTTAGAAGAGAAGTCTTGTAGTGACATACTAGTGGGTTAAAACACTTAAAATAAAAACCTGATAATAGATGGGGGACCAAAGTTGTAAAGTGTGAAAATTGAATGATTAAAAACAAAATAACACACCAAACACACACCTAAGTGTGTGTCTGGTTCGATCAGAGCACAGGGCGACCAAGGAAAATCCCCCATCAAACCCTTAACCACACAAATCTCATAAATTGAAGGCACAAATCAGTTCCAAAACAAAACCCGAGCATAGATTGATGATCTCTCCTTAGTAAAGGGATCATAAGGTATGTGAAATTTCGTTGAATGATTCCAATTGAAATTCTGAATCAATACTTGAAACTCGAAATTAATGATGCATGATAGTTGCTTGGATGAAAGAGGAATGAAATAGTGTTTAGGGATAAACCCTAGTCAATTACTTGTTGAAATTTTGCTTAATTCTTGTGAATTCACCATCACCATTGAAGGTTATAAGTGGGTTTTGTAGGAACATGTTAAACACTAGAATTTTGATTGTTGTTCTAGTGTAATTTGAGCTCTAGGAAGTGAATTCAGATTTTGTTAATGTGAAAATTGATATGAACATGCCTAACTGATGTTAATCTTGGCTAAATAACAAGTTATGAACTTGATTATGAATTGTGTAAAATTCTGCCCTTAAGGTGTTTGTAAAAATGTCCAAGCGAAGGTTAAATGTGGAAATTTGAACAAAAAAAACGCATACTTGTACAATTTGGTGAACTATGCGTTATATGATAATAAAAGAGTTCTAAACGGTTTGCGGTTGAACTCTATAGGAAAGGAAACCGGAACGTCAAGCGGACAAGCCGGTGGTGACGCGCGTTTGAAGGGTGTGCTTTGAAGGTATGTAACCGTGATCCCGTTACATTATGTTGTAAGATTAATTATGGATATTTGGAATTGTGTTTAGTAGAAAAGGTAGCGTTAGTAAAAGTGACGTAGATCAATATTAGTTAGTCGAGTCGTAAACTTGAATAACAAGTGTTTGGTAGTCATTAGAAGTGGAGGATTCCATAAATGAGCCAAACGGGTCAAATAATTGTTTAGTAAGTAGTAAAAGTGTGTTTAGAATATCATTTGACAATGATGGATTACAAGAGCGTGAAACCATAGATTTGGTAATGAAACGCCGGTGATCATAAGCCCTGGATGTCGGGTAAATACGTCTTGCGGACATAAAATTTGTTAGTGGTTAAATTAACGCAAAAGCTAAACGGGTCAAATAAATACATAAGGCATTTATAGACTTTCTGCCTGTACATCTAATTTTTGATATAATCATCTTGATAGATGCGTTGGTAATTTAATTACGGACGCGTAGGAAAAAGAATCACCTAAAATGGACTTACGAATCATAAGTTATGGTGGTTTTAAGTTTGGACTTGATAAAAGGTTGAGCTGGGCAAGTGCAGCGACAAATAAAGGAACTTTCTGTCAAAAAGGGGGCTAGGTGTAGCGCGACGCCCCTTAGCGTACGGCGACGCCCCTTAGCGTACGGCGACGCCCCCTAATTCTAAGAATTGTTTAAATTTTGTTGTTTTGACTCATGAAACTTGTTTATACCCATTCTAACATTATCAAAACTAACATTTGATGTGGTTTTGACCTTAGGTGATGTTGGTCATGCTCCGGATGACGATCAAGCAACAATTCAAGAACCGAACACTATCTTTTGAAGCTTCCGCGCTTGTCTAATCTTGTTGAAAACAATGTTTTATGTTATAATCACTTAACTTGATGTTTTGGGATGTTAAAAATTAGTTGGTAGTTAACTTGAATACGGTTATTATGTAAATTTTCGTTTTGTATAACATTAGGAATGAAGTATTATCTTTTAAAAATGCGTATTTTATATTAAAGTCCCAATTAAATAAGACGGGTGTTACACATCTCTTCAAAACGTTTTCTATCTCTCTCTTCAAAACCCAAAACCTTACCATTGACCTTTAAGAAAAACACTAATGGCAGTCGAACCATCGCTCAAATATTGGTTCTACGATCGGACCGGAAAACATTTTATTTGCACTGGCGTAAATATAATAAACTGGTGGGTCTTTACCGGTGTAAATTGTTAGGTTTTATATAACGGTGTTCTCTAAAGGGTTTTAACAAATGTATTAAATATATAATTTAACTAGCAACACTGTTGTATTCTGTTAAATAAAACGCTTCATAGAGAATCTCGAGTCAAGTATTAACTATAACAATGTTTAAGTGTTTTTTGTACCGCAGTTTTATTGAACCGCTTTAATTAATTTTATACTGTTGTAATTAATGTTTTTATAGTACTGTATTTCTATCGTAAACTAAACTAAATTTTTGGTGTTTCTCTTATATCCTAAGTAATTATATTGATAAATAAATCAAACAAAGTAATTACATTTGTAAATAAATCAAACATTCAATAAACCATCTAAAAGAATATTCATCTATGTTAGTTCATTAAATTCTTGTATGTTCACTCATTCACATTGAAAAAGAAATGAAGAACTCACATAGTCACGTACTCACATTCATTGACTCTCTTAATATTGGTCCTCTTACATACTTAATTATTTACTCTTACGTCGTGTGGTGCTCATAGGGTGACATCCCTTTTGTGGCAAGCCGAACGGCGTTATATTTTATGGTATTCTCATTGGCAAAGAAATATCTACTTGGATCTTGTTGTTGACAAGAATTTGCTTCTTCATAATGATTTGGTGTTGTTGACAAGAATTCGCTTCTTCATAATGATTTGGTGTTGTTGACAAGAATTCGCTTCTTCATAATGATTTGGTATTTTTTTACTTTATTTGGATATCCACATTTACTTTAATTAGATATCCGTTTATAATCGTTCATCTATAATTTTTTTATTCCTTTATTTACATGGCTTTGTTCATTTATGTTTGTTTGTCTCTGTTTATGTTCGTGAATCGTTTGCTTGGATTATGAACAAACGAACGTAAATAAACATGTTTATTTCTTAAAGAACGCACAAACAAAAAGATTTATTCATTCATTTGATCAGATTAAACAAACAAACACCAACAAGTCTCATTCATTTTTATTTAATTTATGTATAAGCTTACAAGTCACATAACATGTGTGATTCACGTGTAAATAAATGCATAAATTAAAGTTAAAAAACACTTGAAAACAAAAATGTGGTGTCGTTATCATTCAAAAAAGGCGTCCCACATTTTTACAACATGGCCAGAGAGTATTTGTAATCGTGTGAGAGAGGTAGAATAGGTTTTTACTTTTTAGTTTAGTGGTATTTAAGTAGTTTAATAAACTTAAAAGTTGGCATTTGTGTTTGAATTTTGAAAGGTGTATTAGTAGGTCTTTGCTATTAATAGCAATTAATTATATGTACAATTGGGGTTATACATATATAGGGGTCAGTTATTGTACAAATTGACTTAACGTATGAAGCGTACAAGATTCAGTATCAACATGCGAAAAATGATTTATAACATGCGAGTTTGGTTTTTTGAGTTAGGTTGGAACATGTCCTAACTAATTATGAGTCTTTCCATTTACTTTTGTAGGTGTGGGTATATATCACATCCACTTTATAGACTAAACAAATACCTGTACTGGGCTGGCGTACTATCATTATATAAGACGGTGGCATACTGCCTATTATGAACATAGTTTACTACTGACAACCCATAGTGGGAAGGCTCACTGCAATTGCCCCAGCTTCAATACCTCATTACGTATCATGGATCCAGAATACCCTAATTCCTATTCATATTATACATCATATTTATTTATTTTATTTATTATTCAAGTGGGGTTGTGTTAACAGCCTTACATGGTCTCAACACCTCATTCGCTTCCAAATAATTATCATATAAAAATATATCACATAGACATATAGTTTTAGGAAAACATTCATTATGCTCTCGTTCACACGAGTTTAGTATCAAATACCTAACAATCATTCTTCTGAGTCGAGTACAATCTAGCTATCTTGGCCTATGATAGTATTCTTAGCGACATGTCTATTAAGTCACATAATTACTTAGTAGTCAAAATCCAAGAAATCATGCCTAAGAGTTCCATATTCATACTTAAGTATTCTTATAACAGCTAGTGTAATCAAGTTTTAATGTCCAAGTCTTAGTCATCCTCGTGCCTATAATGTTCTGGTTAAAGCCTAGGTTTTCTCATTAAAATACCTAATTCGCTAAAACCTTGGGCTCTGATACCAACTGTAACACCCCACCCGTAACCCGGGTGATTATGTACAATTGATACACTAACAACGGAAGCAACCTAAACTTTTATTAAAACTTATAATAGTCTGAGTACAACACTTTATTTGTTTACAAACTTTTAGCAACTAAGAACTTCTTGATCTTTTAAACTCCACAACGGTCAAGAGTTCCTATAGCTTTCCTCACGGCTCACTTGAGATAAGTATACTCAAAACGACGTCAGGTATATATTGGTGAGCTCATACTATACAATTTTATAAAGACAGACCACAATTTACATTATATGCATACACAATATGGATATGTGACCATATTATAGTCAGGTTGGGTCTCATTGAACCTTATAGGCCATATTTGACTTGTCACAAACTACCGTACAAAGGACATACTTGTCTTCCAACTGTGCCCCTTTACGGCCATCACATAGGTGTGAGTGAGTGTGTATCGCTGGACCTTATAAGCACGAAGTGCCTGTAGGTACAACACATTATTACCCTTCCCAGATTGACACACCCCATTAAGCATAATAGGATCCTATATACCCCTACTGACACATGCATACTGCAACATTATCATTATTACCAGTTATGGACGAGTATACTATCACAGTTTAAAAGACGAGTGACTCACCTGATTAACAATTGCTTAAGAGCCGTTAGTCCGTTCGGTTTATGTCTCAAGGTCCTGACCCAATTACATAATCCTAAGTTAGTTAATGGTACACCTAACTAGTCATTATCGTGGTTGGATATTGGTTAACGTTGTCTTGTTTAATTAAGCATGGTTGATCAGTCCATGCCTAACTAAGGCTAGACTACCCAATACCCGCCCCTGACAATAACCCTATTACCTAAAAATAATATTATCACTACTACTAATAATATATTACTACTAATAATATTATTAATATTAACTACTAAAAATAAAAATAAATAATAAATAACTAAACATAAACTTAAACGAGGACATACCTTAAAACTATCTACGGCACGTTGATGTAGAGTTTTCTTACTCCTGCTCCTACTCGTGCTCCAAAAACGACTACTAACAACACCCAACGGGGTATCGTATGTTCGTGATTCTCTTTATACTAGAGCATTTCTATTAAAAACTGATACTCTAAATAACAACTGGGACTTCTTTTTATAAGGAAGCAAGCAAGCACCTCAAAACATATATGTGGGATCTATTGACCTGCTTGCCTGCTTGACCTGCCTGCTTGCTTATATATATTAATTCTGCTGCTTTACTCGTTTTTCTCGTATAATTAACTTTCAAACTGTAACGTTTTATAAAACGATGAATATGCCACTAGGACAAGCTCATTTTTATCTACATTTTAACCTAAATTTCGTTAAAAACGGAATAGGGTCAAAATATAATATATTTTATTATTATTATTATTATTATTATTATTATTATTATTATTATTATTATTATTATTATTATTATTATTATTATTATTATTATACGGTCTCTTATAATACTAAGTACTCGTCTAACCACTACATATTTTAGATGACCATTCTACTCATTACTTACTAGTTTGACAATATAAGAAATATAAATTTTATATACTTTTATTTTTGTCTAAAACACAGGGTGTTACAGCGAATGCTTCAAAACAGACAAAGTTTTTTCATGCGCAACGTGCGAGTTTGATCCCACTAGTTTTCATATATTTCTGACTTTATATATATATACACACACGCACACACACTTTTAAAAAATCGTATATTTTAGCGGCCCATTTTTTCATTTATTCTTATGTTCTCTAGTATATACATATGTACAGATTCAAATATATTTATGCTTTCTTTCTAAAATTAAGTTATTTACTTTAGGGGCCCGTTTTTTTTTTTACTTGCCCAGAACCAAAATTATTTTAACGATTCTCGAAGACGGCACTGCAATGAATCACGAGATTGTGAATGTCTTTTCCATGTTAATGTGTTTTTTATTTTTATTCTCAAAATGAGGGGTCGAATGGTGTCAAAAGCCAAACAACCGAAGTGACTAGACGTGATTGGATAGTGTACGTTTTGTAATGTTTTGAAGCAGTTTGTATAGTGTTCAGATATATGATGTGATTTTAATGCAATGCTTCTTTTCAACTTTCACATGATAATACGCCACGACACAACATACGAAAAAAATGTAATATTTCATATATAACCATTATTGTTAGAGCATCTACGTCACCGGATGAACCTACCTCACCCATACACATCGCCGGACTAAGCCGGATGAACCCACATCCTCTCACAACTCGTCCGAAATCTCGTCCAAACTTCAAGACTTCCCTCACTTTCTCTTCCACCTCGAGGCCAGTTCGAATCCGGGCGAGAGAAACCCTACAACGTGGATGCTCTTGCTAATATTAGGCTATTCGATTAAATTAAATACATCTTTTGCATTCTCAACTAAAACTAAAAAAAGTAATATTCTATTTATAAAACTTAATTATGAACGCAATTAAAAATTTATAAAAAAAAATAACGAACTTAAAATGTAAAAAAATGAGTTGGAACTTGGAAGTAAAAGTCAAAAGTTACTCACGGAGAAGGTATCGATTGTGGTCCACTTGAGTCTCTGCCTGACGGACTTTACATACGACCCGTGTAGCACATAATAATTCTCTCTCTCTCTCTCTCTCTATACCTGTTGTGTGTGTGTTTTACTGTCTGAAAAATATTCTCTAAATTCTCGTATGTGTTCTGTCGGACAAAGATTCAAAGCAAACAAGATCTTCATACAACTTTAGTTGAAAAAACATATGAATCTTTATCTAAAACCCGTGATCTACCGTGCTGTTTTTCCAGGATTTCGTCATCTTTGAACAACAACGCTGGATGAACCACATGGCCATACATCATCATCTTCTTCATCTTTCTATCTATTTTTAGCACCATCTATTATTATTATCATCTTAAAACTGAGAATCCACTCTCCTAAAATGATGTCTAATGATGGCTTCTCATCACCTCCTTCTCCCCACCCACCTTTGTTTCATGACCCCATCACAAACCCTAACCCTAATTCTTCCAATTCTTCGGTTAAACGAAAACGTAATCTTCCTGGAAACCCAGGTAAACTAATTACTAATTAGTCTCATAAACTATAATAAACTATCATATATCAAGTTTGTTACATGTTTAAATTCCTTTTTTTTTTTTTTGTTAACTTGGTTTAAATTTATAGATCCGGATGCAGAAGTGATAGCTTTATCGCCAAAATCGTTGATGGAGACGAACCGGTTCGTGTGTGAGATTTGTAGCAAGGGGTTTCAAAGAGATCAGAATTTGCAGCTTCATCGAAGAGGTCACAACCTACCATGGAAGCTTAAGCAAAGGAACAAACATGAAGTTGTGAGGAAGAAGGTTTATATATGTCCGGAAATAAGTTGTGTTCATCATGATCCGTCTCGAGCTCTTGGAGATCTAACCGGGGTTAAGAAACATTTTAGCCGGAAACATGGTGAGAAGAAGTGGAAGTGTGGGAAGTGTTCGAAGAAGTATGCGGTTCAGTCGGATTGGAAAGCTCATAGCAAGATTTGTGGTACTAGAGAGTATAAGTGTGATTGTGGAACATTGTTTTCAAGGTATGTATATTGTGAGTTTGTGATTACTAATGATTAATGATTAGATTAGAACTGAAAGAGGAATATATTAAATATGCATGTTTATTTTTTAATAAATGTAACAGGAAAGATAGCTTTATAACACATAGAGCATTTTGCGATGCTTTAACGGAAGATAATTCAAGAATGGCATCATTCGCCATGGCGAATACCACTAATATCGGGTTCCAAAACAATTTGATGATGATGAACAGCGGTGGTAGGGTTATGGATCCGGGTATGAGACCGAGATTACCAATTTGGCTGCAACACCATGACAATAATAGTAACATTCCCCTCGAAAACTCGACAACAAGTTCATCTTTTATGGGGTCATCAAGCTCAAACAACAACAATGGTGGGATACTATCATCAGAAATGATGCAGTGGCTGAGTAGAAGTCGTCAGGAAACAGCCGAAAATTTTGCGGAGGTGCCACGTGGGTCATTCTTAAAAGAGGAAGAAGAAAGCACCAAAGGGGAAATTCAGCTGAATCCATTGTATACTCACTACGGTGGTTGTCCAAATCCGCCACCACTGCCTCCGCCGCATATGTCAGCCACTGCGCTTTTGCAAAAGGCGTCTCAAATCGGGTCAACCACAAGTACAAACTCGGGCGGTTTTGGGCTCATGAACACAAGTGACCTCTCTGGATTTAGTTCTTTGAATCAGCCTGACAACTTAAGTGATGGGATGATCATGAGCGGTGACGGGTTAATGATGATGATGATGGCGGGGATGTCAACGCAAAAACCAGGCGAGGCAAGCTCCGGTGGTGACGGGAATTTGACAAGAGATTTTCTTGGGGTGGAAGGGAACGAGAGAAGAGCATTTAGTATGCCACAAGAGCTAATGAAGTTCACTTGTTCAATGAATGATTCAAACATAGGATTCAGTAGTGGAAGCCAATGAGAGAATGCTAGCTTTGGCTCATGAAGCACACTTGTGTTTGTGTTTTTTTCTGATTTGATTTTATGTTTTTTTTTTCATGTTCCGTTGGTAACATTCTATTTGTTTCCGGTGAATCGTGGTAGTAAATAATGCTGTGGCCGCAAGGCACTATCGTATATGGTAATTGTAGATGAGTTTTGCAAATGAAATTTCAACATCAATGATTCTCTCATGTAGTCATGGTAATTATCCGGTCGCGTGCTAATAAATCGTTTGGTTTTCTAGTCGCTATTGTTTATCTTGTTATCGCATCTCCAACGGTGTGAGGTGAGACCGTCCGAGATTTCAGACACAAAGCACAAACCGACGTCACCATTGGAGGTGAATCGTCCGAGAATTGTGGTCCGTGGAGGCGGAGGCGGACTCTCACAAACCATTTGGATGGGGACCACACACAAACTTCAATTTTTCGTATATTTCTTATATAAAAGTGGAGTGTGAGCTAGAGATTTGCGTAGGTTTAGAGTTGGAGGAAAAATGAAAGTTTTTTAGGTTGGTTTGATATCTGATTTGGAATGCTGAAGGGACGGACGGCTTTTTATGGTTTGTGGATTCTACCACCAGAGATGTTCTTAGTGCCGTAACGATCAAAGTATAATACGTGTCAAAAAGTGTTTACCTATCTTGCATTACACTTTTGGAAGATAGGGCAAGTTCGCTAATGAATTTGAGTCATAAGGTAAACGGGGAACCTACATCATATAGTGACAAGGTTGGTCTCTTTTATTAAAATAAAGATGTTGCCTTGCGTTAATCAAGAATTGTAGATTACAATGCTACCAATTATATACGGAAATTTTGTTTCTTATATATAACTAGGATTGCGACCCGCCGCAATGCGGCGGGGATTCTTTAGTTATAACTAAGTCAATCTAGGACTCGCACGTTATGTTAAACCTGTCAAACGGGGAAAAACAGACGATGTAAATACGTTCACCCACACACACATGTTGCTTCGTGTTAACTCGCAAAATTTAGAACGAAACGTAAAAACGTTAAACCAAAGACGCAAGTTGCGATATGTTAAGTCACAAAATTTAGAACCAAGCATAAAGCGAAAAATTTGTGGAAAATGAAAACTATAAAGGATGAAAGTTGAAAGTACAAAAAGTTATGAGAATAGATTACAAAAGATAAAAAGTTTTGGGTTAAAAGTAAAAAAAAAACGAATAGTTTTGGGTTAAAAGTAATTTATGAAATACTTTTGGGTGAAAAGTAAAAAAAAAAATCAATTTTTAAAAATGAAAAACCCCCAAAGCCAACGTTACGACAACCATATGCATAACCATTTTTTCTTTGAAAAGCCCCCAAAGCACACCGCGCGTTGCGGCGGGGCGTAAAACGGTGTGTCAAATAGTACTAATGTCACACAACCGTCACCGACCACCAACACTGACTCGACCTAGGATATGCGTGTTGCGACGAACCTGTCAAACATGGAAAAATAGAGGTAAAAACATTGAAATACACATGCGCGTTGCGTCATGTTAACTCGAAAAATTTAGAACTATACGTAAAACGAAAATTTGCGAAAGATGAAAAGTATAAGTGACAAAAGTTGCGAAGTTAAATTGCAAATAATGAAAAGTTTTGGGTTAAAGTTAAAAAAACAAATTATATAGGGTTAAAATTGAAAAAGATAAAAACCTTTTGGTTAAAAGTAAAAAATTCAACTTTTTTTTTTGAAAAACTCACAAAGCACAATATAAAAGTTGTTATGCACAAAATACTTGCAAACTTATATATGGAATAATAATGAAATGTTAGGTTGGAATATTATTTGTACTAAAAAGTATTCTGATATATAATAATAATAAATTTATTATTAAAGTGTTTGAACAAAATTTTCTTGTTTTTTAGTTGTTGTTAAAAAGAATGTGACCAGACTGAAAGAATGAAAAGTCAACGTAAGCGGCTGTTACGTTTGTAGAGTATGAGTGTGTATTATACATAAAATAAAAAATACAAGGGTTCTGCTAAAAATAGGTCTTGCCTGAGAAGAGCATCAAGGAACAAGAACGCGCTATGTGTACATTGTTAGTTTTTCCGAATGGCAACTTCTATAAATGATATAGAGCATCCACTTAGTTTTCGAACAGCAACTTCGATAAATTGTTAGTTTTCGAATGACAAGTTCATCCACTTATCCCGTATAAGGGTAGTGAGATTGGATTTATAACTACACCAAATATACACATCCTCTTTAATTAGATCAACAATCTTTGTGACCGGTATGAAGTTGTCATTGAAGACCATCATGTTTCTAGCATCCCAAGTTTACTAGTATTTGCTTTTATTTATAAATGCAAAACGCATCATTGTTATACAGTAAAACTGTGTTGTTTTATCAAATACCACACAAGTTTCATAATAAGGATAAAATAATAAACGCATAATAGTACAATAAAACATAATTATGAATACTAATTAATAACTCAATTTTCATTATGACAATTAAACTACACCCTCAAGTAGTAAACAAGCCAATTTCTTACATAATATTATCATTTTCTGATTAATAAAGATCAGATTTTAAAAATATAGTAATATTTTACTTATATTAAAGATAAAAAAATATTCAATTCGACGTTTACAAAATAATTGCTTATGAAAAAATATCAATAATTGTGGAATTTTTTTAACCCCTTTAATTTATTTTATTATTTGGATCTCAGCTATTGATTTCCTTTAATCAAAAGTCCACATCTTTACAACATTTTAAGTTCAACGTATATTACTATTGAAGTGGAACAATTGACACATAAGGCTATGAAAAGTTAAAGGAAAAAAAACACATGTTATGTACGCGTCATGTAGACACTATTTAGGCACGTATTATTGTTTTCACACTCATACTCACTAGTTAAGTGTGTAGTGGTATGAACAGTGTGGTGATATGTGTGAACTTTTTTTAATCTTTCAATACATGTTATTAATTATTTTTAACAAAGAATATTAAGTTTTTTAAACAATTATTTATTATCCAGAAATATTAATGTAAACACGTGTCAAAATCGTTTATGAGATGAAAAATAATTTTTTTGGAGAACAACTCTGTTTCTGTTAAAATTTATATCACTATATTCATAAGTAAAAAAGACTACGGATTTAGATTCTTTTTAATTAACAAACACAAGTTATTTGAAAATAATTGAAATAATATTTTTAAATAATGAGCTAAAAAAATAAAAATAAAATCAAAGGATGACGTGAACCTATTTGATTGGCATGTGGAAATCAAGCGTAAATCAATGATTATTCTCTCACGCCCGTTCAAAAGCCATTGCCTAAACGCCCCTCACAGGAGAGAGGCTTGGTATATATGCATGTGCCTGTGGGCATGGAGATAACGTGACACGCGCTATTGGGTGGTATCTGAATGGAGTTGAAATAGAAATGGGATTGGAGGATTATAATATTATTTTTATATTCTGATAAATACATTTAATAATAATAAAAAACAATTATTTTTATTTAGATATAAACCTTTAAAACGTAGAAATTAAAGATATGAAAACTGGAATTCCATTTTAACACAAACAAATAAAAGATTATACAAAAATTAACATTAACAGTAGATTACAAAAGTCACTCACTACACAAAGTGACAAAACCATTACCCTTAAATCACAATCACTCAAACAAAAGAAAAAAAAAGTGGCCCCACATCACGTTTCCGACATGGCATCATCACAACCGTCCATTGTTACAAATAAAACGTTGCAATGAAACCAATTAATCCCCCCATCAAGCCATGCAAACCAAGACGTAAATCAACACTCGAGCTAGCAGTACTGTCCGTAGCCGGAGTATCATCATCCCCAGCTTTCTTCTTCTTCTTCTTCTTTTCGGGCTCGGGTGCGGGTGCGGCCGCTGGTGGTTGAGGACCAAACAAGCTCATGGGCAAAAGAACCTTGTCCACTTGATACACAGCAAGTTGACCATCAGTGTAGATCGTATTCTGCAGCGTGGCATTAACAACACCCGTAGTTAGATTAACCGAGGTGCCGTTAGTCGTAATATTCAATGGAAAGTTATAGTAAGTGCTATCACCGGCTTGTGTCCTCAATGGATTGCTTAGGGTTTGGAATTGTGAGGTGGATATGAACGTGGGGATGACATGGAATTTAACGAGTTCGTCCTTTTGTTGGTCGTTGAGCGAGTTGAGCACGCCTGGGGCAAGGCTGGAGAAGGCGCTGTCGGGTGGTGCTAGCACGGTCATGCCTTGTTGGGAGTTGTTGAGTTGTGTGTTTATTTGGTCACCAACTTTGGTTATGCCATAGAGGCGGATTAGGGTGGTGTATTGGCTAGCTTTTTCTAAGATTTTGGTGATGTTGGTGGGAAGTGGTGGTCCGGGGGCCGGGGCCGGTGCCGGTTGAGCTATGGTGGTGGTGCATAGGAGGAATATGAGTGGTATTGAGAGTTGGAAGGTGAGAAAATGTGGTGTCATTTTGTTACTCTTTTTGTTTTGGAAAAATAGAAGGGTTGATAAGATAATTAGGGGTGAGATGAGTTGGAATGCATTGAGGTTTATATGGACAGGGGGTGGGGTAGGGTGTAGGGTGAAGGTGGGGTAGGGTGGAGGATGAGAGTATAGTGATTATTTGGTAAGATGTTTAAAATTGAAGTTGGTGATAGGTTGCAGTTTTAGTTAAAATTGTAATTTCAGGTTTCTGCTTTTTTTTAATTATATTAAGTTAATATATAGTTGTCATATTTCTTGATGTGAACATGATAAGTTTTAAGAAACTGTTTTGTAATAATGATGAAGAAAATAACACATGGTTAAATGATGTAAAGATTTATGTGAAAAATTACTTTCATTCTTAGACCTTATACTATACTTTATATATTTAGTTAACTCTTGTTTAATATGCATTGTTAGGGTGAGGGGCACCTGCGGGTTGGCTAGCGGGTACCCTTTACTCACACCCAAACACCGTCATTGGTGGGGTTGACTAGAGAGAGTTGTGTGTATAGAAAGAGAATAGGGTAAAAAGGTTAGGTCCATTTTTTAGAATAGTGGAGTTACTAAATCGGGTAGTTTATGGTGGTAGATAGACCAAGTGACCATGGCACAAGAAGATTAACGAGACTTAGGGTAGAGGGGTTAACCTTATAGAGCTCCTCTCATCATTAATCAATCATTAATTTTATTTTAAATTTATTCCTTTCTTTTTAATTTATAACTAAAATTAAACAACAAATAAAATAAATATACAAATAACTATATTCAAACATGACACATTAAAACACATAAAAAAAATATTATTATTTCTACCCGTCATCTTCGCCGTCAACAAGGTTAAACCATATATGTTAAATTAAATCCGCTCGAAGATTCAAGTGTGTATCCTTGTCACGTATCTTCATTCGGATAGCTTCTTTCTCGGCGTATTCGTCGATTGAAATGTATCGTCAAAGTCGCACAAAAGGCTCTAGAAATGTCCTCCATGATCATGTTATGCAAGATAATACACGTTTGCATTACGTTTCTCATTTTTCTCTTTTTATATATATATGTGAGGGTTGAGCAATGATAGTCCATCATTTCTTTAACACTTTGAATGCTCGTTTGACATATTTTCTTGTCGACTCATGTTTTTTCTTGTAATACACATGTTTAATGTCATCCAGACACGAAGCAGTTTTCATCGACGTAAAACACTCCGGATAAATACCGTCGACAAGATAATACATGTACTTGTACCAAACATCATTTGCGTAAAATGATAAATTTGGTACAACCCCGTCTATGATATGATCAAACAGATTCGATGATTATAAAACAGCGATATCATTGTGTCACACCCCGATTTCCACGTGTCTCACCGGTGGGCCCGGTGGGAGATTACCGTGACATAGTTGGCAACATTATAGTCAAACCACACAATATATATGAATGCACAGCGGAAGCATAAAGATAATATATTTCAACGTTAAGTGTAATATCAAAGTATCACCAATGTTGAAATAAAATCCACAGGGGATCAAATAATAAATAACAAAAGTATTGTTCAACAGACTTCAGGCATCTTAAGCTTGCGAGACTTCTAGTGATGCTAAGGAGAAATCCCAGCCAATTACGCATAGTACCTGCATTTAGTCTTTTTGGGAAAATACGTCAGTTTACACTGGTAAATACATTCAACCGACACTTTTGTAAAATGTTTAATAAAATTGGTTTAAATGCTCAAGGCACAAACTCTTTATAACTTGGGATAATTTATAATCAAATCTTGTAAAGAATTACATGTTACTATGCGTTCGGTCGCCCGAGTCGTGTCGGGTTAAAGTTTAATAGACACGCCACATAGTATAAAACCGTGGCGAGTAAACCAACGGCTACACTTTTATAGTCATGGACATAATGCCGGGTGTACGCCTACACCCGGATGTCGAGGTCGTGGCCATTCGTAAATGCTGCCAAGGATATCCGGGACATGGTCATTAAGCCCCCAAAGGCGTCAAGCCAACAAAACAAGTTTTTAAACGGGTCACATTGATAATACCCAACTACTAATGAGTTGGGGTCAATTGCCCGACCAAGCGGTATTTTAAATACCGTAACCCAAGCCCGTATAACGGAAAATAAGTTAAAAGTATTTACCTTTGCAAGTATAATTCCTTAATTGAAATAAATTGCAGATAGCTTTTACTGGTCCTCCTAATCTGGAACGAAGGTTTTATAATAACCTATTAGAATCCTAACGGGTCTTTAATTTAGCCGTATCTTAGACCGGTCAGTTTCAAAGGATTGATACGGTTTAATCGCGTGAAAGGCAATAACCGGGAATGGAATGTGATTTTGACCCAACAAGTTTGAAGACTTGTTTTATAGGGGTATAGTAATCACACTCTGTAATTTGGGGTCAAAACAATATGGTTTGACCCGTTTCGGCTAGTTTATGTAAACTAGTTACATAAGACGAACTATGCGCGCAAAAGGCGTAACGGGTAACCGTAGGAGTCCTACACTGTTCTCCTAAGTCAATATGCCTTAAAGAGGTTGTGGTATCAGTAGGATACCTTCCATAATGCCCGTAACAAGTTTAAGTTCATTTTATGCCCCGAAGGGGTATTTCGGTCTTTTTAAAGATTATAAAAGAGGTTTCAGAGTTCTACAGGAAATCTGAGTTTCCCAAACAGTTTATAAAGTCTAAAATACTTTATTTATTATTTAAAATCAGTAGCAACTGGAATCGGGTCAAAAGACCTTGTAGAACTCAAGTTATGGCCGAAAAGGGTATATTCGGTATTTACCGAACCGTTGCCATAACCGCAGGTTATGAGCAGGTTAAAAATAATTAAAAATCTTTAAAAATCCCAAAATATTATTTTACATCAGTGAGTAAAAGTTTTGGTGTCGAAATCCGGGTTTAGATAGGCGTTATGCTAATTGCGCTATTTAAGTACTAAAGTTTCGCAATTTGCGCTATTTAGCATAACTCTTATTCTGGACCTCGGATTGACATGAAATTTTAGGGACATGCTTAGAAATCAGTAACCAAGATTATGATCCTTTCACATGTCCGAAATTCTCGTTTTAAATTAAAAAGGGCGTTACGGTCAACTTTTAAGCATTTAACGGAAATGTGTAAAAGACTCGGACAAACAACGAACCGGTCACAGGGGTTTATACCATCATGTAACCTGGTCCTAAGAGAGTCCTAAGGCATATCTAAATCAAACTTTAACGGATCAGAACTGAAGTCAATGCAAAAGTCAAACTTTTGCAACTTTCGGCTCCGAACCGGGTCTAAACAGAAAATGGTTGGATCAAACAAGCTTAGACTAGTTTATATACTTATTATCATGTTTTATGAGTGTTCAAACATGTTACATATCATCTACATTACAGATTATGCAAATATCGCAAAATAACATTTATGTTGACTTTTTCTAAGCACGTTTGACTCGATATTTGAACTAGTTAGAGTGGGAATCAGAGGGTGCCCTTTTAGGGGTTTAATGCCCACATGATTACCATCATATAACTATCTTTGATTCGACAAATCACTGGACCATTCGTGATTTATCGCAAAGTCAATCGTTAATTACGACGGATTGACTTTTAGGCTAAAACTGTGGAAAAACGAAACCACAAAGGGTTAGGCAACTTACAGAAGCTTGGTGCACGACTTAGAATGATAGAGGAAAGCTTGAGAGCTCCAGAAATGATCAGAAGGCAAGTTTTGAGGTGTGTTTCACTTATGCACAATGAGGTGCCTTTTATAGTGAAAAAATGGACTCAAGATCATTACACATCACCCTACCATGGAGCATGGATGTTCAGCAGGTGGCCCTTGGTGCTAGGGGTCAGGTAGAGGGCGCCCATGCTTCATTTATTGCTCAAATGATCGTTCACAACTTCAAACAACAAGTCTGTCCAAAGTTTCTGCATCTGGGACTTGCACGCGGCCCACATTAGGATCAAGCAACTCACACGCGGGCCGCATGGATCCTAATGTCAGAAAACAGATCTTCAACTGGCGCGCGGCCCGCATTGGCTCATGCCTAACTTCAACGCGGCCCGCATGAGGTCTGTTTTCAAAGATTTTCAAATCTTTTGTAATGATTAACCTGACCTTTCGGTTTCGAAGGGGTAACTTTGCGATTTGGCCCTCGATTATTTACCATTAAGGGCCTCGTGCCTTTTACCCGCACTGTTAAGTCCCTGGTTAGTTTAATTACTATCCGAAAAGCCTTAACTTTCATTGTTGACGCTTTTAACCTCTCTCATACGAATTTGATCATAACTTTCTCGTTTTAAAACGGAACTTCGCGAAACTTATGTAGTATATTCTAGTGAGCGTATTTTACTGTTACAAAGCCTCGGGTTCGTCAAAGGGTCACTCAGAGGTATCAATTAAACATGTTGACACAATTAACCCCTGTAGCTTGTAATCTCTTACTTTCTTCCGCGTTTCGCTCCGTACGATCCATGATTTATTCGTTTGAAGGTACGAGCATCGTTTAGGGTTACTATACAGTATATTTACCCTTCGTTGACATTTATAACCCTCGAATTTACTTATTTTCAAGGTTTGTCAACTTTGTCCTTTATTAAATATTTAATGCCACATGTAAACTCATGACACGTGTTAACACCTTATTGGACACAAAATTTCGAGGTGTTACATCCTCATCCCCTTAAAATAAATCTCGACATGAGATTTACTCAAACAAATAAGGGTACTTTTCTTTCATCGTGGCTTCAACCTCCCACGTGAACTCGGGACCTCTACGGGCATCCCATTTGACCTTTACTATAGGTACATGCTTCCTTCGAAGCTTCTTTACCTGTCGATCTTCAATCGACAAAGGTTTCTCCACAAATTTCAAGCTCTCATCTATATGCACAT
Source organism: Helianthus annuus (assembly GCF_002127325.2). NCBI lineage: Eukaryota > Viridiplantae > Streptophyta > Magnoliopsida > Asterales > Asteraceae > Helianthus > Helianthus annuus. The sequence continues at coordinate 148,943,099 of NC_035446.2, read as the reverse complement.
CTGTGTGTGGTATCACCAATGATTCATCAGTGAAGCATATCTTTAGATTGCAGATGTGGAACACATTATGAATTCCACTGAGCTCTTCCGGCAAGTTTAACTTATAGGCAACGGACCCGACACGTTCGATAACCTCGAAAGGTCCTATGTATCTCGGGCTTAGTTTGCCTTTCTTACCGAAACGCATCACCCCCTTCTAGGGTGACACTTTAAGTAACACCTTTTCACCTACTTCGAAGTGAAAATCTTTACGCTTCAGATCCGCGTAACTCTTCTGCCTATCTCGGGCAGCCTTGAGACGGTCTCGAATCTGGACAATCTTGTCCGTCGTTTCGAAGATTATCTCTGGTCCTGATAATTGGACATCTCCAACTTCCGCCCAACAAACAGGCGATCTACATTTTCTACCGTATAATGCCTCGAAAGGCGCAGCCTTTATGCTGGTATGGTAGCTATTGTTGTAGGAGAATTCGATTAGTGGTAGGTTCTTATCCCAACTACCACCCAAATCGATAGCACATGCACGCATCATGTCTTCCAACGTTTGAATAGTACGCTCACTCTGACCGTCTGTCTGAGGATGGTAAGCCGTACTAAAATTCAAACGTGTGCCCAAAGATTGCTGGAAGCTTTTCCAGAAGTGTGACGTGTATCTAGTATCCCTATCGGAGATAATAGACACAGGTATGCCATGCAAGGCTACAATCTTATCAACGTATAATTGGGCCAACGTGTCGGAGCTATAAGTCTCCTTGATGGGTAAGAAATGAGCTGACTTAGTCAGTCTATCGACTATAACCCATATTGTGTCATTTCCTTTCCTCGTCTTGGGTAACTTGGTAATAAAATCCATAGTTACACATTCCCACTTCCATTCGGGAAGTTCAGGCTGTTGTAGCAAGCCTGACGGCTTTTGATGCTCAGCTTTGACTTGCGCACAAGTCAAGCATTTGGCTACATAAGCGGCTACAGACTTTTTCAAGCCTATCCACCAATAATTTGCCTTTAGATCCTAATACATTTTATCTGCTCCAGGATGGACATAATATTTGGAACTATGAGCTTCCTGGAGGATAACATCTCGTAGTCCTCCATAAATTGGAACCCATATTCGTCCATTTAATTGTAAAATCCCGTCCTTGCTAAGAGTTAACTGCTCCTCAGTTACTCCCAGCTTCTCTTTAGGATAGTTAGCTTCCAACACAGCCTCTCGCTGTGCAGCTAATAACCTTTCAATCAAATTATTCTTTTCTTCAATGCTCTTGGCATTGATTCGGATGGGTTTCACCCTTTCCTTTCTACTTAAGGCATCAGCGACTACATTCGCCTTGCCGGGATGATATCTGATTTCACAATCATAATTATTTAAAGTCTCCATCCAACGGCGTTGCCTCATGTTTAACTCCTTCTGATTAAACAGGTGTTGAAGGCTTTTATGATCCGAATAGATCACAAACTTGATACCATACAGATAATGCCTCCACAGTTTTAGTGCGAACACAACGGCACCCAGCTCCAAGTCATGGGTGGTGTAATTCTTCTCGTGCACCTTTAACTGTCTCGAAGCATAGGCAATAACCTTGCCTTTCTGCATGAGCACACACCCCATGCCTGTGTGTGACACGTCGCAGTAAACTACGAACTCTTCAGTACCTTCAGGTAATATCAACACAGGAGCGTTGCTCAGCTTTTGCTTCAGAATATCAAAGGACTCTTGCTGCTTAGGGCCCTAAACAAATTTTATCTTCTTCTTGGTCAGGGAAGTTAAGGGCGCAGCAATCCTTGAAAAGTTTTCAATGAATCGCCTGTAGTATCCTGCTAACCCCAGGAAACTACGAATCTCTGTAGGCGTCTTTGGCTCTTGCCAATTCATGATAGCTTCAACTTTAGCGGGATCCACCTGGATACCACGTTCGCTGACAACGTGTCCTAGAAATTGGACTTCTCGTAGCCAAAATTCGCACTTGGAGAATTTGGCATAGAGTTTCTCATTATGCAGGAGTTTGAGAATACAACGAAGGTGTTTCTCATGGTCAGCTTGGTTCTTAGAGTAGATAAGAATGTCGTCGATGAAAACGATGACGAATTTATCTAAGTACGGCTTGCAGACGCGATTCATGAGATCCATGAACGCATCCGGTGCATTAGTGAGCCCAAAAGGCATCACTAGGAACTCGTAGTGACCGTAACGAGTCCTAAATGCGGTTTTATGTACGTCTTCATCTCTGACTTTCAGTTGATGGTAGCCTGACCTCAAGTCAATCTTCGAAAAATAACTTGCCCCTTGTAACTGATCGAACAAATCGTCGATCCTCGGCAAGGGATATCTATTCTTTATCGTGACTTTATTAAGCTCGCGATAATCGATGCACAGACGCATCGATCCGTCCTTCTTCTTAACAAACAGGACAGGTGCTCCCCAGGGAGACGAACTGGGTTTTATGAAACCTATAGCTAGTAGTTCATCCAGCTGGGTCCTCAACTCCTTCATTTCGGTTGGTGCTAGCCTGTAAGGTGCTCTAGCAATAGGTGCTGCTTCAGGGATGATATCGATCCTGAATTCCACTTGTCTATCTGGTGGCAAACCAGGTAGATCTTCAGGGAAGACTTCTGGATACTCCGAAATGACGGGAATGTCTTCTATCTTCAGTTTAGGCTCATCAAAAATCACCTGTGCCATGTAGATGACACAACCCTTCTTTAGACATTTTGAAGCCTTGAGCATAGTCACTTGCTCAGGCAATCCGTACTGGGTATCTCCCCGAATGGTAAGCGATTCACCAGACGGAGTCTTTATCACCACTTGCTTTCTGTTGCAGACGATTTGGGCCTGGTTGTGAGATAACCAGTCCATGCCCAATACTAGGTCAAAACCGGCCAATTTAAAGGGAAGTAGAGATAGAGGAAAAGAGTGGTTCTTAATGGATATCACACATCCATCTAACACAGTGGAGACGGTTTCTATGGTACCATCTGCTAGCTCTACCTCATAATTCACATTTAAGGTTTTGACAGGCATATTCAGCAATTTGCAAAATTTATGATCTACGAAAGACTTATCAGCGCCTGAATCAAAAAGTACTCTTGCAAAGATATCATTTACGAGAAAAGTACCTGTGATCACGTTATCATCCAGCACTGCTTCTTCCGCCTCCATCCTGAAGACTCTAGCATTGTTCTTCTTGGCCTCTTCCGGCTTCTTGGCATATTTAGGGCAGTTGCTTTTAATGTGCCCCTTCTCATTGCAGTTATAGTAGGTTGCATCTTTTATCTTCTTGCAGTCCACAGTCTTGTGGTCCTTGGACTTGCACAACCCGCAAGCATACGACTTCGACTGAGTCTGCGAGTTTGATTCGAGCCTACGCTTCCCAAAGTGATGTCTCTTGCAAGTCTTGCACTTGGGCTTCTCACCAGCCTGTTGCCCATCCTTCCTTGACTCCGACCCTCTCTTGTTATCACCGTTTCCACGGTGCTTCTTGCCCGACCTCCGTGAAGTATCGTCCTCACGCTTTCTCTTTTCCGCTTCTTTGTTCCTTAGCGATCTTTGTCGGACCGCATCCAGAGTAAGGGACAAAGATATGCCGGCTACAGATCAAAAGGTCGCTGGCCGAGAGGCCTTCACGCTTGCCTTTATTTCGGGGGCTAACCCACCGATAAAACGAGCGATTCTCTTTGGCTCCAGGGTTACCAGATATGGAACCAACCGGGACATCGTGTTGAAGCTCGTTAGGTAAGCTTGACAGTCATGGTTTGTCATCACCAAGGACAGGAAGTCAGTCTCTATCTTTTCAACCTCATGTTGAGGGCAGTAATTTTCCTTGATGAGAGAGATGAATTCCTCCCATGACATGTTGTATAGAACAGCCTTTCCCGAGGCCTGAACCAACGCCCTCCACCAAGCCAGGGCCTCGCCCTTGAATGATTGAGACAGAAACTTTACCACATCTCTTTCTGCACAGCCGCTGATATCCACCACGGTGTCCATCTCGTCAAGCCACGTCATACAATCAACCGCTCCTTTCTCCCCAGTGAAGTCTTGGGGTTTGCATGATACAAAGTACTTGTAGGTGCAGCCTCTGGCGCGAGATGCGTCAGTATATACTCTTCCTTGACGGACACTATTTTCATTGGATGAATGATTATCATCATCCTTTTTGGGCTTAGACGGTGGTTTGCTGTGAGACTTTGAGTGGGTTTTCGGCTTGGAGTGTGGTTTGGATATGGTTCGGCTCCGAGATTCGGTATACTCCTCGTATTGTCGATCCAGAGCTGCCTTAACAGCATTGTCGACAAGAGCCTTTAGTTCTGCGCCCGTCAAATGGACCTGGGCGTTATCATATTCGTCTTCTTTTGAGTGGCTATTTTCTCCACTAGGATCAGCCATGGTAACTTGAATCTGTTACAGAAGATAACGAAAATTTTATTTAGGAGTTTATTATGGAATTGTCTTTTATGGCAATTCATTAACCATGGTAACAGGGACCATATCTGGTTAATTTGTTACTCACTCTTATTTAGGATTTGAATATAACTTATCCTAATTACAAACAATATTGTTATTGGCATAAAAGCCTAGTCACGAGGACGTTTTTATAATATTAGCCGAGATTACAGAGAATCAAGGTATGGAGGATTGAACCGTAGTCCTTTTACCCTTTCTGACAGGGAGTCATAGACCACCACTGTCCTTTGTCTTATTTGACAATAATTATGGCCCATAGGCACTACATCACTAATGGATGTTTAATAAGTTTGGCCCGTAGGCACTACACCACTAATGGATGTTTAATAATTTATCATCTTCATTGATGATTTAACCCATGATTTTATGAATCATTTAATTGGGCCTTGGAATCCTTAGAAGGATTCTTATATAAGAATGACGCGTGCGATTTTAACGAATCACGTCTGCCATGAACGTTAACATGATTACAGAGGTTAACTGGAATTCAGAATCTTTTAATCAGGTCTTACCATCTTGGCCGGGTCTAAAAAGACACCTGGCTAGGTTTCACTCTTAAGACTCTTTATTTAGGCAGATTTAAATTTAAAAGGAATGATTTTTGATTTATTTCATATCTAATAACAAAAATGAAATTCATAACATAACATTCCATAACTGTAAATACGATTACACGCTGCCCTAAACGGGACTTTTTAAATAAATAACTACCTACGCAGAGGTTTATAGAAAAACATATCCACGCAGGGACCAAATACAAGATAGATGTCCTCGCAGGGACTAAAAGATAAGTCCGCGTAGGGACTGAAATACGATAAATGTCCACGCAGGGACTAAATTGCAAATACAACATTACATAAGGAGACTAATGGTCTCGTTTCTTCCTTCCCTTCAGTAGGTTTGCTAAGCCTTTGAGAAATCCACGATTACTCTTGCGTTTTTGTTCGAAGTCTCGTTCCACACGGTTTAAACGGTGGAGTATTTCTTCTTGCTCCGGTGGAGAAAAACGTGGCTGCTGCGACGGTTGCTGAACCGGAGGTCTAGAGGGTATTGGATACCCATGAGCTGAGTAATCTGCTCTCCAAGAGGTTCCATGGAGGGCATTATAATTAGCCGCTATCACATATCGATCGGCATCATAGTTATAGTTGTAGTGCGTATGAGTCGGCTGCTCAAACGGATTGTATGCCGTGGAAGCGCCGTACGCTGGTATCGGATTGTCATATCCGAATGGTGGCGGAGGTGGTGCAACTGGTGCAGAATTCACCTCTGCAGGGTGACCAGAAGGTTCTCCTAATTGTGGTTCTTCTTCAGGTACTGACGGAAAGTGACTAGCACTCGAGTGGCGAGGGGTGCTGAAATGAAATTCCCCTCCTCGGGTAGACATCCGTGCGCCTGACCTTCTACGCATTGGCGGATCTGGAATTACTGGTTGAACCGGTGGCGGTGGTGGTGGCGTAACTGCCACGAACCGCGAATCCTCAGAAGGATCCTGTTGTTGCTGTTGATCATGAGGCGACTAATGATGTGAAGGTGTAAAGTACCAATTACATTGGTCGAACCTCGCCTGGTAACTATCGGGACCTTGATAGGGTGTTCCATGGAAGGATGACCCATCCAAGATCTCGATTGGATGATCGGGAGTACCCCTTGCAGGTTCGACGGGGTCTGTATCTTCGTTCATATCCACTGCATTATCTTCAGAAAAGTGATCTTCTGGCCCTAGAGGGTTATACCCTATTGGCTCTTGGACGTAATCCGCCGGATTAAATTGTCCTACGAAGAAAGGTGATGGATCGCCGTAAGATCGGTGCGAAGCAGATCGCTGTAGAGGTATAAAGGATGGTTGAGGGTTATTGGGATTATTTTCCGAATCTGGTCCAAATGAATGGCGGTATGAGGGTGTTGAGCTATGCGAGGTAGAATGTCTCGCAGGTTCAAAAAGGTTTCTCCTTCATCTCTGTGGTTCCTAACTCCTCGTACTAGAAGGAGCCCGCATGTTCGAGGGTCCAGCTTCGTGATCATTGTGAGTAATGATCGTTCCTTTGCCTCTTCCTCCTCTTCCTCGTCTGATTGCAGGTGGCATATTTCCTGCTTTCAAAACTTTAAATAACAATAACAATAAAAAGACAAACTGGAATAACAATTCGAATTTGTCCTATGTTCTTGTCTAGACTCAAGTATGTGCAATTGTGTAACTGAGATTAAACACAAAGGCTAGTGTTTAATTCACTCAGTGTTGGCTCTGATACCAACCTGTCACACCCCGATTTCCACGTGTCTCACCGGTGGTGTCACGGCCCCCGACCCGGTTTGACCCGTTTCAGGAGCCGCGGGACAGAAATCCCGTGATATTTATTTAATTGATTTTAGCAGCGGATGTTTATCAACAGGATCTTTTTAAAGCTAAAAACGTTTCCCGATTATTTTATTTCACAACTCGGGATAAAATCCCGGTAATTTACAATAACATGATTTTACTGAGAAATCTTTATTTTTATAAAACATATTTCTCTATTTTATAATGAGCCACTTTCTTAAGCTTGAAATGCTCCCCAGCACTTTTCCTGAATTACAATAGATCACCTGAAACATGTTTGAAAAAGGTTTTGTCAGCGGGAAATACTGAGTGAATCATTCTATTTATTTAAAATGACTCGTTTATTATAATTTACAGTATTAAGAGTTTTTACATATGTTTCTGATATCTACCAACTACCCACAGTATTTGTCACTCGACCAGATCTGTGACTGTGGTCATATCACCATTGGCTGCCCCAATGAATGACGTATATCACTTAATTTTAGGTTCGCCCACCTAAAGTGATTAAAACAGTAGTAATGTGCACAATACCCCACATACCGGCTGTAATTTGGTGATTACATAAACTTAATCACTGTAATTATAATTCTGAAAAAAATTTGGAGTATTGTAAAACAGTTGATAAGAAGAGAATGACTCACATTGCAGATTAACACGGACAGAATATGGTTTAGCCTTGTTAACCTAATTTAAATAATAATGCACACAAAATCGGGTTAGTGATCAATACAGCATTTACGATAACTCACGAGATCAAATTCTCACAACGAACGAAAAAGTGCGATACTTAAACATCCATCGATTTAACGACGAACGACAAAGTATAACCCTAATGTGGGCGGCACTTAAACATCCATTGGATATATTGATCGGTCAGAAAATGAATCGTAATAGCGATCGAGTTATTACCCTGTTTTGCGGTAGCACTTCGTGATCAGTGTGTGTTTAATTGTAATAATACTATGATAACTCGACGTACAGAAAGCTTTTGGCCGTCGTCTCAACTTCTGAAATCAATTGCCAATGTCGGCTATTTATACACAAAATTTGGCACGCTTACGGACCGTATGCCCTTTCCCTTACGGTCCGTAAGAGAGGCGGTCTAATTATATAGGCTAGCTGGGTTCGGGACTAGCTTTGCTGACTCAATGTTAAAACGAATTTCAATCTGTACAACGTATTTTAGAGATAATTATCACTAGGGTTTAATCCCCCCTGAGCTTTAGGGGCCCTGATCCTAATTCCAATTGTTCTAAAAATTTTAGGGTTAGTGCAGAATTACTTGGGTGTCTCAATTAGGGTTTTCTTATTGACTAATTATCATCCTAATTATGGATGTTAATGAGAGTTATTACATCCTCCCCACCTTAAGAAAAATCTCGTCCTCGAGATTCATTGAAATAGATGAGGGTATTTCCGCTTCATTTCTGACTCCAGTTCCCAAGTATATTCTGGTCCCCTCTTTGAATCGCATTTGACTTTGACTAGCACTAGTCGCTTGTGTTTGAGAAACTTGACCTTCCGGTCTTCTATTTGTAAGGGTTTCTCTATGAATTTTAACTTTTCATTTACCTCTATATTTTGAAGAGGTACTACCAGGGATTCGTCTGATAGACATTTCTTGAGATTGGATACATGAAATACATCATGTACTCCAGCTAGTTCTTCTGGTAGTTGTAAGCGATAAGCAACTGGTCCTATTCGTTGGATCACCGGGAACGGTCCAACATATCTTGGACTCAGTTTTCCTTTTTTACCGAATCGTACTACTCCTTTCCAAGGAGAGACTTTCAATAGTACTTTGTCTCCTATCTGGAATTCTAGTGGCTTGCGGCGATTGCCTGCATAGCTCTTCTGACGATCTCTAGCTGTCTTCAATCTTTCCTTGATTTGGGTTATCTTGTCTGTGGTTTCTTGCACGATTTCTGGACCTGATAATTGACTTTCTCCTATTTCTGCCCAACAAACCGGAGTTCTGCACTTGCGTCCATACAGTGCTTCGAATGGAGCGGCTTCGATGCTTGAGTGATAACTATTGTTATAGGAGAATTCGATTAATGGTAAATGGTTATCCCAATTATCACCAAAGTCAATTACACATGCTCGGAGCATGTCTTCTAGAGTTTGGATCGTCCTTTCACTTTGCCCGTCTGTTTGTGGATGATATGCAGTACTTAGATTGAGTCGGGTTCCCATTGCTTCTTGGAAGCTTGTCCAGAAACGGGAAGTGAAACGACTATCTCTATCCGATACAATGGAGAGTGGGACTCCATGTAAGGATACTACTTCATCCACATACAACTTGGCTAACCTTTCCATGCTAAAGGTTTCTTTCATAGGTAGAAAATGAGCGGATTTGGTTAACCGATCCACAATTACCCAAATAGCATCATTACCTTTTCTGGTTTTGGGTAACTTAGTAACAAAGTCCATTGTTATGAGTTCCTATTTCCATACAGGCATTTCTAACTGTTGTAGTAGTCCTGAAGGTTTCTGGTGTTCGGCTTTAACTTGTGAACAGGTTAGACACTTAGATACGTATTCGGCTATATCCTTTTTCATTCCTATCCACCAGAAATTCTTTCTTAAATCTTGGTACATCTTATTGTTTCCTGGATGTACAGTATTCCTAGATTTACGAGCTTCCTCTAAAATCTTTGATCTTAAATTTCCCTGTTCAGGTACCCAAATTCTGCTGTTGTGGAATTTCCAAATTCCATCATTTCCTTGTCCCAATTCTTTTAGGTAACCTTTCATTCCTTCACCATCATCCTTGATTGCTGTTTCCTGAATTTCCTTCAATTGTTCCATTAAATCTACTTGTAGATTTATTCTAAGAGCACGGACTCGCTTTTGCTTCTCATGATACTTACGACTTAAGGCATCTGCGACTACGTTTGCCTTTCCTTCGTGATATTGAATATCACAGTCGTAATCACTCAGGATTTCCATCCATCTTCTTTGCCTCATATTTAACTCTTTTTGACCAAATATATACCTTAAACTTTTATGATCTGTATAAACAGTAAACTTACTTCCATACAGATAATGTCTCCATATCTTAAGGGCAAAAACTATAGCTCCTAATTCTAAATCATGAGTCGTATAGTTTTCCTCGTGCTTCTTCAATTGTCTGGAAGCATACGCAATTACCTTCTTGCGTTGCATTAACACACATCCGAATCCTAATTTTGAAGCATCACAATATACTTCAAAGTCTTCTGTTCCTTCTGGTAAGGCTAAGATTGGAGCATTGGTTAATTTCTGCTTCAAGATTCTAAAGGCTTCTTCTTGTTTAGGTCCCCATTCAAACTTAATGGCTTTACAGGTTAGCTTAGTTAATGGTACAGCTATCTTGGAAAAATCCTTAATAAACCGTCTATAATACCCGGCTAAACCTATAAAACTTCTAATTTCCATTGCGGTTTGCGGAACCTTCCAATTGGTAATTGCTTCTATCTTAGCAGGATCTACGTGAATACCTTCATGATTTACCAGGTGTCCTAAGAATTGCACTTCTTGTAGCCAAAATTCACACTTCGAGAATTTGGCGTACAACTTTTCTTTTCTTAACAAAGTTAAGAGTGCATGCAAGTGCTGACAATGTTCGTCCTGACTTTTTGAATAAATAAGTATATCGTCTATGAAAACAATTACAAATTTATCCAAATATGGTTTACAGATCCTGTTCATCATGTCCATGAATGCTGCAGGTGCATTAGTTAACCCAAAGGGCATGACTGTAAACTCATAGTGTCCATACCTAGTTCTAAAAGCAGTTTTAGGTATGTCTTCTTCTTGAACCTTTAATTGATGATATCCGGAGCGCAAGTCTATCTTAGAAAAGTACTTGGCGCCTTGCAATTGATCAATAAGATCATCAATCCTAGGTAATGGGTATCGATTCTTAATTGTAACCTTATTTAGCTCTCTATAATCGATACACATTCTCATTGATCCATCTTTCTTTTTCACAAACAACACCGGTGCACCCCAAGGGGATGAACTAGGTTGTATAAATCCTTTGCTTAGTAATTCATCTAATTGCTTCTTCAATTCTAGCATTTCGGTAGGAGCTAATCGATAAGGTGCCTTGGCTATCGGTGTAGTTCCTGGAATTAGATGAATCCTAAATTCTACCTCCCTATCTGGTGGTAACCCAGGTAAATCTTCCGGGAATATATCTGGGTATTCTGAGACTACAGGAATTTCCTTAAGTTCTTTACCTTTAGTACTAATGATTACTGAAATCATATATACTATTCCTTGTTTTCGTTCATAATTAGCAACTTTCATTACTGATATGAACTTCAGTGGCTTCCGAGGTTTATCTCCTGTAATCATGATTACTTCTCCAGTAGGTGATTGAATTTCTATAGAGTTTTTATCACAAATGATTTGAGCATGGTTGGCTATTAACCAATCCATTCCTAATACAACATCAAATTCAGCTAATTTCATAGGTAATAGGTTTGCAGCAAATTTATGACCTGAAAGTTCTATTTCTACTTTTTGCAGAACCTGATTGATTTTTACTGAAGTCCCATCTTCGGTTTCGACTGTAAAAATCTGCCTAATGGTAGTTAAGGGTAACTCAAGAGCTTGGAAGAATGAAGTATTTATAAAACTTCGGTTTGCGCCAGAGTCAAACAATACTTTTGCATAAACATCGTGAACTAAAAACGTACCGGCTATCACATCCGGGATGAGCTCTGCTTCTTGAGTGGTTAGCTGGAATGCTCTGACATTCTTTTTAGTAGCTCCTTCGGTTGCCTTGGGTTTGTTGTCTACTGGTTTGACTAACTTAGGACATTCTGTTTTGAAATGTCCGGCTTCTCCACAATTGTAACAAATTATGGATTTCTTTCTGCAGTTTTCTTCACGATGTCCTATCGTTTTGCAAAAATTGCAAATTTTATTACATTTTCCAAAATGTTTCTTTTTGCAAATTTTGCAGAATGGCAAAGTTGAAGATTGCCCTGCTCCTCTTTGCTTGAAATTACTACTATTACCCACCCTAAGTCCTTGGGTAATTTTCTGAGCTAGTTCCTTCTTCTTATCTTCATCTCTTGTGCGTATCAGTTCATCAGTTAGGGTGTTAGCTAATTCTACTGCATCGTCAATAGTGCGAGGTCTCGCAGCCTTAACGATATTGCGAATTTCGCCAATTAATCCCCAAATATAGCGAGAAATGAGTACCGGTTCTGGCGAAGCCAGTGTTGGTACCACTCTAGCATATTCAAAGAATGTCGAAGTATAACCACGACAATCTACACCTATCATCCGATGATTTAGGAACTCATTTGCCATTTGTTCCTTTTCATACTCAGGACAGAATTTTCTTTCTACAAGATTCTTAAATTCTTCCCAAGTCATAGCATAAGCCCTATTTCTTCCTTTAGCTTGTAACACAGTGTTCCACCATTCGAGTGCTCCTTCTTTAAACAGATTTGATGCGTACATGACCTGATCATCTTTGGCACACTTACTTATTGCAATTACTGCTTCGGTTTTCTCTAACCAACGCAGTGATGCAGTTGCCCCTTCATTGCCTGCAAATTCAGTGGGTTTACAAGCAAGGAATTCTTTGAAAGTGCAACCAGGTGTTGCAGCTTTCAGTTTCTTAGGGAGCGGCGTGTGCTGGGATTCGTTATCATGATTAACATGATTATTGCCCCCGTTTATACTGTTACTGAAGTTATCTTCAGAAGTACGTTTACTAGGAACAATATGTTGCGGTTCGATTGGACTTTTTACAGCAGCAACGAATGCTGGAATAGCATTGGCTATCCTTTGAGCAACAATATTTTCAATATCTTGTCTAGTCATATATTGATCCCCTGGATGTTGCTCCGACTGATTAACCTCATTTACCGGTTCATTACCAATATTTGCCATCTGATAATATATATAATTTTTTTATTAGTATCTGATAAATAGCAATTACACACAAACAATCAGACAACAATACATGTATAGTCAAAACTATCGATTTCTTGATTTCATTTTATATCGGTTATAGTATGCATCAATACACACCAATATTTTACAAAGTTTTATTCGTAGTTATGTTACAGACTGATTTCACTATTTCTTTTACTATTACACAATTATAGTTTTACCATCCTCCTATCTCTCGTCACTTGTCGTCCTAAAAACGAAGTTCCCTTTCATCATACTTCCAGGCAATTTGTCCCCCTATCTCCCTGATTCTATTTCCTGCATCCATCAATTCTTCACCATAATGGCGAAGTTCCGCCATATTTTCGTTACTCATTGGTGGATTAGGTAGGGGTTCTGGATCGAATTGTGGAAGAAAGGAATAAGGGTCGTTGACAATATTTTGAAATTGCCAATCATTCGTCCACCATTCGTCCATTTCTACAGGTTGAGAGTGGACTATTGCTTCTGGGATTGCTGGTTCAAGATTTATAGGGAGTTGATTTTCAAGAGGATAGGTAAAAACATTAGTATTGACAGGCTGAATAGTCTCACAGCTTGCCAATAGAAAATCTATTTCCTCCTGAAAAGTTATTCCCTGGTTTTGGTTGGAGCTCTCTCCAATTTCTATCTGAGTTGGTCTAGAACCTTGTCCTACTTTCATTTCTATTTCTTTAGAATATTCCTCAAACTGTATTTCCATTTACCTAAAATCTTTCTTGACTTCAGTTTCCATTTCTTGCTGTTTAGAACTTTCTTTGAGTACAATTTCTTTTCCTTTTTCTAAAGGGTTGTTTATTTTAGGAAGTTTCGTAGCTGGATTTTTCCTACGTATACGACTACCCCATACATAATTCTTTCTTTTCTTTCGTTTTGGCTTTGTCAAAGGTGGAGCATTGAATTCTACAGGTTGTTCCACATCAGCAAAGTATCCAGTAAAATCTTTGGAAACTTCTACATTCACCGGGTAAAGATTGAGGTTCTGAAAAGCTTCAGATATCTCATTCATGCTGTGTAGCATATATGCAAAATGCACAAAAAGGCTAAGTTAAAACTTTGGAACAAAGTTTAACAAATAAACATTGAAGTTTTATTGCACACTATTTGTACAAAAAAACAAGAAAGAACACACTCGGATTTATTTATTTATTTACTGGGAAGTGCTATTACTAGATTTAGGGTTTTTAAAGATTTGCATGTTCTGCTACTGTGGCTAGCATATATAAATTTGCCCATCTCTCATCTAGCTTGTCTTCCCAAGGTGATTTATTGATTAATTCCTGGGTTTCCTTTTTAATCCTCTTTTCTCGGATTTGCTCCTTACTTTTCTTAATAATCATACTCCTTTTTCTAGGAGAAAGCGGTTTCTCATACTGTGCTTTTCGCACAAATATTCCTTCTTCAGGAATTGTAGGGAGTTTTGAAGATTTGGTTTGGGATGAACTTCCCTCTTCGTAGACTGACCTATCTAATTTAAGATAGATATTTTGCAGCTTTTGCTTACCCATACTGTAACTAACACATAGTCAGTTTAATAAAACACATAATCACATAATAGTAATCAGGAAAAAATTAAGTATTTCTAAATACTTAATTAGCTTAACTCAGTGGCTCTGATACCACCTTATTTCTGTCACGGCCCCCGACCCGGTTTGACCCGTTTCAGGAGCCGCGGGACAGAAATCCCGTGATATTTATTTAATTGATTTTAGCAGCGGATGTTTATCAACAGGATCTTTTTAAAGCTAAAAACTTTTCCCGATTATTTTATTTCACAACTCGGGATAAAATCCCGGTAATTTACAATAACATGATTTTACTGAGAAATCTTTATTTTTAGAAAACATATTTCTCTATTTTATAATGAGCCACTTTCTTAAGCTTGAAATGCTCCCCAGCACTTTTCCTGAATTACAATAGATCACCTGAAACATGTTTGAAAAAGGTTTTGTCAGCGGGAAATACTGAGTGAATCATTCTATTTATTTAAAATGACTCGTTTATTATAATTTACAGTATTAAGAGTTTTTACATATGTTTCTGATATCTACCAACTACCCACAGTATTTGTTACTCGACCAGATCTGTGACTGTGGTCATATCACCATTGGTTGCCCCAATGAATGACGTATATCACTTAATTTTAGGTTCGCCCACCTAAAGTGATTAAAACAGTAGTAATGTGCACAGTACCCCACATACCGGCTGTAATTTAGTGATTACATAAACTTAATCACTGTAACTATAATTCTTAAAAAAATTTGGAGTATTGTAAAACAGTTGATAAAAAGAGAATGACTCACATTGCAGATTTAACACGGACAGAATATGGTTTAGCCTTGTTAACCTAATTTAAATAATAATGCACACAAAACCGGGTTAGTGATCAATACAGCATTTACGATAACTCACGAGATCAAATTCTCACAACGTACGACAAAGTGCGATACTTAAACATCCATCGATTTAACGACGAACGACAAAGTATAACCCTAATGTGTGACGTGACCGTGTCGTCTCGATCAGTCAAAAACCCAATTAAACCTAGGTAGCTAGGGTAAGTCGGGTATCGAATCCACGAATAGCATGTGGTCAGTATTGCACGACCTGTTCGATTAGTTAGACTATTTACAAATAATGTACAAAATGATTATGAAGATTGCTATTTTTGTTTATTTGTTTGGTTTTTAAAATAAATCGGAGTGAACCGACAATGGGTATTATCTAAAACACTTGTGATTAACTAAAATTGCAACTAAATTATTAAATGATTAAAACAAGAAATTAGAGACGAGTTCCACACCCGGTTCGATTACTGCAAGACCTAGGGTTCCTACATGTTTTAACTTGATTCAATTGCATATAGTGATTAACGGATTACTATCACGAAGCTTAGGTGCCACTTGCTATCGACGTCATAGACAACGGACCGTAATGCACTTCGTTACCTCGGACATGTAAATCCTAACCTACGATAAGGCATAAGTGCACATAACCATTTCGCAAAGTCATAACTTTTAACATCGTTCGACAATTTACGAATTCGAAACAAATGCAAGACAATTATCGAAGGTTTCAAATACTAAACAATTTGTCAGAAAATCAAATCAAATACGAATGCATAAACCCTAGAATTCTTACAATAATCTACACTGGGGTGAAACCGAAGAGGCTAGCCGTTCATCACGTTCAAAGTCATCAACACCAAAAATCCTCTTTTTCTTTCTTGGTCTGCGTGCAAAGCAGCCAAAAACGTAACCCCCCGTAAATAGGTCAACCAAGCTTTTAAAACTCGTCAAACAACAAGAAAAAGCAAGAATTCGCGATGGGCACCAGGGAGCGGCGTCCCCGACGCTGACCAGAACCTCCAAAAGCTGGCGACGGCCTAATCTCCTGTATACGGACACTTTTGGCGACGGTACTTTCTATGGGGCGTCGCCGACGGCCCCCTGGGCGTCGACGACGGTGCCTATAAACCTCCCTTTTTGTTTTCTTCATAACTTCTTCGTTTTAGCTCCATTTTACTCACCGTTTTCGCCCACGTACTCGTAATTCAGCCCTCTATCATGCCATCTTCCAATATATTCATTTTAAATCCATTAACATCACCCAAAATACATCCAAACTTCATGATTAACCCGGTTTTGTTCATTTCACATCCCCGGTTGATCCCGTTTGCTCCCGGTGGCCTGTAAAGCTCCCGAAAAGCCCTTAAACTCCATTAAACCTGCAAAACACAAATCTAATTAAAAGTAGGCTATTCGGAATAAAAAGTCAAGTAAAAACTCAAACTTAGACACAACTGAACACCGTTATTCGACCACGTATCACATCCCCACACTTGTCTTTTGCTTGCCCTCAAGCAAATCTGTAATTCACTTTCACGTGGGTCGAACAAGAAACACACTCCCCATTCCCGAGACGAAGGTTAAGGTCCAAAGCCATACCCGGTTCAAACTTTTTACAATTTACAAAATATCTAATGGTAAAGTGAATAATCACATATAAAATGGTTATCCAAGATTAACTCGCCCGTGAAACCGACAAATCATGCACATCCCTCACAATGTTCTCTCCGCTCGGTTTATAATTTGGCTAATTTTCATAATGTATTAGCACTTTAAAAAAAATAATCCCTCAAACCCGATTAGAACACGTACCTGCATAGGCTTGCAACTCAATCATTCTCCACCACTCAACACGAATACGAAGCACAAGTCATAAGGTCTTTGTAAGGGTTGTAGCGGGGCTAGGCTAAGGGTAGGAAATAGGATATTTTAAAGTGGCTAAGGTGATGAAAACTCGATTTTTATTACAAAGCAACTACTCTAAACAAAACTAACTATAGACATTAACTACGAGGCAATGATTTTTTTTCGTCCTTTTATTCAACAACTAATAACTCATATTTTTGTATTTTCTCAACGATTTTCTATTCTCTTTTTTTTCGCAACATTTTCTGATTGATTTTTTTTTTTTTGCAAACACAACTATACAAACAAATAATCCTATAATCGAAATTTCATCACACGGGTTTAAAAGAAAAGGTTTAACGGTTATGGGCTAAACGGGTTGTCAAACGAAAGGATTAGGCTCAAAGTGGGCGACTAGGGGATTTATTTGGGTAAGGATGGATAAATGGTTTTAAAGGAAAAGGTTCACCTAATGCCTTAATCATCCTCGTGCTTGTATTCGGTCTATGGTCTCAAACGTATCAAAAGTCGCAAGTTCTACAATACATGACTAATGGTCCACTCAAACAAAGAAACATGAATATGTAATCCTATAATGTAAAAGTGGCTCAAAACCTCACATGTATAAAGGGTATGGTATGCGACATGCATAATGTACTAGTTTCTTAAGCGGATTATTCCCAAATAACCACCCGCTAAATACCCGTCTTGCTATTAATTTGAACTTGACCATGACAAAAGACCAAATGGGTTGTGCCATCCCTCGTTGACTTAGTTACTTGTGCTTTAAGATTGCTTTTTAAACAAGACATTTTGAAAAATTTTTGAAATTTTCCCCCATCCCCACACTTGAAGTAAACATTGTCCTCAATGTGTAGTGTTTAAATGAACGGGTCAAAAACGAAAATTTTTACTACTCCCCCATCCCCACACTTGAAGTACATATTGTCCTCAATATGTGAAAACTAGAGTATTAGATGCACAAGGGATGTGACACGGCTAATTCTCCCAAATTCTCACCCCGGAAATAAAATACAAAATACACTCCACTTATTGTTAAACTACGAATCAAGGTAAAAAGGAAACGCATGCACCTGATTTTTGTCGCTTGATGCCCATGTCTTCTTCTTCTCTTCATAAAACCGGTTGTCTCTCGAACATCATATACCTACAAATTCTAACCCTTGTGTAGAAGCATGCTTCTCACAACCATTGAAATTTGTTAGGGGTTTAGTTCTACCGTTTTTATAAAAGCATTACCAAGTCATGTGTTAAATTACCTTGATTTTTGTGGAAAAATAAATTACAACAACAACAAACCTAACTCACTTTCGTAGGAATCACGGTTGCATTTAGCTCATGCAACAAGCCCTTTTAAACCCCCCAATAGCTTGGGAGGACGAGTAGGTCTCGTGAGGGTTATATAGGGAACACACCCACAACGTTCATTTATCTACTAAAAAAAAATAACAAATTATACAACAACAACAATACTAACTAAACTACGAATAACAACTAAAACGAAATGCAAAATAAAATATACAACAACAATTAACTTACCACCTCATGGTGGTCGAATGGCATGCTTGACGTCCACGAGCTCCTCAAAATCACCCACCGATGATTCGTACCATTTGTTGCCAAACGGTCCAAACTTCCTCACCTCCTCTTCCTTTTTCTTTTCTAGAGGTGACTTCTTTGCTTTCTTCTTCTTCTTGACCGTCTTCTTCTTTGTTTCTCCAAACCTACCAACCATAGCATAAACCTTTTTGTTTGGATTCATGTCCTTTTTAAGACACTTATCCTCACCGAGTGGGTTAGTAAATTTTGGAAAAACATTTAAATTTAATTCCCAGTCCCCAAACTTCATGCTTACCGTTCCCGTTGCACAATTTATTATGGCATTAGCAGTTGCCAGGAACGGCCTACCCAGTATGACTATCGGTTGGGTGTCCCCAACACACCCAACATAGTCTACTACCAAAAAGTCAACTGGGTAGTAGCAATCATCCACCTTAACAATCACATCCTCCACCATCCCCCTTGGATACGTGGGAGTCTGATCGGCCAATACCACGGGAGTATCAAAATTTTTTAATGGACCAAAATCATATTGGTCATACAAACTCCCGGGCAAGATGCTCACACAAGCTCCAAGATCTAGGAGCGCCCTCTCAATTTTAAATGTTCCAATTTGAATTGGAATAAGAGGATCTCCCGGATCTTGAGCTTTTGGGGGAAGGGCACTCGATAAAACGGCACTCACATGAGACATCAAATCAACCGGTTTGGGTAATTTGTTGTGCCGTTTTTCAATGCTTAACCCCTTTAAGCATTCCACATGAGCCGGAACCTTTTTAATGTCATCTAGTAACGGTAAATTAATTTTAGCTTGCTTAAAATTTTCCCACCCCTCGTCCTTCGGTGGGCACCGTTCTTCACTTTTCGATGCATTAAGCAGGTTAAGTTGATTTAAACAATTTTCACAAAAAGAATTTTTAGTTACGTTTTCATTTTTACTTTGTGAAATCGTTTCGTGTTCATTTTCACTTTCCGACTCCTCACCTATATTTTCCACTACACCATCAACGAATTGTGGTGGTGGAATGTTTTCAACACTACAAACTTCATCATTTAAAAGAATACTTACCGCGCTAACGCGTGCATCCCTCACGTTGCTTGTGCTAAAACCTTGATGCTTCGGGTTCACTGTAGTGTCACTTGGAAGCTTTCCCATGCTTCCTCTCACTTGAGCTATCTCTTGAGCAAGTTGGCCCACTTGCTTTGCCAATTCCTCATGTGCTTTATCTCGAATCTCGTTTGTCTTCTTCATCTATTTGACATCATTGTGAGTCTCTTTTATGTTGCTTTGAGATTCCTTTTGCATGTTCAGCAAGGCATCCATCTTGGCACTCAAGTCATCGCCACCGGTTTGATTGTTCGACCCGCTTCCGTTACCGCTTTGATTATTATAATTCTTTTGATACCCACCTTGGTACCCTTGGTTGTAATTTCGTTGAATACCTCCTTGGTTACCACCTTGATGGTTTTGATATGATGACCCGCTTTGACCTCCTTGATTATTCGATTGGAAGTTCGGGTTCATTTGATTTGAAGCGTTACCATATCGGAAATTGGGGTGATTTCTCAAACCCGGATGGTAAGTGTTGGAGTTCATGTCATATTGCTTCCTATCTCCATACACTTGATTGACTTCCTCCGGTCCTGTTGGACATTGTTCTGCTCTATGTCCAATATCACCACATTCCTCACACACATCAAACTGGACCGCATTAACTTCTTTCTTCTTCATTCGAGCCATTTCCCGCTCTAAAGTAGAAATCCGATCTTTAGAATCAAGATCGGGAAGTGAACGGGAAATAGGATGTTTCTTGGCTCGATCGGCCGACTCTTTCTCTTTCGAACGTTTACTCATTCGCTCCAAGAATTCCCAATCATCGTCTTCATGGTTGCTCAAAAGAGTCCCGTTACTCGTCGACTCGAGACGATTCCATGTTGTGTCATCCAACCCTCGAACAAAACACTTTACCAATTCCCACTTCTCAATTTGATGATGTGGACATCTCCACATCATTTCTTTGAATTTTGTGAAGGCTTCATGCAATAATTCTCCCGATAATTGGCGAAAAGACCTAATTTCATCACGAGCGCCGTCGGTCTTTGCCATAGAGTAGTACTCATCCAAAAACGCTTGTTGCATTTCCCCCCATGTGCGGATGCCATTGGCCGGGAGTGTAAGAAACCATTGCTTCGCTTTGTCCTTTAGTGAAAATTGGAACAAGCGAAGTTTAACTTCTTCTAACGCAAAGTTATGCCCCCCAATAGTGTTGCAAACTGAAGAAAATTCCGCAAGATGTGTGTAGGGCTCATTGTTAGACCTCCCATTGAAATGAGGAAGTATGTTGATATAATGTGGTTTACAGTCAAACATTCTTCGCTCACAAACAATGGGTGAATAGTTCTCGGTGACGATCGGCCTAAAACGGTCATTTACTCCCTGTGGAGGTTGTTGACGACGATAAGGACCATTGACTTCTTGATCCTCCATTCTTCGATTATCCCTCCTATCATCTCGTCGATCATTCCTTCTTTCATCTCGCCTCTCATCCCTTCTAACATCTCTTATATCGTCCCTCCGATTTCCACCTCGGTTTCCCCCTTGATGACCACCTCCCACGAAACGAGGAATCCGGTTAGGGTTAGCATTGTTGTTGTTGTAAAACCCATCATTCCGGTTCCGTTGGTGGTTGTTTCGTGGTTGGCGGTTATTTTCGTAACCGCCATTCCTTCTATTCCCGTAACCATAATCATCCTCCCCAACGTAATTGGCATTTTGATAGCCAAACTCTTCATCTTCGTACTCTCTTGCATTGTAGACATTACCCCTATTAATGTATCCCCAATCTTCATCGTCATCCACTCGATCATCAAAGTAACCTCCATCCTCTGAATTTTCTGTATGAATGCTTACATGTTCCGGTGATTGATAACCGGGCACACTATAAGGTTCATCATCAGGGATTGCATTTCTCAAGTCGTCGATGTTGAAAAATGGGTCTTCATTCGCGGGATTGCCGCGATCTCGATTACCTCTACGGTCGGAATTGACATTCCGGTCATCAAGGTTGATGGGTAATGAGGCTTGTCGATGAAGGGTTTGTGGTTGGGGTGTTCGTTGAGAGTTATTGGGATTTTGGTTTCGGAAAGGTGGAGTGGGTGGTCTAGCGTTGGTGTTACCACCCGGTTGTTCTTGAGGTATGGGTTGAACATTTTGGGCGGGATTGAAATTGCTTCGGTATTGATATTGATTCTGGTTTGGGTTGGAGTTTTGGTTCGCCATTGAATCGGTTTCAATGGTCGGTGTGAGTGGTGGTGTTTGGTTGGTTTGATTAGAAGCAAGAGTTGCTTCTAACCGGCTTGCTAGGTTCCTTCTTGCGACTCTTTCGATTTCCGGTTCGTAGACTAACGGTGAAGTCCTTCCGGAATTCCGCGTATGCATGCACTACCTGTAACCTGCACAAGTAACACACCCCGCGTAACAAGGAAAAAGACAAAGTGCAAAAAGAAGCTAAACAATTTAAACAGTTAATCACGCAAATTCAAACAATATCCAAACACAAAGCGCACGCACTCCCCGGCAATGGCGCCATTTTGACGTGACCGTGTCGTCTCGATTAGTCAAAAACCCAATTAAACCTAGGTAGCTAGGGTAAGTCGGGTATCGAATCCACGAAGAGCATGTGGTCAGTATTGCACGACCCGTTCGATTAGTTAGACTATTTACAAATAATGTACAAAATGATTATGAAGATTGCTATTTTTGTTTATTTGTTTGGTTTTTAAATAAATCGGAGTGAACCGACAATGGGTATTATCTAAAACACTTGTGATTAACTAAAATTGCAACTAAATTATTAAATGATTAAAACAAGAAATTAGAGACGAGTTCCACACCCGGTTCGATTACTGCAAGACCTAGGCTTCCTACATGTTTTAACTTGATTCAATTGCATATAGTGATTAACGGATTACTATCATGAAGCTTAGGTGCCAGTTGCTATCGACGTCATAGACAACGGACCGTAATGCACTTCGTTACCTCGGACATGTAAATCCTAACCTACGATAAGGCATAAGTGCACATAACCATTTCGCAAAGTCATAACTTTTAACATCGTTCGACAATTTACGAATTCGAAACAAATGCAAGACAATTATCGAAGGTTTCAAATACTAAACAATTTGTCACAAAATCAAATCAAATACGAAAGCATAAACCCTAGAATTCTTACAATAATCTACACCGGGGTGAAACCGAAGAGGCTAGCCGTTCATCACGTTCAAAGTCATCAACACCAAAAATCCTCTTTTTCTTTCTTGGTCTGCGTGCAAAGCAGCCAAAAACGTAACCCCCCGTAAATAGGTCAACCAAGCTTTTAAAACTCGTCAAACAACAAGAAAAAGCAAGAATTCGCGATGAGCAACAGGGAGCGGCATCGCCGACGGCCCCCTGGGCGTCGGCGACGGTGCCTATGGGGCGTCGCCGACGGCCCCCTGGGCGTCGGCAACGGTGCCTATAAACCTCCCTTTTTGTTTTCTTCATAACTTCTTCGTTTTAGCTCCGTTTTACTCACCGTTTTCGCCCACGTACTCGTAATTCAGCCCTCTATCATGCCATCTTCCAATATATTCATTTTAAATCCATTAACATCACCCAAAATACATCCAAACTTCATGATTAACCCGGTTTTGTTCATTTCACATCCCCGGTTGATCCCGTTTGCTCCTGGTGGCCTGTAAAGCTCCCGAAAAGCCCTTAAACTCCATTAAACCTGCAAAACACAAATCTAATTAAAAGTAGGCTATTCGGAATAAAAAGTCAAGTAAAAACTCAAATTTAGACACAACTGAACACCGTTATTCGACCACGTATCAATGTGGGCAGCACTTAAACATCCATTGGATATATTGATCGGTCGGAAAATGAATCGTAATAGCGATCGAGTTATTACCCTGTTTTGCGGTAGCACTTCGTGATCAGTGTGTGTTTAATTGTAATAATACTATGATAACTCGACGTACAGAAAGCTTTTGGCCGTCGTCTCAACTTCTGAAATCAATTGCCAATGTCGGCTATTTAAACACAAAATTTGGCACGCTTACGGACCGTATGCCCTTTCCCTTACGGTCCGTAAGAGAGGCGGTCTAATTATATAGGCTAGCTGGGTTCGGGACTAGCTTTGCTGACTCAATGTTAAAACGAATTTCAATCTGTACAACGTATTTTTGAGATAATTATCACTAGGGTTTAATCCCCCCTGAGCTTTAGGGGCCCTGATCCTAATTCCAATTGTTCTGAAAATTTTAGGGTTAGTGCAGAATTACTTGGGTGTCTCAAATAGGGTTTTCTTATTGACTAATTATCATCCTAATTATGGATGTTAATGAGAGTTATTACAGGTGGGCCCGGTGGGGGATTACCGTGACGTAGTTGGCAACATTATAGTCAAACCACACAATATATATGAATGCACAGCGGAAGCATAAAGATAATATATTTCAACGTTAAGTGTAATATCAAAGTATCACCAATGTTGAAATAAAATCCACAGGGGATCAAATAATAAATAACAAAAGTATTGTTCAACAGACTTCAGGCATCTTAAGCTTGCGAGACTTCTAGTGATGCTAAGGAGAAATCCCAGCCAATTACGCATAGTACCTGCATTTAGTCTTTTTGGGAAAATACGTCAGTTTACACTGGTAAATACATTCAACCGACACTTTTGTAAAATGTTTAATAAAATTGGTTTAAATGCTCAAGGCACAAACTCTTTATAACTTGGGATAATTTATAATCAAATCTTGTAAAGAATTACATGTTACTATGCGTTCGGTCGCCCGAGTCGTGCCGGGTTAAAGTTTAATAGACACGCCACATAGTATAAAACCGTGGCAAGTAAACCAACGGCTACACTTTTATAGTCATGGACATAATGTCGGGTGTACGCCTACACCCGGATGTCGAGGTCGTGGCCATTCGTAAATGTTACCAAGGATATCCGGGACATGGTCATTGAGCCCCCAAAGGCGTCAAGCCAACAAAACAAGTTTTTAAACGGGTCACATTGATAATACCCAACTACTAATGAGTTGGGGTCAATTGCCCGACCAAGCGGTATTTTAAATACCGTAACCCAAGCCCGTATAACGGAAAATAAGTTAAAAGTATTTACCTTTGCAAGTATAATTCCTTAATTGAAATAAATTGCAGATAGCTTTTACTGGTCCTCCTAATCTGGAACGAAGGTTTTATAATAGCCTATTAGAATCCTAACGGGTCTTTAATTTAGCCGTAGCTTAGACCGGTCAGTTTCAAAGGATTGATACGGTTTAATCGCGTGAAAGGCGATAACCGGGAATGGAATGTGATTTCGACCCAACAAGTTTGAAGACTTGTTTTATAGGGGTATAGTAATCACACTCTGTAATTTGGGGTCAAAACAATATGGTTTGACCCGTTTCGGCTAGTTTATGTAAACTAGTTACATAAGCCGAACTATGCGCGCAAAAGGCGTAACGGGTAACCGTAGGAGTCCTACACTGTTCTCCTAAGTCAATATGCCTTAAAGAGGTTGTGGTATCAGTAGGATACCTTCCATAATGCCCGTAACGAGTTTAAGTTCATTTTATGCCCCGAAGGGGTATTTCGGTCTTTTTAAAGATTATAAAAGAGGTTTCGGAGTTCTACAGGAAATATGAGTTTCCCGAACAGTTTATAAAGTCTAAAATACTTTATTTATTATTTAAAATCAGTAGCAACTGGAATCGGGTCAAAAGACCTTGTAGAACTCAAGTTATGGCCGAAAAGGGTATATTTGGTATTTACCGAACCGTTGCCGTAACCGCAGGTTATGAGCAGGTTAAAAATAATTAAAAATATTAAAAATCCCAAAATATTATTTTACATCAGTGAGTAAAAGTTTTGGTGTCGAAATCCGGGTTTAGATAGGCGTTATGCTAATTGCGCTATTTAAGTACTAAAGTTTCGCAATTTGCGCTATTTAGCATAACTCCTATTCTGGACCTCGGATTGACAAGAAATTTTAGGGACATGCTTAGAAATCAGTAACAATGTTATGATCCTTTCACATGTCCGAAATTGTCGTTTTAAATTAAAATTGGCGTTACAGTCAACTTTTAAGCATTTAACGGAAATGTGTAAAAGACTCGGACAAACAATAAACCGGTCACAGAGGTTTATACCATAATGTAACCTGGTCCTAAGAGAGTCCTAAGGCATATCTAAATCAAACTTTAACGGATCAGAACTGAAGTCAATGGAAAAGTCAAACTTTTGCGACTTTCGGCTCCGAACCGGGTCTAAACAAAAAATGGTCGGATCAAACAAGATTAGACTAGTTTATATACTTATTATCATGTTTTATGAGTGTTCAAACAGGTTACATATCATCTACATTACAGATTATGCAAGATATCACAAAATAACATTTCTGTTGACTTTTTCTAAGCACGTTTGACTCGATATTTGAACTAGTTAGAGTGGGAATCAGAGGGTGCCCTTTTAGGGGTTTAATGCCCACATGATTACCATCATATAACTATCTTTGATTCGACAAATCACTGGACCATTCGTGATTTATCGCAAAGTCAATCGTTAATTACGACGGATTGACTTTTAGGCTAAAACTGTGGAAAAACGAAACCACAAAGGGTGGCAACTTACAGAAGCTTGGTGCACGACTTAGAATGATAGAGGAAAGCTTGAGAGCTCCAGAAATGATCAGAAGGCAAGTTTTGAGGTGTGTTTCACTTATGCACAATGAGGTGCCTTTTATAGTGAAAAAATGGACTCAAGATCATTACACATCACCCTACCATGGAGCATGGATGTTCAGCAGGTGGCCCTTGGTGCTAGGGGTCAGGTAGAGGGCGCCCATGCTTCATTTATTGCTCAAATGATCGTTCACAACTTCAAACAACAAGTCTGTCCAAAGTTTCTGCATCTGGGACTTGCACGCGGCCCGCATTAGGATCAAGCAACTCACACGCGGGCCGCATGGATCCTAATGTCAGAAAACAGATCTTCAACTGGCGCGCGGCCCGCATTGGCTCATGCCTAACTTCAACGCGGCCCGCATGAGGTCTGTTTTCAAAGATTTTCAAATCTTTTGTAATGATTAACCTGACCTTTCGGTTTCGAAGGGGTAACTTTGCGATTTGGCCCTCGATTATTTACCATTAAGGGCCTCGTGCCTTTTACCCGCACTGTTAAGTCCCTGGTTAGTTTAATTACTATCCGAAAAGCCTTAACTTTCATTGTTGACGCTTTTAACCCCTCTCATACGAATTTGATCAGAACTTTCTCGTTTTAAAACGGAACTTCGCGAAACTTATGTAGTATATTCTAGTGAGCGTATTTTACTGTTACAAAGCCTCGGGTTCGTCAAAGGGTCACTCAGAGGTATCAATTAAACATGTTGACACAATTAACCCCTGTAGCTTGTAATCTCTCACTTTCTTCCGCGTTTCGCTCCGTACGATCCATGATTTATTCGTTTGAAGGTACGAGCATCGTTTAGGGTTACTATACAGTATATTTACCCTTCGTTGACATTTATAACCCTCGAATTTACTTATTTTCAAGGTTTGTCAACTTTAGTCCTTTATTAAATATTTAATGCCACGTGTAAACTCATGACACGTGTTAACACCTTATTGGACACAAAATTTCGAGGTGTTACACATTATTTGCACCGGCCATACTAAAGAACGTATGCGAAATTCAAAGATCTTGAGACGCGACTAATTCTAGTATTAGGGTTGGACCATCGTGGTCACCTTGATGGTGTTGGGCTTTCCAAGTAGTTGGACAAGCCACACATGATCAATGTGTGTAGTCAAGGCTACCTAGCATCCCTGAAAACCGTGTATTATTTGGTGCGCTTCGTATAAAAGTGGGATATCGTTACACGTCTGATTTCTCAAATATTGCTTTCTGTAGAGGTTGATAATAATAATAATAATAATAAGAGTAAACTGCAATTTTACATCCTGAGGTTAGGGGTCATTGGCATGTCTACCCCCCCCCCCCAAGGAAATAATTGCAATTTTACCCCCCATTGTTTGCTCTTATGTCGGATGTTTACCCCCTGGCGTCAAAGTGGCTAATAGATCTGTTAACTCTAAGTTGAAATGACTATATTACCCTTACATTTTACCCCCCAACATTCCTATTAAGTCGCACAATTACCCCCCACTGGTAAATTACTAATTTGTCCTTTGTTATTATCCCTTGTACTTTGTGTTAAGACACAACATTACCCCCTGAAATTTACAAAACCCTTCCCGCCAAAATCAAATACCTGTTCTATGATTCTATAATAAAAAATCTGAACCTGTTCTTTGATCTAAAACCTAATTCTGACTTTTGAACACGTAATCTGAAATATAACAATCATACCTGTTCAAAAATCTGAAACCTAACAAGCAAAGACTCCAAAACTGGTAAATTACTAATTCTGAACCTGTTCTATGCATATGTTATAAGAACTTCAGGACGAACAAAAGACTCCAAAACTGTTCCATTTAAATGCTTGAAGAAAAAATCATCAATTAAGAACATTATGCATCGGGAAGTGTTCAAAAATCAGCAATTAAGAAAAAAATCAGCAATATCATGCAATGTGAACAAATCAAGCATACCTGCACTAACAATTTCACATTTGTATCAAATCAGTTATTTCTATAAGGTGTTCATACCAAGCATACCTGTTCAACCAGTGTGAACAAATCAAGCATACCTGCAATGTGAACAAATCAAGCATACCTGTTCAACCAGTGTGATCAACCAAGCAAACTGTCATTTTAGAACTTATGCACATACGGCAATTGTGATCAACCAGTGTCATTTTAGAACTTATACACATGCAAACTGTCATTTAGACAAATCTGATTAAGCACACTTATGCCCAACCTGCCAGAATCTGATTAAGCCACTTATGCCCAAACTGTGTGTTATTTACAACCTGCAAATGCCCAAACTGTCAGAATCTGATTAAGCCACTTATGCCCAAACTCACATTCAGACATTGTAACACATTCAGACAATGTGTTCAGGACCCTGATTAACTAACATTGGCCGATTATACCTTTGGTGTGGCGGATGATACAGCGGAGTAGCCAACAAAAGACCGGCATTTCCACTGATCTGAAGATAGCGGTTGTGGTTGTTGTGATCGGACGAGGAGAAGAATGATCGGACGAGGAGAAGAATGATCGGACGAGGAGATGTCGTCGTAGAGACACTGATCGCCGCCGGTGTGTTATGTCGCCGGAGAAGAAGGTTGAAGATCGATGGTGGGAAGGTGGGGGGTAATTATGCTTTGGTCTGTTACTTATAGGGGGTGTTGTATCAAAGAAGCTTGACATAAGAGCAAAATGACAATTTTACCCTTTGACCATCAGGTTATAATGTTGACTGTTATCCCACTTTGACGCCAGGGGTAAACATGCGACATAAGAGCAAACAGTGGGGGGTAAAATTGCAATTATTTCCTTAGGGGGGTAGACATGCCAATGACCCCTAACGTCAGGGTGTAAAATTGCAGTTTACTCTAATAATAATAATAATAATAATAATAATAATAATAATAATAATAATAATAATAATAATAATAATAATAATAATAATAATGAATATTAATAAATAATAATTTTCAATTAAAAGAATACCTTCACAGAATTAGGGGGTGTTTGTTTTTTCTTCAAACATCTTCAAGGAGCTGATGTATGCAGGCGCGCAGACGTTACCCTTGAAGACTGTTTGTTTTTTTTTAAACAGATCTGAATATAGCTTTTTTCAGCTTAAAAAAAAAGCTATCATACCCTTTCTTCAAACATCTTCACAAAAAACCTAACTCTCTCATCTTTACAAAAAAACCCTCCTCCCTCAAAACTAGACCACCACCACTGCTGTCACCGGCTCCGGCCGTCGCCTCAGTCGGCCACCACCACCGTCGCGGCTGCCATCAACCTTCAACATCATCATCGTCATCATCGATCATTCTCATCGTGTCGACATCATCAGCATCATCATCATCGTGTCATCATCATCATCGGTCTGTCGGAGAACCTCGCCGGCTCCGTTGTGTTCTTGTACCACCTTCCTCTTCTTCTTCGATTCTATAAACGCATTTGACAAATGAACAAGAGGTTCAAGGTCTGCTGTCGTCATTAATGGTGAAATAGCCTACAAAATTTGTAGTTAATTTTGATGTAAACTCATTTTCAAGCTTCGTAGATCACATGTTGCAGAAACACACTGATGTTATAGGCGAAAATATAAGCTCTTACTTTAGGGCTTTTTGAAGGTACTTTATTATTAGATATATGAACAATTGGGTTATTTTTTATCTTTTTGTTTATTTTTTAATATAATTGCTATAAGTGTTTAGAAGAAGGTGAAAATAATACATAATTGAAATGGAATTCAGTTTAGTTTGGTCGATGATTTGGGAATTTGGGGAATTGAGTTGTACATGTGTAGTTGAGGTAATTGGTTTAGGATGTTTTGATTTGGAAAATAAAACAAAGTTCATGTAGTTTGTACATACATTATCAATTTATAAAAACAAACAGTCTTATATTTTCAACTTGAAGAGCTTCATGTTGATTATATCTTTAAACATGTATAAAAAACTAAAGAATATAAAGATACGTACTTGATGGTAATCTTTGCGGATGATGACGAAGCCATGCTTCCCGTCAAGATGTTCTTGGTTCCACTTTAGAGTGTCCTCTATGGATGGATCAAGATTAGAGAAAAGTAAAAAAATGGAGTGTAATTATTTGGTGTAGATTATTCTCCTTTTATTCTCATGTTATGGACACTCAAAGGGGTAACCCTACACATTCTTCCTAATGTCATTATTTCCATCAAATAATGACTTATAATTAATATTTAGGATAATAATGTCATATGGTTAATTGTATTTAAATGATCAATAAAGGCCACAATTATATAGAAGTCTAACATTCTCCCACTTGGCCGAGTGATCATTAACGATGAGTATTAAGTAATTTTGGCCAAGTTTAAAAATACTCATCAAGTCTCATGTTGAAACCATAGCAGAGAGTTACAATCATTCGAATTGAAGTCAATTCGAGACCCCCAACAGTCATACTAAATCTCAATATAAAACACTTAATCATAAAACCAAAATGACTGAAATAAAATCCTTAGGGTAAGTAATTACCTTACATAAGTTTTGTCTATAAATCATAAGGTGCGCACAAACATTAGTATAGACAAAATCAAACATTCAAAGAAATAATAATCATTCATACACAGTGTATGCTTTCATACAAGGTCTTTACTAAAACCCATTCTCATTACAAGATCTTGGAAAGTTCTGGGTGGTAGACCTTTAGTCATCGGATCCGCTAGCATATCTTTAGTGCTTATGTGCTCAATACAAAGATTATTTTCCTCTACACGTTCTCGAACGAACAAAAACTTTGTATCGAGGTATAAACCAGCTCCGCTCGAACTGTTACTATTCGAGAAACTAACAGCAGCTGAGTTGTCACAGTAAATCTTCAATGGTCGTGATATGGAGATAACGACTTTGAGTCCAGTGATGAGATTTCTTAACAACATCCCATGGCACGTTGCATTGTACACTGCAACATATTCTGCCATCATCGTTGAGGTTGTTGTTAACTGTTGCTTATGACTCCTCCATGAAATTGGTCCGCCTGCAAGAATAAAGATGTACCCCAAAGTCGATTTCTTATCATCTTTGCATTTAGCAAAGTCAGAATCGGAATAGCCTACTACTTCCAAGTTGTCAGTTCTTCTGTATGTCAATTTATAGTCTTTCGTTCCTTGTAGATATCGCAACACTTTCTTTGCTGCTTTCCAATGATCTAGGCCGGGATTAGATTAATATCGGCCTAGCATTCTAGCAATATATGCAATATCGGGACGAGTACAGACTTGAGCATACATCAAACTTCCTACTACTGAAGCATAAGGTATCAATCTCATTTGCTCTTTTTCAACCTCTGTTTTTGGACACTGAAAAGAGCCAAAAACATCTCCCTTAACTACTGGAGCCACTGATGGAGAGCATTGTTGCATGTTATAACGTGTAAGAACACGATCAATATAAGCCTTCTAGGATAGACCTAATATCCCATTTGTACTATCTCGGTGTATTTCGATGCCTATTACGTAAGAGGCTTCTCCGAGATCCTTCATGTCAAAATTTTGCGAAAGTAATCGCTTTGACTCATGCAACAAATCTAAACTATCACTCGCCAAAAGGATATCAACCACATAAAGGACAAGTATAGCAAAGTTGCTCCCACTCATTTTGAGGTAGGTGCATTGATCCACTTGATTCTTGATAAAGCCTTGTTTTTTCATAATTTCATCAAATTTTAAGTACCACTGACGTGATGCCTGTTTTAACCCATATATGGATTTCTGTAACTTACAGACTAAATGTTCCTGACCTTTAGGTTTAAAGCCTTCAGGTTGAGTCATAAACACATCTTCATGTAAGTCACCATTAAGGAAAGCAGTTTTGACATCCATCTGATGTAACTCTAAATCAAAATGAGCTACCAATGCCATAACGATTCTCAAAGAATCCTTCCGTGAGACAGGTGAGAAGGTTTCTTGATAATCGATTCCCTCTTTTTGAGTATAGCCTTTAGCAACCAATCGTGCTTTGTAGCATTTGACGTTTCCATTTGGGTCTAATTTGGTTTTGAATACCCATTTACATCCCACGGGTTTTACCCCCTTGGGCAATTCAACCAATTCCCAAACGCCATTCTTTTTCATGGAATCAAGCTCATCAATCATAGCTTTATTCCACTCAGAAGATTTATCACTACCAATGGCTTCACTGTAAGAGGTTGGATCATTATACTTTCCTAAATCCAAATCAGCTTCATTAAGGTAGGTTACATAATCATCAAAGTTAGTGGGCCTTCTTGGCCTTGATGACCTCCTAAGCTGATTTTCAGGTTCAACAAGTTCATTAACTGGTTCAGGAATTTGGTTATGCTCTTGTGAGTTTGATGTACCTTCATTATTAGGGACGTTAGGAGCATTAACTTCAGTGGAAACATGGGGTGGTGCAGTGTTATGTACAAGAGGTGTAATAGGAGTTAAATTTGAAAAGCCCATCCCCCCTCCTCTTGCACTTCTTGGAAATTAAAGACTCCACTTTCACTGCTCCCACTGACCTTAAAGTCCTCTATAAAATCAGCAATTCGACTTTCCACAATACGGGTAACGTGTGAAGGGCAGTAAAATCTATATCCCTTTGATCGTTCGGGATATCCTATGAAATAGCAACTGACTGTCCTCATGTCAATTTTCTTTTTCAAAGGATCATAAAGTGTAGCTTCAGCAGGACAACCCCATACTTTCATATACTCTAAGCTTGGTTTCTTTCCTGTCCAAATTTCATAAGGAGTTTTTGGGACAGATTTAGAAGGAACCCTATTTAGTATAAGAACGGCTGTCTTCAATGCCTCAGTCCATAAAAATTTTGGCAAATTTGAGTTTGCCAACATACTTCTTATCATGTCCATAAGGGTTCTATTTCTTCTCTCAGCAACACCATTCTGCTGAGGTGTACCCGGCATGGTAAATTGGTTCACTATACCGTGTTCTTTACAAAAATTAAAGAAAGGACCGGGAACTTGACCAATGTCTGTATGTCGACCATAATACTCACCCCCTCTATCTGATCTCACTACCTTTATCTTACGGCTAAGTTGGTTTTCAACTTCAGCCTTAAAAGTTTTAAACATTTCAAGTGATTCAGATTTTTCTTTAATCAAATACAGGTACATGTACCGAGAATAATCATCTATGAAAGTAATAAAAGACGTATGGCCAGTAATGCCAGGTGGAAAAGGTCCACAAATATCAGTGTGTATGAGTTCTAATAATCCAGAACTCCTTGTGGCACCCTTTTTATTTTTATTAGTCTTTTTCCCTTTAATGCATTCAACACATGTTCCAAAATCGCTAAAATCAAGATCTGGTAATTCACCATCCTTCACGAGTCTTATCATTCTGTCTCGTGAGATGTGGCCTAAACGTCGATGCCATAATTTAGATGATGTTTCCAAATCATGTTTGCGTTTTCGTTTTCGTTTGTTGATTTTCTCATTTACATTATATGACAACAAAGATTTCGAAAAACTATAATCTAGTTCTAACTTATAGAGATTTCCATCCAGATAACCACAACCAAGAACTTGGGAGTTTAAACTAATAGTGACCTTTCCATGCCCATGTAAAACTTCAAAACCATCATTGTCTAACTTTGATACTGATACTAAATTCCGAGTAATTTTCGGTACATATAATGTATCATAAAGTTTAATACAATGACCATTTTTCATAATAAGTTGCATGTTTCCTATGGCCTCAACTTCAAGTTCTTCCCCTCCTCCTGTTCTAAGCGTTCTTTGGTTTCTTTCCAGCCTCTGGATTGTAAGGAATCCCTGTGTGGAATTGGTAACATGAACCATTGAACCAGAGTCAACCCACCATGTGTTAATTGGTACATTAATATTAAAGGATTCAATTATCATAAATGCATCAGTACCTTTCTTAGCCAGCCATTCCTTGAATTTTGAGCAATCTCGTTGCAAGTGCCCTTTGTTATGGCAGAACTTGCAACGAGACTGTCCCTTGGAGACATTAGGGCTGGAAACAGTATTTGAATTAACTTTCTGGACTTTTGAACTTTCCCCTTTAAAATTTCCCTTCCTTTTCACTGACTTAGTGGTAGCGATATAAGCAACTTCTGGTTGTTCTAGTTTCAAACGTTCTTTCTCCTGCACACACATTGCTATCAACTCACTCATTGACCATTTGTCTTTCTGAGTATTATAGTTGATCTTAAAAGCATTAAAACGTGCAGGAAGAGAAGTCATGATGAAGTGTACTAAAAAACCGTCGCTTATTTCCATGTCTAATCCCTTTAACTTATGGGCCATGTCGCTCATCATCATTATGTGCTCACGCACACCACTAGTCCCTTCATATTTTGTGGTAAGCATCTTCAAAATTAGAGAACTCGCATGTGCTTTAGAAGATCCCTTGAATTGCTCCTCAACTGAATTCAGATATTCTTTGGCATTCTCTGAATCAGGTATAGCTCCCCTAATGGCAGTTGAGATGGAATTCTTGATAACCATAAGAGACATTCTATTAGACCTTTCCCACTTTTCATGCTCTATTTTCTGATCTGTAGTGCTTTCAGCAGTCAGAACAGCAGGAGGGTCATGCCTTAGGGCATAATCAAGATCCACCATACCAAGAGTAAGTTTAACTGTATCCCTCCATGTGGCAAAGTTTGCCCCAGTCAATAATTCAATTCCAAGGCTAGGGCTAAAAGTGGATGCTAGATCAATACAAACAGAAGAGTTGGAGTAATCTATTTAGGGGTAATCAAGCAAGGCAAACAAAGATAAGTACATTGAAGATAAATTCTATTATAACACCAAAATAATAGATTAATTAAGATTCTATCTGAATTTTGGCTTCGCTTTGGCTTTGACCAAAATTCAGACATTATGAACATACATAAAAAAAAAATATATTGTCTTGATGTTTTACATAAACTTTGGCTTCGCTTTGTCTTTGACCAAAATTTATGCATTATAAACATACCATAATAGACTAACTTATTGTTCAGAATGAACTTTGGCTTCGCTTTGGCTTTGACCAAAGTTCATGCATTATGAACACAATAAACCGACTTAATGTTCTACTTGAATTTTGGCTTCGCTTTGGCTTTGACCAAAATTCATGAATTATGAACGTGCGCATATATGATAAAATTAAGCACACAAATATATCATAACACCTTTGGGCAAGAAATGATATATCCATGTAATTAGGCTTATAATTTATTATATGTATCATCAAACATTTGGCTTTAGGTTCATTGTAAAACAATACATGTAATTACATAAAATGGAATAACATCATTTACTTTGTAAGAAACTAAAAGGAAACAATAATTATTTGTTCTAGAAAACTAGAAATAATACTAAAATACAATTTGTTTCCTAGTCCATCAAAGGTCACATAAATTTCATAATGAGCATATTTAATAATGCATGAATTAAGTTCTATTTATTTGTGGAGTAAACGATAAGATTGAACTTAAATTGCAAATACCAAGGGTCTTATCATTTAATCACATTAAACAATTCAAGTGCATTAATTCTAATCACATTAATAAAATTATTTCATCCTTAATCTAAAATAACCAATATATATGAATATGAAGAAACCATAAGATTCATATTTATGTAACTAGGCTTAAAGATTAGTAAAACTAAACCATACAGTAGGATATTGGCATGCATTAAAAAAAAGAACATTGATTTAAACTAACTTGTTTGGACGAATACAAACAGAATATATCATCAAATTCTATTTATGCAATCTATATACATATTAACATGTCTTCATAACCTTAGTCAAATATTATAATTATAAAAGACATCATTATGTAATAGAGATTTCAATCATATGATATCATTAAACAATTAAAGTTGTGAAATCTATTCAGCAAAAGTTATCCAATTAAAATAAACAAATGCATGGACATGATACAATGAATTTGTTTTTGATGGAATGTATAACTTTCAAAATATACATTATAAAATTAAATTTATGTTAATAATATCATCAATCAAGTATAAAATGATTTGGTGATCTTACTAAATTAATTCAATAAAATATATGTGATATCATAAATTGAAAAATTAGGACAGTTCATGATCTTCTAATTAATATTAAGTAATCCGATTATCTATTTGTAAATTATGAGATTCGGATTTCTGAAATTTGTAGAAGAACACTTTATACAATTATTAAAAAATTGCAAATTTATCATGAAGATCACATACAATCGAATCAATTCCTATTATGATTGAATTGATATAATCAACATAGTGCTCTGATACCACATGTTGATTATATCTTTAAACATGTATAAAAAACTAAAGAATATAAAGATACGTACTTGATGGTAATCTTTGCGGATGATGACGAAGCCATGCTTCCCGTCAAGATGTTCTTGGTTCCACTTTAGAGTGTCCTCTTGGGATGGATCAAGATTTAGAGAAAAGTAAAAAAATGGAGTGTAATTATTTGGTGTAGATTATTCTCCTTTTATTCTCATGTTATGGACACTCAAAGGGGTAACCCTACACATTCTTCCTAATGTCATTATTTCCATCAAATAATGACTTATAATTAATATTTAGGATAATAATGTCATATGGTTAATTGTATTTAAATGATCAATAAAGGCCACAATTATATAGAAGTCTAACACTTCAGACCACATCTTCAGTTGCAGACATAAAAACAGATGAAATCAGCTTGCAGACAGTTTATGTCTGCAAAAACAAACAACACCTTAGTCAAGACTATCTCGGCATACTATTCCTGACATTCTTAAATACTCGTCTCATGTATTAGTTGTCATGTCGTATGTTAGTTGACATTTTTAAAAACTAGAGAATCCAAGTTTACGTCTAACATCTTATCTTTGTTTGAAATATGTCTATGCATGCTCTACATCGTCTGAAATTATATAAAAAAAAGGCAACTCGTGCGAAAGCGACGCAAAATTGAGGTTCAGTGATGACAATGTCTATGAAATACCTCGCTTGTGTGGATCGGGACAAACATTATTTCATCTTTATTGTTTTTAGAATGGCGAATACAAACAAAAACTGTGATTTGCAACAATTGCAAATGTTAGGATTGTATTGAATGTTTAACTCCTTTTTAATGACATAACTTTTGTTTAGAATGTTGAATGTTCAATAGCATATCTCTTATTTATCGGCAACGCAACGTGCGCCTGGCATCAGTTAACTAAAAGATGCACTATTGTGTAACAGACAAATAAAGTTAATCCTTTTGCTATGTCATTCGAAGACACTAATAGTTATAGTTAGAAATTAATGATATGAA
This sequence comes from Helianthus annuus, assembly GCF_002127325.2. NCBI lineage: Eukaryota > Viridiplantae > Streptophyta > Magnoliopsida > Asterales > Asteraceae > Helianthus > Helianthus annuus. The sequence continues at coordinate 148,905,600 of NC_035446.2, read as the reverse complement.
AACTGGAATTTCATTTCAACTTAAAAAAAAGAAAGAAAAACATGATACAAAAATTAACGGTAGATTACAAAAATCAATCACCACACAAAACAATTAACCTTCAATCACAAATTCACAATCAAAGAAAAAAAATAATAAAGCTGGCAAAAAAAGAATGGCCCCACCTCACGTTTCTGTCATGGCATCATCACAACCGTCCATTGTTACAAATAAAACATTGCAATGAAACCAATTAATCCACCCATCAAGCCATGCATACCAATACGTAAATCAACACTCGAGCTAACAGTACTGTCCGTAGCCGGAGTATCATCATCCCCAGTTTTCTTCTTCTTCTTCTTTTCGGGCTCGGGTGCGGGTGCGGCCGCTGGCGGTTGAGGACCAAACAAGTTCATGGGCAATAGCACCTTGTCCACTTGATACACAGCAAGTTGACCATCAGTGTAGATCGTATTCTGCAGCGTGGCATTAACAACACCGGTAATTAAAGTAACCGAGGTGCCGTTAGTCGTAATATTCAATGGGAAATTATAGTAAGTGCTATCACCGGCTTGTGTCCTCAATGGATTGCTTAGGGTTTGGAATTGTGCCGTGGATATAAAGGTTGGGAGGACGTGGAATTGAATGAGTTCGTCCTTTTGTTGGTCGTTGAGCGAGTTTAGCACGCCTGGGGCGAGGCTGGAGAAGGCGTTGTCGGGTGGTGCTAGCACGGTCATGCCTTGTTGGGAGTTGTTGAGTTGTGTGTTTATTTGGTCACCAACTTTGGTTATGCCGTAAAGGCGGATTAGGGTGGTGAATTGGCTAGCTTTTTCCAAGATTTTTGTGATGTTGGTGGGAGGTGGTGGTCCGGGGGCGGGTGCCGGTTGAGCTATGGTGGTGGTGATGGTGGTGCATAGGAGGAATATGAGTAGTAGTGAGAGTTGGAAGGTGAGAAAATGTGGTGACATTTTGTTACTCATTTTGTTTTGGAAAAGTAGAATGGTTGATGAGATAATTAGGGGTGAGATGAGTTGGAATGGGGTGAGGGCTTTTATGGAGTGGGGTAGGGTAGGGTGGAAGGTGAGGGTGGGGTAGGGTGGAGGATGAGAGTATATGATTATTTGGTGAGATGTTTAAAATTGAAGTTGGTGATAGGTAGCAATTTTAGTTAAAATTGTAATTTCAGGTTTCTGCTTTTTATATTACGTTAATACACTTTATATTTTTAGTTAACTCTTGTTTTAATATGCATCATAATTATGTATTAATTTGAAGTTTTGAACCAATCTAGTCATTTAAGTAGACTGCCTCTCTTATCCGCCAACCTTCTTTGAATATTTTGATTTATAAAGCCATGCTGATTATTAAAAAAACACATTCTAGTTACAAAATTTACGCCATGCTAATTATTAAAAAAAAAAAAACACACATTCTAGTTACAAAATTTGCATCAAATTTATAATGTCATTAGACTATCGCCCAAGTTAATTTAGATAGATTATGTGACAATTGACAAACCAATCAGATAATATTGGCATCCATCAATATAATGACTGATATAAACCAACGGATAAAAGTATCTTATAATTTATAAATAATATGTTGCCTTTAATCTTATGTTAAGAGAATAAGAGTATAGATTCGTAGGTACCTTCTCCCTTTAAATAACTTTCTAACGGTGGATCTAAATATTTAGAAACTAATGTGCGACAATAGTTATGATTTATCTAATTAATTTTTATGAAATTTGTTTGTTATGGAGGTTGTTCTATTTACAAACAAGTGGGAATTGAAACACTCAATCATGGGCCAGAAAGAGTGGGCCCATATAATAAGTTTTGCTTAGGAAGACAGGAAACACAAAAGTTAAATATCCAAACGGGCCGGGTCATGTCTTTCTAGCTCTGAAAATGTAAATAAAAACAATAATAATATGTGATTTTCCACGCAACTAATATATAGGATCATACAAAATTATTAACCAAGGGTTTATAAGATATATTTCTTAAGGTTTTCAAGATATAAATGATGAAAAAAGATGCATATTTGTTAAGTCAATGTGTTAATTAAGGGGACACTGTTGTTGGGGGTTTGGGTGAGAAAAAAGTGTTGCCACATAGGCAATACGTAGGCGTACTTTTTCTCACCCAGAAATGCTCAAAACGGGTGTAATGAACTCAGACCATGTGTAGTGGGCGTTTTTTGCCCTCAATACCGTCCAATCACGCCGGCAAGGCCGCCCCCTGGGCGTGTTACGGCGTTTTCTTACAAAAAAAATTGGGGAGTGTGTTTTTAATCACGCCGGAGAAGAAAGTGGTGGCCAATGAGTGTGATCATTTTCTTTGTTTGGCCAATAACAATTTTTTATGGTTTTTTTTATTTAAATTCTATTTACACCCCTTTTAACATAATGTCCCACATCCCACTACACCCATTTTATAAAACGCCCCATAATGCCCCATTGTTGACTGGGTTGCCACATGACACAAAACACCCAATGGTGGGGTGTAAACCACTACACATAGTCTAATAGGAGGGGCTTAACTTAAAATAAAAAATTATACATAACTTAAAATAAAAAATTACAAATGGTTAAAATTAAAACTCTTGTTAAATTAAAAAAATAATACATAAATGGTTAAAATTAAAACTGTGATTAAAGTTTTGCTTGATGTTAATATATAGAAAAAAAAAACTTTTTACTTATTTTGTTTATTTATTTTGAATGTGTTTTAGGTGAAAACTAGGCCTATGTTTGGTTAATAGTGGGCCAAGGCTTTTTTTTAAAGCCCACAAAACATTCATATTAGTTTATAGGTTATCTTCTTTCCCTTTTCTCTTTTTTCATTGTGGGTGTGGAAATACAGCGTTGTTGCCAGTTCATACTCACAAACTATCCAGTGCCCCGCGTTGTGAATGGTGTTGTGCTTGGGACTTGAGGATTTCCAATGGCGTGGGGGCAAATATCTGGGTGAGGTGGAGGCTCTTGATTGGTGAGTGTAGTTTAGGTTTGTTTTGATTTGTTGATGTTTATTTTCTTTTTAAATTTTTTATATTATCTTCCACGCCACTTTCCACCCCATGTTTTTTTCTCCATGCCACCATGCTGACGTGGTTGCCACATGTCGCTCCACGCCCTTCCTTCAAGCCCCTCCACACCGTATAGTCTAATTGTTATTGTTCCCTGGAGGGTGGAAGTAAGGGAACACTGCTTCCATACATTTTTTTTATTTTTCATGCTAATTGCACCAAATCCTATGCACTTCTAACGTCCACTTTCCCCGCCCTCACGTCGTGGCTGTCCCTCTGACTGTTGCCCTGCTCCCACACTCACGCCGGTATGTTATGGTGTGTTGGGTGTTGTTGGTCCGCCATACATTTTTTTATCTTTTGCAATTCAATTTTTTATTTTCATTTTGGTCCACCATACTTTTCATCTTTCCCAAGTTTCCGTTTCGTTCTAAATTTTGTGAGTTAACGCACCGCAACGTGCGTGCGTGGTTGAACATTTTTTGTATATTTTTTCTCATTTGACTGGCCCGTCTCAACACATCTATTTTTCTCCGTTTGACAAGTTCATCGCAATGTGCGAGTTCTGGATTGACTTAGTTATTTTTTCTATGTTTTATGTTTCGGTTTAATTTCTCTGCAACGAGTGTGCGTGATTAAAAGATTTTACATCTACTTTTCTCTCGGTGTTATTTTTATCCGTTTTTATTTATTTTGTTTTTACGAGCTTTTCCGGTGTTGATGGTCACTGACAGTGATATAGCATTGGTACTACTTGACACAGTTTTACGACAATCGTCGCAACGCAAACATCTTAAACTCACAAGTCTATAGGCTACAATATTTTAAAATATGTAAGATTGTTTCTATTTTTTGTTCTTTAAAATGATAACCCCTCTTATCTCATTTTATATATCATTTAAAACTAAACTAGCAATAACACATGTGCGCGTTGCGTTGCGGGTACACCGTAAATAGAGAATAAATTAGTCCAAATGTTATTTTATGCGTTAATCATATAAAAACGTACTTTTCGACGTATCTGATTGTGTTTAGTGTGACCTATATAAGCATTGCGATTGAATCAAAACATAAAGTAAATCGAGTTTATACCATACAATCATAACGTATTACATGTGATCCGACTCATACATTGAAAACATCAGCGGGTATAAAGGAAAAACGACACATGTAATCAAAAGGGAGTAATTAGAGCTTTTGAAAAAAAAGGAAAAAGTAAAATATGACTCCACTCGGTTCGAAACAAAATTTACGAAACATACATAAAAAAGCACGAAAACAAATTATATTTGACCTAACTCGTTTTCAAAAATAGTTTACGTTGAAACGTATACCAACTCGAATTTATAGCAAAACGCACATAAAAATATACACGTAAAAATGGTTTTTTTAAGCGAAAACGTATTATATTTGATCTGACGCGTTTCTAGAAAACGTTTACGTCAAAAATAGAGCAATCGAATTTATACCGACACGTATATAAAAATGTGCATGTAACTGTGCCAAGTAGCACCAATGTCACATCACAGCTAGCGACCACCAACATCGGAAAAACTCGTAAAACTAAAATAAATATAAAAGGAAAAATTAATATTGGACGAAAAACAGACATAAAATCGTTGAACCACGCACACCCGTTGCGGTGTGTTAGTGCGAATAAATTAAAATGAAAAACGTAGAAAAGAATAAATAAGTCAATCTAGAACACGCACGTTGCGACGAATTCGTCAAACGGGGAAACAGACGCGTTGCGATGCGCCTGTCAAACGGAAAAAATTGACGAAAATACGTTGAACCTCACACGCACGTTGTGGCATGTTAACTCGTAAAATTTAGAACAAAAAACTTGCGAAAGATGAAAACTCTGGGGGACTAAAGTTGAAAATAAAAAGTGTTGGGGTTAAATTGCAAAAGATGAAAGCTTTAGGTTAAAAGTTAAAAAAGCAAAAAGGTTAAAATGCAAAAGATGAAAACCTTTGGATTAAAAGTGAAGAATTAATTTTTTTTTTTTTTGAAAAACTCCCCATGCATGGGGTACAACACCAATAAGCAAAAATTTGTTGATAATTTATGATATGTAAATATGAAACTACTTTTTTTTTATTCTTTAGATTTGCAATTTAGGGTGAAGATCAAATAGGAAGTTTATTTTGGCTAGGAAGGATAGGAAGCAATAGGAATAGGACATGTGGCAAAATTTAAAATAAAGAGAAAGGGTATTTTAGTCAATCTTATCATTTCTTCTTCCTTCTTCTCCCCAGTAACTTCAAAACCCACCATTTTCAAAACCCACCATCTTCAACCATTTCTTCACTTTCTATCTCAATAATCACTACATTATTGTACGATTTTCGTCACCAATCAAGGATTCAAACATCCGATCAACGTGTTCTTCAGCTTTTTTGAAGAAAACCCAGTTTAATTTCATACAAAATCTCGTTTTTTCCGATGATTTTGAAGATAATCACTCGATCCGTTCGATTCGATCGCTGATAAGTGTTTCAATCATTCAAATTTCGTCAATCGTTGAAGAAATCGACTTCGATCCATGTAAGAAATTCTTTAATTTCATTTTTACGATCTGGGTTTTTTATTTAGGGGCTGTTTGGCAACATCTGAACCAATAAGTGCTGAATGAATAAGAGGTCTGAATGGGTAAGAGACTCTGAACCAATAAGTGCTGAACCAGTAAAGTGCTGTTTGATTACACCTCTGATTGACTGTGTAAAATGACATTTTTACCCCTCTGAACTACTTTGTGCTTAATGAAATATATGTAAATGTAAACTTAAACACCATTGAGTTTATCAGAAAAATATAAGAAATAATGTCACAATAAATCAAATTTTGGCTATTGGTTGTGTACATATGAAAGCATAGTGTTGGTGGCAGCCCTAAACATACTTCTCTTCTAAAACCCTAATCCCCTGTTTTATGTATAAACACATCATTATAAAATAGTTTTCTGTTCTTATCTTCAACAACCACAACACAAACAAAGAACACAAAAGTTCAAAATTTTATCAACGCCCAATTAACACATCAGTTTTTCTCCAAAAAAAAAGGGACCAAAATCAAATCAACAAATAAAACCCACAACTTAAAGATCAAGAAAAGAAAAAAAGAACCCATTTTTATGAAACGAAGATGGCTGCGAAGAGAGCCGGAGCAGAAACCTTACTTGTTTCTTGAACCCCAGATGGCTGCGAAGCAGAGCCGGAGCAGGTGCGACAGGGCCGTCTTCGAGCCGGAGCAGGTGCGACATGGTGGAGGAGGCCGGTGGAGGAAGTAGGTGGAGATGGAGATGGAGGCGTGATGTGTGAACAGAGGTTTCTTTTTTGTAGAGGAAAGGGTATATTTGAGAGAACTTTCATTCAGCGACTTATAATATCTGAATGAATCAGATCTGAATAGAACCATTCAGAGGTGGGCTTTTTACTGAACCAAACAAGTATGCCTATGACCAGTTCAGAGGTTTCCTCTGAATGGATCCATTCAGTGACAAACAAACAGCCCCTTAGTCATTGCGTTTTACGATCTTAGCGGGGGTCCGGGGGCAGCGCCCCTGGTAGCAGGGTCCCAGGGGCAACAGCCCCTGGCGGGGTCCAAGGGGCAGAGCCCCTGGCTGGGGTTGAGCTGCATTCGAAGACAGCCTTTTGATCTCCTACTTCCTGGTTCAGACAATTCACAGACATTTTTAGGCCATTGCGTTTTAGAACTAATACATTTTTATGTGTTTTCTGGCCATTACGTTTTAGAAAAACACATTTTTGAAGTGTTTTTAGTCATTGCGTTTTAGGCAAAACACATTTTTATGTGTTTTCCGTCCATTGCGTTTTAGAGAGAACACTTTCTTTTGTTTTTTTAGGCCATTGCGTTTTAGAAATGAGACATTTTTAAGTGTTTTCTGGCCATTGCGCTTTATAAATAAGACATTTCTTTGTGTTTTTGGTCCATTGCGTTTTAGGTAAAACACATAAAATGTGTTTTCAGTCCATTGCGTTTTAGAAAACAAACATTTTAAGTGTTTTCTGGCCATTGCGTTTTACAAATAAGACATTTCTTTGTGTTTTTTGGTGCATTGCGTTTTAGGTAAAACACATTTTCATGTGTTTTCAGTCCATTGCGTTTTAGAAAGTACACTTTCTTTTGTGTTTTTAGGCTATTGCGTTTTAGAAATAACACATTTCTTTTTGTTTTCTGGCCATTGTGTTTTACAAATAAGACATTTTTTGTGTTTTTGGTGCATTGCGTTTTAGAAAAATATCATTTTTTAGGTTTTTTTTTTCTATTGCTTTTTATGCAACTGGGTTTTAGAAAAAAAAAATCGAAAATATAGCAATAGTATACTCGTTTTAAAGATAAAAAACGCTCGTTTTTTGGTGCAATTTTTATAAAAAAAAATAATGTCGTATGACAGAGTTATTAACGTTTAAAAAATGAGGGGAATTGGATGAGAGAGAAACTATTGCCTTGGATTGACTAGAATGCCCCTAAACAAACTCACGCGCCTCTTTTCTTCCCTTCAATTTCTCTCATTTAATCTTAGCCCTTGATTAACTAAATGGATGGTCAAGATCACTTCCTAGCATTCTTAGCCAAATAAACTTCCTATTATATCCTAACCCCTGCAATATAAACAAAATATAAAATATGCAACAAACAAAATTGGAGTCTGAATAAATGAAATTTTGAAAGAATTTTTTTCTTTTTGAAATCTAATCTAATCACCGAATCAAATCCCTCATTCAAACGGTTGACAACATAATCAAATTAGTTCTGGACAGGTATACTAATGGTATAATGATATGAGGAATTCTTCAGACCTCGTCTAATTTGGCACTTGCACACATTCCACCAACCAAAAACAATAGAATGTGAACATTTTTTATCTTGATAAATATTCTTCGTTTGGTCAATCTCGAAGTAATTATGAACACATCATGCTCAAGAAAATAAATCATTCATAACTTTTTTTTAAGATTTAAGTGAACCGTGTCACAAGGTTAAATCTAAGACTTAGCTATGAAATTTTACTTTCATCTACAATCAAAAGTTTTACACTCAAAAATTTTAACACGACTAGATAATATTTGTGGTCATATATCCTTTAGGAGCTTGATCTCCGGTGGTGGATATAGAGTGTAATAAGGGGTAACCTCCGTTGCCACTTAACGCTTCGACGGCAATGCAAATTTTCGAAAAAAATGATGTTTTTTTATTTCTTTACCCCTTTAGAAATTTGATTTTTGAAACGTTGCCTAATAATGATTTTCTAGATTCGTCACTTTTGATCTCCTCTCTAAATGAATAGAGATTTGATTAATGCTTTATTCTTTTTTGGAAGAAAAATATTTTGTAAATATTTTTTTCTCTTAAGATGAAGACAAGAGCTAGAAAGGAAGCTGACCTGTGTCATATCTATTAAATTGAAAACTCTTCCATCTTTTTTCACAATAATATAAAACATAACCAGAATTCTTAATACTCATATTAAAAAAATTATTTTAGCTATAAGACAAACCCATGTGATTCTTGCTTTATGTTACTGTTTTGATATAAAGAAATTAGATATCATTATAGTTTGTTTTTTAAGTGTTACGTTCATTCTCATGATTGAAAGGAAATTGAGAATTATCTCTATTCCAGCTAGGGGTGATTAATATACAAACACTAGGTTGGTTTGAGAAAAAGAAATGTGTTAGAAATAACTCGTTGATGTCGTCTTATGGATCATTTGGTAACATTACCAATATGACATAACTAGTTCCTGACAATTACTTGATGGTAGTAATTATAATTATTGATTAGTTTAAGGGGCAATTATGATTTTCCTTTAGGTACCTTTAATAGAGAATGTAAAGAGTTTTCATAACCGATCACTATTCATGATCATCATTCATTTTTTATGTTAAATATATATTGATCATAAGGCATGAAAGCTCCATAAGAACACTAATACTAAAATACTAAAATTCTCTCTAAGGTGATCCATCAACCCAAGGTACCATAACGAGAATCATGACCTGATCTTCGTCTTCAAAGATGACCACTCCCACAAGTAAGTGTCTCTAACTTGGTATCTATATTTACGTTATGATTAAATAAACATGATTAGGTTATATATTTTGACCCATGTTTAAAGATATAATCAACATGTGGTATCAGAGCAATGTTGATTATATGAATCCGATCATGTTAATTATTTGTTGCCCTGTTTTTGCTCAATCGATTTTATGTTTTGCGATTCATAATTATTGTTATCTTCAATGGCGTATTAACAAATCGATCTTATGAAACTGGAAACTAAATCATTAAAACATTGATTTGTTTCTATGGTCGGTGAATTGGTTTTCTTGAAGCAATCAGAACTAGCAAATCACCATGGTAAAATCAATTATTTCTTTAGTCAGAATTATGTGACGTTTCTTATTCTAGAAATACTCATTAGTTGCACTTCATGAATTGATTGAATGGATGATGTAATTCATTAAATATGCATAAGTTAATTGACTAAAATGATTTTTACCCATAAATTAAATATGCATATAATTTGGCTTTCATCCACATGTACTAATCGGTAACTAGAACGTTTCTTTATTTGTTATCTCCATATATGAGCAATACGTGAATGTTGATTTTTTTAGTGGATTCAAATAACAAAAGGGACTTATTCAAATTCTTAGAAATACTTATAAAGTGCAAATGCCCAACTAGTATTTCATCCCTAAAATAATGAAAGTCTAAAAGAATTTTATGATCTGTGATTTTGTCAAAAATCTAGTACTCAAATTTATTTTTTACTCTTATGTCTTAAAATAAAAAGTTTGGCATAAAACTATATAATGGTAACTTCAGTGAAAGATTAAGTGATTAATCCCAACGGTGCGCCATTTGATATGACATTGAAGTTTAAATGATACCATTTTATGTAATTATGTGTATAGTTATACAATTACTTGCGAATGGCCCAACTTTAATTTATGACATTTTATGTTATTAGATGTATTGTTGGATAATGAACCCAACAACTAATTGTTTGATGATACACATGATAAATTATTAGCCTAATTTACATAAATATTTCATTTATGGCCCAAAGGTGTTATGTTATATTTATGTGCTTTACCTTATTCTTTATGTACGTTCATCATGAAACATGAATTTTGGTCAAAGCCAAAGCGAAGCCAAAGTTCATGTAGAACATTGAGATAGTCTATATTCATGTGTGTTCGTAATATATGAATTTTGGTCAAAGCCAAAGCGAAGCCAAAGTTCATATAGAACACTAAAGATGGTCTATTATTTATATGGTTCATAATGTTTGAATTTTGGTCAAAGCCAACGCGAAGCCAAAATTTAGGTAGAACATTAAGCCGAGGTTTATTATTTTATATCGTTCATAATGCATGAATTTTGGTCAAAGCCAAAGCGAAGCCAAAATTCAGGCAGAACATTAAGTTGGTTTTATTTATTTATGTTCATAATACATGAAATTTGGTCAAAGCCAAAGCGAAGCCAAAGTTCATGTAGAAGAATAAGCCAGTCTATTATATATGTTCATAATGCATAAATTTTGGTCAAAGCCAAAGCAGAGCCGAATTTATTTAGAAGATCAAGACAATCTGTTATTTATGTACGTTCATAATGTCTGAATTTTGGTCAAAGTCAAAGCGAAGCCAAAATTCAGGTAGAACCTTAAGTTAGTCTATTATTTTTGGTGTTATAGTAGACTATATCTTCAATATAATAATTTGTGTCTGCCTTACTTGATTACCCCATAATGTAAATCACTCCAAGCTTCTTCTTAAGTTTGTATCTCATCTATTTCATCCACTCTAATTTCAAAACCTAAAATGTTTTGCTTATTAAAGAGTTTCTACAAAATTTCCTCTTGTTGGATTGTTGATTATTTCTTAAGATATGATAATCCTACTGCTCTTTTCTGATAAAAGTTTTACAGAAGAAAACTAGAGCATGACTAGTGGGATAAGTCAAACATTATATCTCTTATGATAATCAAGAACTCACTTAATTATTGTTATCATGTGAGCTATTCTAGATTCTAAATTTCCTAAGACTAATTTATTTTCTTTGTAAGAATCAAAATAACTCCTAAGACACATGCATTACTCTAGATTCTTACTATAAAGTTAGTGGCATATCTGAATACATCATCATGTACAATACCATGACCCATAATTTAAAGGTTTACACATGGAAATCAGTACACTTTTTCGGTGCATTACATATAACTTTTCCACTAATACCATAAGTTGCCTTAAGAATCATCTATACCACTCAAGAGTACCAAAGGAAAATGAGTGTGTTGATTAGCAGCATATATACAGGAAAAGGAATGCATGAAACTGGAAAATTAGATGTTGTTCATCTCACCGCCACTAAACCTAAAAGGAGGATACTTTAAAGATTTGGAGACAGTGTACAAGTTCTACTTCCAGCTATAAGTTTCTTCAAAGGAAAGTCTCACTGCAGACTTATGTCATTAAACTAGACATGAGCATCGAGACTATCCATAATTCAATGGGACAGCTGGCTAAGATAAGTAGTTAGATACTTATGATATTTAAGTCTGCTAATGATAATATTCCAATTAACACATGATGGGTTAAGCCTAGTTCTATACGGTTACTTACCAGAAATCAACAAATAATTAATATGAGAGTTAGTGACAAAATTTTATGTTAAGACTATAAGAACCATAATAAACTGTTTTATAATTGTGCTTTATGATACCTTATATATTCTGTAGATTATTCAGAATTTAGTATCAATATAAAAGCTACATTATGACAGTTGTGAGGTTTGCATGGTTAAAACAAAGTCACTCTTACCTTAAACCCTCATATTGTTTGTCATCTCAATCTGGATAGAAACCTTACAAGATAGAACTAGATGATGCTACACTTTTCCACAACCTTTTGTTATCATGAAAATGAAAATTTAACAAAAGAAAAATGAGACTTACAAATTCCATCCATTAAGACCAAATTTCATGAGAAATCATGACTAGGTTAATGAAGGATGAAATATTATCAAATCTCATTCTTAGTGACTTATGAGCATGTGTTATAAGCCTTAATATTTAATGGCTAAGGGAATAAATTAAGTTCCATTAGAAATTATATTTCATTGGAACTTATCCCGAAATGGAATATTCAGACATTATTCATTTATCATAATATTTACTTGTGTCTAATATGTCTCTAATGGATCAAGGCATTAAAGAAATTAATTCATATATACTATGATTCCTTCTAAATATGTCCCTCAAAATTTTTTTAAACATCTGGACATTAAGGAAATCAAGTTTAACATATATGACATGTTCCCACAGCACGTAAATCATTGAAACTTATCTTGTAGCATTCCTAGAGATCTAAAATGTTAGTGGGAGCATTAAATGTCTTTATCTTAACTTGCGAGAGTTGCAAGAGGTAGGGGAGTGAAAACTTGTTGTTACCTCAATTTGTACCACTCTAGATTATTGTGAAGCATCTTACAATATCTTTAAGAAACGATAAAGACTATAAGAAGAAGTTGATTACTGTTACCTTGATTTTGTAATATTCAAAAGAAACTAAAAGTCAATTTGGGGTAATCCTTATGTCTGCGGACAAATCTTACTCATGGAGGAGTCATAAGAAACTGTTAACAACAACCTAAATTACAATGACATAATATGTTGTTAATTAACAACGTAATTGTCTCTAAATGTTGTTGAAATTTTATCAGTGGACTCATAAACTTATTAACTCCATATAAATACTATATTGAAAACTTACTGTGAAAAGTCAGCTACCTTATTTCCTCGAACAATAACAGTTCGAGAGGTGCTGCATTATACTTCGATACAAAATTATTGTTCGTTTATGAACAAGAAGAGGAAACTAAATATTTGTATCGAATACATTTACATTCATGATATGCTTGCGGATCCGATAACTAAGGTCTACACTCGAAGTCTTTCTAAGAGCTCATAATAAAGACGAGTTTACTAAAGGCCTTACATAATAGCATATCGTACGTATGAATGATTAGTTATTATTTTTCCTCAATTACACAATTTTTTTGTCTATAAATACGTATGTGCACCTGATGACGTATAAACAAGAATTATACAAATTAATTTCAAAGGGCTTACCTCAGTCATTTTGGTCTTAAATTTACGTATGTTTTGATTTGGGGTTGTAACATGATTAATGGGGGTCTTGAGTTGACAATAACTCAATGACTGTATTTTTCTATTGCAATTTCAATTTGAAACATTGATTAATGTTTTAACTTGGCCAAACTTACTTATACATATCACAAATGATCACTCGGCCAAGTGGGAGAATGTTAGAAATAACCCGTTGATGTGGCCTTACGGATCATTTGGTAACATTACCAATATGACATACTAGTCCCCGACAATTACTTGATGGTAGTAATTGTAATTATTGATTAGTTTAAGGGGCAATTATGATTTCCCTTTAGGTACCTTTAATAGAGAATGTAAAGAGTTTTCATAACCGATCACTATTCATGATCATCATTCATTTTTTATGTTAAATATATATTGATCATAAGGCATGAAAGTTCCATAAGAACACTAATACTAAAATACTAAAATTTTCTCTAAGGTGATCCATCAACCCAAGGTACCATAACGGGAATCATGACCTAATCTTCGTCTTCAAAGATGACCACTCCCACAAGTAAGTGTCTCTAACTTGGTATCTATATTTACGTTATGATTAAATAAACATGATTAGGTTCTATATTTTAACCCATGTTTAAAGATATAATCAACAAAATGCATATGAATTCATTAAACTCATCTCAAATTAGAGAAATACTACGGTTAAAACGGGTCAATATTTACATATTGCAAGTGATTTGTAGTCTATATTTTATATTTCAAATATATTTCGTAATTAATTAAACTAGTTGCACTAACATAAACTATGGTGCATAAACTAATATATTATTATTATCAAGAAGTTAAATGATCCCAGACGCCCATTTTCAAATATCAATTACATATGCTTCAAAAATCATAACACGCCTCCATCAAACATATACACAAAACGTCCTCCCTTTTGCTAACCATTCCTTTCCAACTCTGCAATGTGTTTCCGTGATAGACAAAGTTTATATGACAATTAAAACATTAGTATGTTAGAAATATGATTGGATAACTAATTACACCCATGATTTTCTTTTTTATTTGAAATAAGATTGCATAACTAAAATATTAATATGTATTATTAAAAAACAATATACATTAAGAATTTATATTTTTATTTTGTATTAAGATTACGAATAATCCAAAACATTAGTTTATTTCATTTTCAATTTTGAATAATTTTGACGGTAAAAGAAGTAATAAGCCAATCATGGAGTTTTTTTAATATATTTTAGTGTGCAATATTTTATATATTACTTATATTTTATAAGCAAATACTTACAATGGCAGATACATGAATTTTTGGTAGAAGACGGTAATTAGCCGGAGCTAAAAGGTTTTTCTTAACTGTGAATATGTCCCTTTACTTTACACTAAAATTCTAAATTACTCTTCTTTATCTAAGTTTGAACGTAGAATCTCCGTTCTAAGTAGGCTCGCCCCATATTAATTGTCTTAGAGCTAAAAGAGTAAAAGGTGTGTTAAAAATACCAAAGACAGCCAATGACCTTGTGGTACAGTGGTGGAAAGTGCTTGAGTTCTCGAAAGAGGCTCAGGTTCAATCCCCACTCACTGCAAGTGAGGTGGTAAGGTTTACCCATCTTGGTGGGGTTCCTGACTGGGGTCACGGGTTCGAGCTTGGCAGTCGGGATTAAGTTTCCACGAGGTGCGAGGAAGGGCTCTGCACTGCACTCCCCCACATTCGAACCCGAGTGGCTGTGCTTTCGATAAAAAGGGTTGAAGCGCAGTCGGCAGTGGGTTTACAATCGACCTACACCTTTCAAAAGAAAATACCAAAGACACAAAAAAATTAATAAGTAATATAGTAAAATGTCATTTGAGTTCATGTGGTTTAGTTATTTTCGTCAATTTCATTTAAAAGTTTTTTTTTCCTCGCATCTGGATCTTTCTTGTTTCAAAATCTTGTTAGTTTAATCAATTTCTCGTATATGGGTTCCTGCAATTAATTTTTTTTCGTCATCTTGTTTAACTTATTTCAGAGTTAAAATTTTTTATATAAACTAAAAGTAGAGTGTTATATACAAATTTGTGAACTTCGATAAACAAAACTTCATTTAGGTGGTATTTGTTTTTTTTTAAAGATCTGTGTAGGCTCTTCTGTCTGCGTCATACAGACCATGCGCAAGCATTGTCATCTGCAGACTGTTTGTTTTTTCGAAGATGTTTCATCAAAAAAACATATGCGCGAGCTCTTCTTGCTGCAGACGTGGCCCAGCCACTTCTAAGATCTTCTAAGGTCTGTAGAGGGTTAAACATCACCACCCACTACCACCGTCCACCCCTACCACCGTCCACCACCCACCACCATCTACCGTCCACCACCTACCTCTGTCCATCACCACCACCGTCCACCACAACCACCTACTGTCCACGTCCACCACCCACTACCACTATCCACCACCAGTTTATTTTAGAAGTCTGCATACGTTAAAAAACAAACAACATTTTTCTTGCAAATTGCAGATGTTTGGTCCATCTCTTCTTCTACAGATGTGGTCCGCAGACTACAAACATTTTACCTTTTGAAAAACAAACATCACCTTAATGAATTTTACTAGTACTTAATATGTTAAAGTTAACTTTTCATTTAAAAAAATTTGAGTTTTTATAACAATATTGACCCTGCAGATTGTCTTGTTGTTTTCCTAAAAACAAAGATATATAATAATGATAATTAGTATTTTTTCCCATCGCGAGTTGCAGTGGAACCAGGAAATGAAGCATAATAAAAAATATACAGTCGATTATCTTAACTTCTAAGCTTTTGAGCTTCATAATAATATGATTGATTGTATATTAACATGAGATACAAAATTTACAATCAATTATTTTACGACGTAATATACCTAGGTCTAATCTAGTTTAATGACACCCTTATGAACTTCATGACGCGTGTAAAGTGTGTCTACGGCCACTTGCAATTCCGCTTAAGTTTTATGGATGTTACCACCTTCTCTGTTAGTTCAGTAATATTTTGTGTGATTTGACGATCCGACACGATGACATCCTCTAGCATCTTTTGGATTTGCTCAAACACGGTGTGATTTTCACCTGAATAAGACATTCTAACAAAAATACAAATACCATATACATAAGCAAAACAAAGTGAAGATAAATATATGTGATAAAGAAGGAGAGTAAGAAACCCCAAAACTAAAAACATGTTTCACAAATGAAACCCAAGATCACGACCATTGGTATTTGTTGTAATGTGGCTCAGACAAGGGAGGTTATCGTGGCTGCAAATAAAAGAATTGCCATGACATAACAATAACAACCCCCCCCCCTTTCATCATCATCGCCACGAAAATGAAACTTGTTACAACATCTTTTGTCTGTTAGGCCTAAAGTAGGTTATTGTGACTACAAACAAACCAATAGCCATGCCAAAACAACCATACCTTTTTTGTGACCATTGCCTTCTCATAGCAAAGTTGATAAAATTTGTCAAAAAGTGGTAAACCTTGCATTAGAAAGTTATATAAACAGCTACAGTAACTACTCCTCACAGAAAGAGGCAAAAAGGCTTAAATAGCCCAATGAAGAAACTTCATGATCTAAAAATTTATACAAACAACCATAGTAACCGAGCCTTACATAAAAATGATTAGTAAATAAAGGATAGTGGATAACCTTAGGCTTCGCGACAACCTAGGTTACTAAACACATATTGCAAGCATTAAACAAGTAACATATAGGACTGAATCAACTATCAAGCTCAAGATTCAGGGACAGTCATTTTCCCCCACTAGAATTTGAAACACGCATGACATTGCGGGAACCACATGACCAACATAGGGCTCATACAAACATCACAATCCAATAATGAAAAAAAAAACCTTAGGATTCCCAAAAATTGAAGTCAGCTGGGGTTGCCTTGTAAAATGCATATGACTATCACGGTAGTTTGACGACCATTACATGGCTAACAAAGCGAAAATTAGGGTTTAGTTTGGAGCTAAAGTAGGCATCATAGAGTAAACAATAATCAAACATCCAAAACCCTAAAGACATGTTGTAGCCAAAATCGGAAATTGCATGAACATCACAAAGTTAACAAAGCGAAAATTATGGTTCGGTTTGGAGCTCAGGTAAGCATCATAGTGTCAACAATAATCAAACATCAAAAACCCTAAACAAATGCCGCCACAAAAGATAAATTAGGGTTTCTCATACGGTATAAATTCATTTGCATGTCACCATCAGCGGCCCCAAGTTAGAGGTATAAACACATTTCTGTCGTCTACAACGACGGAAGAAACCGTCAACCAGAAACAGTGAGCTCCAAGTCATGAGCGGCCGGGAAAAATACCACTAAGCGACTGACCTATGTGGTAACGATCTTCGGAAACAGAACATTGATCGGGAATAGGACGAAGGTTGAAGACATAGACAAACATATGGCAAACACAAAAGACGCTAAAAGGTTTAAATAACCCAAAAATTAAACGTGTCGTTAGGGGAGACATGTGCCTACATACCAAACAAATGTATAAAAGACTTGTACAACCAAAGTTAACATGCTTAATAAGGAAGTACAAACTGCTATAGTAACCAACACCCACATAGAAGATTTGGTAATTAACTATGGTTTAAACTAGTTTATGTTTAGGTGAATTAGTGTTTTTTAATTACATAATATATGTAACACCTCGAAATTTTGTGTCCAATAATGTGTTGACACGTGTCATGAGTTTACACGTGGTATGAAACATTAAATAAAGGACTAGAGTTGACAAACCTTGAAAGTATGTAAATTCGAGGATTAGAAATGTCAACGAGGGGTAAATATACTGTATAGTAACCCTAAATGATGCTCGTACCTTCAAACGAATAAATCATGGATCGTACGGAGCGAAACGCGGGAGAAAGTGAGAGATTACAAGCTACAGGGGTTAATTGTGTCAACATGTTCAATTTATACCTCTAAGTGACCCTTTGACGAACCCGAGGCTTTGTAACAGTAAAATACGCTCACTAGAATATACGATATAAATTTCGCGAAGTTCCGGTATAAAACGAGAAAGTTATGATCAAATTCGTATGCAAGGGGTTAAAAGCGTCAACAATAAAAGTTAAGGATTTTCGGATAGTAATTAAACTAACCGGGGACTTAACAATGCGGGTAAAAGTCACGAGGCCCTTAATTGTAAATAATCGAGGGCCAAATCGCAAGGTTACCCCTTCGAAACCGAAAGGTCAGGTTAATGATTACAAAAGATTTGAAAATCTTGGAAATCAACCCTCAGGCGGGCCGCGTTAAGGAAACGGGTGAGCTAATGCGGGCCGCGCGCCATTTGAAGATTCGTTTACTGACTTAAGGATTCAGGCGGCCCGCGTCTGTGTTGCTTTAATCCTAAAGCGGGCCGCGTGAAGGTCCCAGATGCAGAAAGTTTGGACAGATTCAATGTTTGAGCTTGTAAACGATCATTGATGCATTAATTGAAGCATGGGCGCCCTCTACATGTCCCCTAGCACTATAGGACACCTGCTGATCATCCATGAACCATTGTAGAGTGAGTTGTAATGATCTTATGCCAAAATTTTCACTATAAAAGGCAATGCATTGCACCAATGTTCAACACACCTCAAACCTGCCTTCTAGTTCATCTCTGGAGCTCTAAAGCATTCCTCTAACATCTCTAGTCGTGCACCAAGCTTCTGTAAGTATGCCTACCCTTTTGTGGCTTAGTTTATGCATAGTTTAGCTTAAAAGTCAATCCGTCGTAATTAACGATTGACTTTGCGATAAATCACAAATGGTCCAGTGATTTGTCGAATCAAAGATAGTTATATGTTGGTAATCATGTGGGCTTTAAACCCCTAAAAGGGCACCCTCTGATTCCCACTCTAACTAGTCCGAATGTCGAGTCAAACGTGCTTAGAAAAAGTCAACAGAAATGCTCTTTTGCGATTTCATGCATAATTAGTAATGTAGATGGTGTGTAACCTGTTTTAACACTCATAAAATATGATAATAAGTATATTAACTAGTCTAAGCTTGTTTGATCCGACCATTTACTGTTTTGACCCGGTTCGGAGCCGAAAGTCGCAAAACGTTGACTTTTGCTTTGACTTCAGTTCTGACCCGTTAAAGTATGATTTAGATATGCCTTAGGACTCTCTTAGGACCAGGTTACATGATGGTATAGCCCTCTGTGACCGGTTCGTTGTTTATCCGAGTCTTCTACACCTTTCCGTTAAATGCTTAAAAGTTGACCGTAACGCCCTTTTTAATTTAAAACGAGAATTTCGGACATATGAAAGGATCATAACCTTAGTTACTGATTTCTAAGCATGTCCCTAAAATTTCACGTCAATCCGAGGTCCAGAATAGGAGTTATGCTAAATAGCGCAAATTACGGAAACTTTAGTAATTAAATAGCGCAATTAGCATAACGCCTATCTAAACCCAGATTTCGATACCAAACCTTTTACATACTGATGTAAAATAATATTTTGGGATTTTTAAAGATTTTTAATTATTTTTAACCTGCTCATAACCTGCGGTTATGGCAACGGTTTGGTAAATACCGAATATACCCTTTTCGGCCATAACTTGAGTTCTACAAGGTCTTTTGACCCGATTCCAGTTGCTACTGATTTTAAATAATAAATAAAGTATTTTGGACTTTATAAGCTGTTCGGGAAACATAGATTTCCTGTAGAACTCAGAAACCTCTTTATAAATATTTAAAATGACCGAAATACCCCTACGGGGCATAAAATGAACTTAAACTCATTACGGGCATTATGGAAGGTATCCTACTGATACCACAACCTCTTTAAAGCATATTGACTTGGGATACTAGTGTAGGACTCTTACGGTTACCCGTTGCGCCTTTTGCGCGCACGGTTCGGCTTATGTAACTAGTTTACATAAACTAGCCGAAACGGGTCAAACCATATTGTTTTGACCCCAAAATCCAGAGTGTGGTTATTATACCCATATAAAACAAGTCTTCAAACTTGTTGGGTCCAAATCACATTCCATTCCCGGTTTTCGCCTTTCACGCGATTAAACCGTAATTATCCTTTGAAACTGACCGGTCTAAGCTACGGCTAAATTAAAGACCCGTTAGGATTCTAATAGGTTATGTTAAACCTTCGTTCCAGAATAGGAGACCAGTAAAAGCTATTTTCAATTTATTCGATTAAGGATTTATACTTGCAAAGGTAAATACTTTTAACTTATTTTCCGTTATACGGGCTTGGGTTACGGTATATAGCATACCGCTTGATCGGGCATCAAATTCTCCACCATTGAGTGGGTAATTGAATAAATTTGATTGGCTCGTTTAAACAGTCTTGTTACTTAAAAGCCTTTGGGGGGTTAATGACCATGTCCCGGATATCCCTGGCAGCATTTTACGAAATGGCCACGACCTAAGCGCGGAGTGTAGGCGTACACTCGTCAGTGCATAAATAGTTGATGTGGTGTGTCTATTAATGTCACGGCCCCCGGCCCGGTTTGACCCGTTTCAGGAGCCGCGGGACAGAAGTCCCGTGATATTTATTTATGTGATTTATTTAGCAGCGGAACTTTTATCATCAGGATCGTTTTAAAGCTAAAGAAAACTTTCCCGATTATTTTATATTTCACAACTCGGGATAAAACCCCGGTAATTTACAATAACTTGGTTTTACTGAGAAATCTTTATTTTTACAAAACATAATTCATTATTTTATAATGTGCCACTATTTTAAGCCTGCACTGCTTCCCAGCACTTTTCCTGAATTACAATAGATCACCTGAAACATGTTTGAAAAAGGTTTTGTCAGTGGGAAATACTGAGTGAATCATTCAGTTTTCTGAAAACGACACATTTATTATAATTTACAGTATTAAGAGTTTTTACATATGTTTCAGATATCTACCAACTACCCACAGTATTTGTCACTCGACCGGATCTGTGACTGTGGTCATATCACCATTGGCTGCCCCAATGAATGACGTATATCACTTAATTTTAGGTTCGCCTACCTAATGTGATTAAAACAGTAGTAATGTGCACAATACCCCACATACTGGCTGTAATTTGGTGATTACATAAACTTAATCACTGTAATTTATAATTCTGGAAAATAATTTGGAGTATTGTAAAACAGTTGATAAAAAGAGAATGACTCACATTGCAGATTTAGCACGGACAGAATATGGATTAGCCTTGTTAACCTAATTTAATAATAATGCACACAAAACCGGGTTAGTGATCAATACAGCAGTTACGATAACTCACGAGATCAAATTCTCACAACGAACGACAAAGTGCGATACTTAAACATCCATCGATTTAACGACGAACGACAAAGTATCACCCTGATGTGGGCGGCACTTAAACATTCATTGGATATATTGATCGGTCGGAAAATGAATCGTAATAGCGATCGAGTTATTACCCTGTTTTGCGGCAGCACTTCGTGATCAGTGTGTGTTTTTTGTAGTAAACAGTGTCTAACTTTGTATACGTAAAGAATTTCAACGTCGAATTGAAGCCAGGAATCAAGTCCCAAGCCCCTGTATTTATAGCTAAATTTTGAACCTCCCGCGTGTCGCGACAGGATCACCCGTACCTGTCGCGTATCGCCTGGAATGTCAAACTAGCCTAGGGTAGGCTTGTCAGTTGTCACTGGTATAGGCTTGATGAATCAGTTACCTCGAGAATTCTCAGCTTAGACAACGAATAATTGTTGATAATTATCAACTAGGGTTTACCCCCTTGAGTTTTAGGGGCCCTGATCCTAATTCCGATTGTTCTGGAAATTTTAGGGTTAGTGCAGAATTACTTGGGTGTCTCAATTAGGGTTTTCTTATTGACTAATTATCATTCTAATTATTGATTTTAATGAGAGTTGTTACAATTAATCTTTAACCCGGACAAGATCCGGGCTACTGAACGCATAAGGAACATGTAATCCGTTCACAAGATTATAAATTTAAATAATTCTCCCAAGTTATAAAAGAGTTTGTGCCTTGTGCATTCAAATCAATTTTAATAAACATTTTACAAAAGTGTCGGTTGAATGTATTTACCAGTGTAAACTGACGTATTTTCCCAAAAAGACTAAATGCAGGTACTATGCGTAATTGGCTGGATATTTCTCCTTAGCATCATAAAGAGTCTCGCAAGCTTAAGATGCCTACGTCTGTTGAACAATATTTATATTTTTATTTGATCCCTTGTGGATACTTTTCGACTATTCGTAATACATTGATATTACAAACAATGGTTGAAATATAATTATCTTTATGCTTCCGCTGTGCATTCATACATTGTGTGGTTTGACTATATTGTTGCCAACTACGTCACGGTAATCCCCCACCGGGCCCACAGGTGAGACACGTGGAAATCGGGGTGTGACAGGTTGGTATCAGAGCCAACATTGAGTGAATTAAACACTATCCTTATGTGTTTAATCTCAATGACACAATTGCACATACTTGAGTCTAGACAAGAACATAGGACAAATTCGAATTGTTATTCCAGTTTGTCTTTTTATTGTTTATTGTGATTTAAAGTTTTGAAAGCAGGAAAAATGCCACCAGCAATTAGAAGAGGAAGGGGAGGAAGAGGCAAAGGGCCGATCACTCACAATGATCACGAGGCTGGTCCTTCGAACATGCGAGCACCTTCCAGTACAAGGAGTGAGGAACCACAGAGGCGAAGAAGGAACCTCTTTCAACCTGCAAGACATTCTACCTCGCACAGTTCAACACCTTCCTACCGTCATTCTTTTGGACCACACTCAGAAAATGACCCCAATAACCCTCAACCATCGTTTATACCTCTCCAACGATCTGCTTCGCACCGTTCTTATGGCGATCCTTCTCCTTTCTTCGTAGGACAGTTTAACCCAGCGGACTATGTCCAAGAGCCAATAGGGTATAACCCTTTAGGACCAGAAGATCACTTTTCTGAAGATAATGCAGTGGATATGGACGAAGATACGGATCCCGTCGAGCCTGCACGGGGTACTCCCAACCATCCAATCGAGATCTCTGATGGGTCATCCTTTCATGGAACACCCTATCAAGGTCCCGACAGTTATCAGGCGAGGTTTGACCAATGTAATTGGTACTTCACACCTTCACATCATTTCTTGCCTCATGACCAACAGCAACAACAGGATCCTTCTGAGGATTCGCGATTTGTGGCAGTTACGCCACCGCCTGCGCCACCAGTTCAACTAGTACTTCCTGATCCGCCAAGGCGTAGAAGATCAGGCGCGCGGATGTCCACCCGAGGAGGGGAATTCCATTTCAGCACCCCTCGCCACTCGAGTGCGAGTCACTTTCCGTCAGTGCCTGAAAAACCACAATTAGGTGAACCTTCGGGTCACCCTGCGGAGGTGAATTCTGCACCAGTTGCACCACCTCCACCACCTTTCGGCTATGATAACCCTATACCAGTGTACGGCGGTTCCACCGCGTACAATCCGTTTGAGCAGCCGACTCACACGCACTACAACTATAACTATGATGCCGATCCATACGTGGTAGCGGCTAACTACAATGCCCTCCATGGAACCTCTTGGAGACCAGATTACTCAGCTCATGGGTATCCAATACCTCCTAGACCTCCGGTTCAGCAACCGTCGCAGCAGCCACGTTTTTCTCCACCGGAGCAAGAAGAAATCCTACACCGTTTAAACCGTGTGGAACGAGACTTCGAACAAGAACGTAAGAGTAATCGTGGATTCCTCAAGGGCCTAGCAAACCTACTAAAAGGGAGGAAGAAACGAGATCATTAGTCTCCTTATGTATTGTTGTATTTACAATTTAGTCCCTGCGTGGACATTTATCGTATTTCAGTCCCTGCGTGGACTTATCTTTTAGTCCTTGTGCGGACATCTATCTATGTATTTGGTCTCTGCGTGGACTTGTTTTCCGTAAGCCTCTGCGTAGGTATTTACTTATTTAAAAAGTCCCGTTTGGGGCAACGTGTAATCATTACTATAAGTAATGGAATGTTATGTTATGAATTTCATTTTGTTATTATATATGAAATAAATCAAAAAAAAATCATTCCTTTTAAATTAATCTGCCTAAATAAAGAATCTTTAGAGCGAAACCTAGCCAGGTGTCATTTTAAGACCCGGCCAAGATGGTAAGACCTGATTAAAAGATTCAGATTTCCTGTTAACCTCTGTAAACATGTTAACATTCTTGGCAGATGTGATTCGTTAAAACCGCACGCGTCATTCTTATACGAGAATCCTTCTAAGGATTCCAAAGCCCAAATTAATGATTTGTAAATCATGGGTTAAATCGTCAATGAAGATGATCATATATTAAACATCCATTAGCGATGTAGTGCCTACGGGCCAAATTTATTAAACATCCATTAGTGATGTAGCGCCTACGGGCCATACTTATTGTCATATAAGACAAAAGACAGTTGTAGTCTATGACTCCCTGTCAGAAAAGGTAAAAGGACTACGGTTCAAACCTTCATGCCTTGATTCTCTGTAATCCCGGCTAATATTATAAAAACGTCCTTGTGACTAGGCTGTTGTGCCACTAACAATATTGTTTGTAATTAGGATAAGTTATATTCAAATCCTAAATTAAAGTGAGTAACAAATTAACCAGATATGGTCTCTGTTACCATGGTTAATGAATTGCCATAAAAGACAATTCCATAATAAACTCCTAAATAAAACTTTTTCGTTATCTTCTGTAGCAGATTCAAGTTACAATGGCTGATCCAAATGAAGTGAATAGTCATTCAAAAGAAGATGAAAATGATAACGCCCAAATTCATTTAACGGGCGCGGAATTAAAAGCTCTTGTCGACGGTGCTGTTAAGGCAGCCTTGGTTCGACAATACGAAGAGTACACTGAGTCCCGGAGCAGAACCATATCTAAACCACACTCAAAGCCGAAAACCCACTCAAAATCTCACAGCAAACCCCCGTCTAAGCCTAAAAAGGACGATGATAACCACTCATCCAATGAAAACAGTGTTCGTCCTAAGGAAAAAGTGTTTACTGATGCATCTCGCGCAAGGGGTTGCACCTACAAGTATTTCGTATCTTGCAAACCCCGAGACTTCACTGGGGAGAAGGGCGCGGTAGATTGTATGACGTGGTTAGATGAGATGAACACCGTGGTGGACATCAGTGGTTGCGCAGAGAAAGATGTGGTGAAGTTTGTTTCACAATCATTCAAGGGTGAGGCCCTGGCTTGGTGGAGGTCGTTGGTTCAGGCCTCGGGGAAGGCTGTTTTGTACAGCATGACGTGGGAGGAATTCATTTCTCTCATCAAAGAAAATTACTGCCCTCAACATGAGGTTGAAAAGATCGAGTCCGACTTCCTATCGTTGGTTATGACGAACCTTGACTGTCAAGCTTACCTCACGAGCTTCAACACGATGTCCCGGTTGGTTCCATATCTGGTAACCCCGGAACCAAAGAGAATAGCTCGTTTTATCGGTGGTTTAGCCCCCGAGATAAAGGCAAGCGTAAAGGCCTCTCGGCCAGCGACCTTTAGATCTGTAGCTGACATATCTTTGTCCCTTACTCTGGATGCGGTCAGACAAAGATCGCTGAGGAACAAAGAAGCTGAGAAGAGAAAGCGTGAAGATGATAGTTCACGAAGGTCGGGCAAGAAGCACCGTGGAAACGGTGACAACAAGAGAGGGTCTGAGTCAAGGAAGGATGGGCAACAATCTGGTGAGAAGCCCAAGTGCAAGAATTGCAAGAGACATCACTTTGGAAAGTGTAGACTCGAATCAAACTCGCAAACTCAGTCAAAGTCATTTGCTTGCGGGATATGCAAGTCCAAGGACCACAAGACCTTGGATTGCAAAAAGATAAAGGATGCAACTTGCTACAATTGCAACGAGAAGGGGCACATTAGAACCAACTGCCCTAAAAACGCCAAGAAGCCTGAAGAGGCCAAGAAGACTAATGCAAGAGTCTTCAGGATGGATGCGAAAGAAGCAGTGCTAGACGATAACGTGATCACAGGTACTTTCCTTGTAAATGATGTCTTTGCAAGAGTACTTTTTGATTCAGGCGCTGATAAGTCTTTCGTAGATCATAAATTTTGCAAATTGCTGAATATGCCTGTCAAAACCTTAAATGTGAATTATGAGGTAGAGCTAGCAGATGGCACCATAGAAACGTCTCCACTTTGTTAGATGGATGTGTGATATCCATTAAGAACCACTCTTTTCCTCTATCTCTACTTCCCTTTAAATTGGCCGGTTTTGACATCGTATTGGGTATAGACTGGTTATCTCACAACCAGGCCCAAATCGTCTGCAACAGAAAGCAAGTGGTGATAAAGACTCCGTCTGGTGAATCGCTTACCATTCGGGGAGATACCCAGTATGGATTGCCTGAGCAAGTGACTATGCTCAAGGCTTCAAAATGTTTAAAGAAGGGTTGTGTCATCTACATGGCACAAGTCATTATTGAAGAGCCAAAACCAAAGAAAGAAGACATTCCCGTCATTTCGGAATATCCAGAAGTTTTCGCTGAAGATCTACCTGGTTTGCCACCAGATAGGCAAGTGGAATTCAGGATTGATATCATCCCTGGAGTAGCACTTGTTGCTAGAGCACCTTACAGGTTAGCACCAACCGAAATGAAGGAGTTAAGGACACAACTGGATGAACTGCTAGCTAAAGGTTTCATCAAACCTAGTTCGTCTCCCTGGGGAGCACCTGTCCTGTTTGTCAAGAAGAAGGACGGATCGATGCGTCTGTGCATCGATTATCGCGAGCTTAATAAAGTTACGATAAAGAATAGGTATCCTTTGCCGAGGATCAACGATTTGTTCGATCAGTTACAAGGGGCAAGTTATTTCTCGAAGATTGACTTGAGGTCAGGCTACCATCAACTGAAAGTCAGAGATGAAGACGTACATAAAACCGCATTTAGGACTCGTTATGGTCACTATGAGTTCCTAGTGATGCCTTTTGGGCTCACTAATGCGCCGGCTGCGTTCATGGATCTCATGAATCGCGTTTGCAAGCCATACTTAGACAAATTCGTCATCGTTTTCATCGACGATATTCTTATCTACTCGAAGAACCGAGCTGACCATGAGAAACACCTTCCTGTATTCTTAAACTCCTACATCATGAGAAACTCTATGCCAAATTCTCTAAGTGCGAATTCTGGCTTCGAGAAGTCCAATTCCTTGGACATGTTGTCAGCGAGCGTGGTATCCAAGTGGATCCCGCTAAAGTAGAAGTTGTCATGAATTGGCAAGAGCCAAAGACGCCTACAGAGATTCGTAGTTTCCTGTGGTTAGCAGGATATTACAGGCGTTTCATTATTAATTTTTCAAGGATTGCTGCGCCCTTAACTTCCTTGACCAAGAAGAAAGTAAAGTTCATTTGGGGCACCAAGCAGTAAGAGTCCTTTGATATTCTGAAGCAAAAGTTGAGCAACGCTCCTGTACTGACATTGCCTGAAGGTACCGAAGAATTCGTAGTTTACTGCGATGCATCACACACTGGCATGGGGTGTGTGCTTATGCATAAAGGCAAGGTTATTGCCTATGCTTCAAGACAGTTAAAGGTGCACGAAAAGAATTACACCACCCATGACTTGGAGTTGGGTGCCGTTGTGTTCGCATTAAAACTGTGGAGGCATTATCTGTATGGTATCAAGTTTGTGATCTATTCGGATCACAAGAGCCTTCAACATCTGTTTAATCAGAAGGAATTAAACATGAGGCAATGCCGTTGGATGGAGACTTTAAATGATTATGATTGTGAAATCAGATATCATCCCGGCAAGGCGAATGTAGTCGCTGATGCCTTAAGTCGAAAGGAAAGGGTGAAACCCATCCGAATCAATGCCAAGAGCATTGAAGTGAAAAATAATTTGATTGAAAGGTTGTTAGCTGCACAGAGAGAAGCTGTGTTGGAAGCTAACTATCCTAAAGAAAAGCTAGGAGTAACTGAGGAGCAGTTAACTCTTAGCAAGGACGGAATTTTACGATTAAATGGACGAATATGGGTTCCAATTTACGGAGGACTACGAGATGTTAACCTCCAGGAAGCCCATAGTTCCAAATATTCTGTTCACCCTGGAGCTGATAAGATGTATCAGGATCTAAAGGCAAATTATTGGTGGATAGGCTTGAAAAAGTCTGTAGCCGCTTATGTAGCCAAATGCTTGACTTGTGCGCAAGTCAAAGCTGAGCATCAAAAGCCGTCAGGCTTGCTACAACAGCCTGAACTTCCAGAATGGAAGTGGGAATGTGTAACTATGGATTTTATTACCAAGTTACCCAAGACGAGGAAAGGAAATGATACAATATGGGTTATAGTTGATAGACTGACCAAGTCAGCACATTTCTTACCCATCAAGGAGACTTATAGCTCCAACATGTTAGCCCAGTTATACGTTGATAAGATTGTAGCCTTGCATGGCATACCTGTGTCTATTATCTCTGACCGAGATACTAGATACACGTCTCATTTTTTGAAAAGCTTCCAGCAATCTTTGGACACACGTTTGAATTTTAGTACGGCTTACCATCCTCAGACAGACGGTCAGAGTGAGCATACTATTCAGACGTTGGAGGACATGCTACGTGCATGTGCGATCGATTTGGGTGGTAGTTGGGATAAGAACCTACCACTAATCGAATTCTCCTACAACAATAGCTACCATACCAGCATTAAGGCTGCGCCCTTTGAGGCATTATACGGTAGAAAGTGTAGATCGCCCGTGTGTTGGGCGGAAGTTGGAGATGTCCAATTATCAGGACCAGAGATAGTCTTCGAAACGACGGACAAGATTGTCCAGATTCGAGACCGTCTCAAAGCTGCCCGAGATAGGCAGAAAAGTTACGCAGATCCAAAGCGTAAAGATTTCATTTCGAGGTAGGTGAAAAAGTGTTGCTTAAAGTATCACCCTGGAAGGGGGTGATGCGTTTCGGTAAGAAAGGCAAACTAAGCCCGAGATACATAGGACCTTTCGAGGTTATCGAACGTATCGGGTCAGTTGCCTATAAGTTAAACTTACCGGAGGAGCTCAATGGAATTCACAATGTGTTCCACATCTGCAATCTGAAGAAGTGCTTCGCTGATGAATCACTGGTAATACCACATACAGATGTGCACATAGATGAGAGCTTAAAATTTGTGGAAAAACCTTTGTCGATTGAAGATCGACAGGTAAAGAAGCTTCGAAGGAAGCATGTACCTATAGTAAAGGTCAAGTGGGATGCCCGTAGAGGTCCCGAATTCACGTGGGAAGTTGAATCCACGATGAAAGAAAAATACCCTTATTTGTTTCAGTAAATCTCGGGTCGAGATTTATTTTAAGGGGGTGAGGATGTAAGACCTCGAAATTTTGTGTCCAATAATGTATTGACACGTGTCATGAGTTTACACGTGGTATGAAACATTAAATAAAGGACTAGAGTTGACAAACCTTGAAAGTATGTAAATTCGAGGATTAGAAATGTCAACGAGGGGTAAATATACTGTATAGTAACCCTAAATGATGCTCGTACCTTCAAACGAATAAATCATGGATCGTACGGAGCGAAACGCGGGAGAAAGTGAGAGATTACAAGCTACAGGGGTTAATTGTGTCAACATGTTTAATTTATACCTCTGAGTGACCCTTTGACGAACCCGAGGCTTTGTAACAGTAAAATACGCTCACTAGAATATACGATATAAATTTCGCGAAGTTCCGTTTTAAAACGAGAAAGTTATGATCAAATTCGTATGCGAGGGGTTAAAAGCGTCAACAATAAAAGTTAAGGCTTTTCGGATAGTAATTAAACTAACCGGGGACTTAACAATGCGGGTAAAAGTCACGAGGCCCTTAATTGTAAATAATCGAGGGCCAAATCGCAAAGTTACCCCTTCGAAACCGAAATGTCAGGTTAATGATTACAAAAGATTTGAAAATCTTGGAAATCAACCCTCAGGCGGGCCGCGTTAAGGAAACGGGTGAGCTAATGCGGGCCGCGCGCCATTTGAAGATTCGTTTACTGACTTAAGGATTCAGGCGGCCCGCGTCTGTGTTGCTTTAATCCTAAAGCGGGCCGCGTAAAGGTCCCAGATGCAGAAAGTTTGGACAGATTCAATGTTTGAGCTTGTAAACGATCATTGATGCATTAATTGAAGCATGGGCGCCCTCTACATGTCCTCTAGCACTATAGGACACCTGCTGATCATCCATGAACCATTGTAGAGTGAGTTGTAATGATCTTATGCCAAAATTTTCACTATAAAAGGCAATGCATTGCACCAATGTTCAACACACCTCAAACCTGCCTTCTAGTTCATTTCTGGAGCTCTAAAGCATTCCTCTAACATCTCTAGTCGTGCACCAAACTTCTGTAAGTATGCCTACCCTTTTGTGGCTTAGTTTATGCATAGTTTAGCTTAAAAGTCAATCCGTCGTAATTAACGATTGACTTTGCGATAAATCACAAATGGTCCAGTGATTTGTCGAATCAAAGATAGTTATATGTTGGTAATCATGTGGGCTTTAAACCCCTAAAAGGGCACCCTCTGATTCCCACTCTAACTAGTCCGAATGTCGAGTCAAACGTGCTTAGAAAAAGTCAACAGAAATGCTCTTTTGCGATTTCATGCATAATTAGTAATGTAGATGGTGTGTAACCTGTTTTAACACTCATAAAATATGATAATAAGTATATTAACTAGTCTAAGCTTGTTTGATCCGACCATTTACTGTTTTGACCCGGTTCGGAGCCGAAAGTCGCAAAACGTTGACTTTTGCTTTGACTTCAGTTCTGACCCGTTAAAGTATGATTTAGATATGCCTTAGGACTCTCTTAGGACCAGGTTACATGATGGTATAACCCTCTGTGACCGGTTCGTTGTTTATCCGAGTCTTCTACACCTTTCCGTTAAATGCTTAAAAGTTGACCGTAACGCCCTTTTTAATTTAAAACGAGAATTTCGGACATATGAAAGGATCATAACCTTAGTTACTGATTTCTAAGCATGTCCCTAAAATTTCACGTCAATCCGAGGTCCAGAATAGGAGTTATGCTAAATAGCGCAAATTACGGAAACTTTAGTAATTAAATAGCGCAATTAGCATAACGCCTATCTAAACCCAGATTTCGATACCAAACCTTTTACATACTGATGTAAAATAATATTTTGGGATTTTTAAAGATTTTTAATTATTTTTAACCTGCTCATAACCTGCGGTTATGGCAACGGTTTGGTAAATACCGAATATACCCTTTTCGGCCATAACTTGAGTTCTACAAGGTCTTTTGACCCGATTCCAGTTGCTACTGATTTTAAATAATAAATAAAGTATTTTGGACTTTATAAGCTGTTCGGGAAACATAGATTTCCTGTAGAACTCAGAAACCTCTTTATAAATATTTAAAATGACCGAAATACCCCTACGGGGCATAAAATGAACTTAAACTCGTTACGGGCATTATGGAAGGTATCCTACAGATACCACAACCTCTTTAAAGCATATTGACTTAGGAAACTAGTGTAGGACTCTTACGGTTACCCGTTGCGCCTTTTGCGCGCACGGTTCGGCTTATGTAACTAGTTTACATAAACTAGCCGAAACGGGTCAAACCATATTGTTTTGACCCCAAAATCCAGAGTGTGGTTATTATACCCATATAAAACAAGTCTTCAAACTTGTTGGGTCCAAATCACACTCCATTCCCGGTTTTCGCCTTTCACGCGATTAAACCGTAATTATCCTTTGAAACTGACCGGTCTAAGCTACGGCTAAATTAAAGACCCGTTAGGATTCTAATAGGTTATGTTAAACCTTCGTTCCAGAATAGGAGACCAGTAAAAGCTATTTGCAATTTATTCGATTAAGGATTTATACTTGCAAAGGTAAATACTTTTAACTTATTTTCCGTTATACGGGCTTGGGTTACGGTATATAGCATACCGCTTGATCGGGCATCAAATTCCCCACCGTTGAGTGGGTAATTGAATAAATTTGATTGGCTCGTTTAAACAGTCTTGTTACTTAAAAGCCTTTGGGGGGGTTAATGACCATGTCCTGGATATCCCTGGCAGCATTTTACGAAATGGCCACGACCTAAGCGCGGAGTGTAGGCGTACACTCGTCAGTGCATAAATAGTTGATGTGGTGTGTCTATTAATCTTTAACCCGAACAAGATCCGGGCTACTGAACGCATAAGGAACATGTAATCCGTTCACAAGATTATAAATTTAAGTAATTCTCCCAAGTTATAAAAGAGTTTGTGCCTTGTGCATTCAAATCAATTTTAATAAACATTTTACAAAAGTGTCGGTTGAATGTATTTATCAGTGTAAACTGACGTATTTTCCCAAAAAGACTAAATGCAGGTACTATGCGTAATTGGCTGGATATTTCTCCTTAGCATCATAAAGAGTCTCGCAAGCTTAAGATGCCTACGTCTGTTGAACAATACTTATATTTTTATTTGATCCCCTGTGGATACTTTTCGACTATTCGTAATACATTGATATTACAAACAATGGTTGAAATATAATTATCTTTATGCTTACGCTGTGCATTCATACATTGTGTGGTTTGACTATATTGTTGCCAACTACGTCACGGTAATTCCCCACCGGGCCCACCGGTGAGACACGTGGAAATCGGGGTGTGACAATATATAACACATAATAATAAGAGTTAAATGCTATTTTAGTCCCTGTGGTTTGGGTCATTTTGCCAGTTTAGTCCAAATGTTTTATTTTTAACCTGTGGGTCCAAAAAGGTTTCACAGTTGCCATTTTAGTCCACTGGGTTAACTTCATCTATTTTTTCTGTTAACGAGAAGGCCAAATCGGTCATTTTATATGGCTGAATTGCCCTTTTAGTTAACAGAATTACATACAAAATGACCCAATTGGCCTTCTCGTTAACAGAAAAAATGGATGAAGTTAACCAAGTGGACTAAAATGGCAACTGTAAAACCTTTTTGGACCCACAGGTTAAAAATAAAACCTTTGGACTAAACTGGCAAAATGGCACAAACCACAGGGACTAAAATAGCATTTAACTCTAATAATAAACTATTTATGTTATTACATATCCTTTTAAGTTTCAACGTCTCTCATAAAATGTTAAATTACCGTTGACATAACCTATATCTTTAGTAGTATATTGTGATCAACATCATAGGACTACTGACTTAAGTCTTATCATCATTAGCAATTGCTTGCTATCACTAAGACTAGAAGGTATGGTTTGGATGGGTTTGGAGGGGATGAGCCGCCACGTAGACGCCACGTAGGAGTGGCTTGGAGAGGATGGACCTAGGGGGTGGGGGATGAACCCCTTTGTGTATATATATGTATATATGTATAGGTATATGTGAGAGAAGGAAGAAGGAGAGAGGCACGGCGGACCCGGCTGTGGGTCGCCGCTTGTGCTGGGCCGAGCCCCAGGGGGGCGGTGTGGGGGTCCGGCGCCGGGCCTAGCCGGGCATCAGCCGGCCCCCATACCTTCCAGTCTAACAAGTTACTTTGTTTTTCAATACCAACTTGCCATTAGTTTCTGGTTGGTGTTTAATAGTAAATAATAGTGCTAACAAGTTATGGATGGTAACAACTTTGTCTCTTGCCATTTCAACACTAATTCGCCCATTAATAGTAACATGCTGCCTTTCATCAATGATATAACGTTATCAACAAATCCGTACTACTTGTTGTAACAATCCATGAGCACTAAACTCTTTACTTTTGTAACACCAGCTTCAAGAATCAAACACTCAACATCTTGGGTTGGTCATAATAGTAACTTGTTTTGTTGTTAATGTTATTTGTTTTACTCACTTTTCTAATCCTCAAACATACAAGAGTGATTTATCTTGTTTCAAACATTCTTGTTTCTGAAATTTGTGATCGACACCTAGGGTTGTTCAAAAAGCTCGCGGCTCGGAGCTCGCTCGAAGCTCGCTCGGATTTAGCTCGGAAAAAGCTCGCTCGATTGGGCTCGGTTTAAAAGTGAGCCGAGCCGGCTCGGCTCGGTTAGAAAGTGAGCCTAGCTCGGCTCGGCTCGTAACGAGTCGAGCTGGCTCGGTTCGGCTCGCTTTGTAGCTCGGCTCGGTTTAGCTCGAATTATTTTACTTATAATAAGTTTTAATTTTATATACATTATAATATATTACAAAAAAAAAACTTATTATTATTTACATGTATATAGGTTTGTAATTTGATATTTATGGCATATTTGAAGATTGATTACCATACTAATGAACTAACATTATATTTTATTGAAATTAAAACTTATTTTGCGTTGTTAAACTTGATTTTGGTTTGAATTGTATTAGGTTGAACTTATTTTGAATATATTCTTTTAAATTATTGAATAATATTTTAGGCTATTAAATTTTAAGAGGTATATATTAGTTTTTTTTTTTTTTATAAAATCGAGCTAAACCAAGCCGAGCCGAGCTAGCTCGGTTTAAAACCAAGCCGAGTCCGAGCTTAGATTTTCAGCTCGGTTTCAAATTCGAGCCGAGCCGAGCCAGCTCGGTTTATAATCGAGCCGAGCCCGAGCTTGGCCTGGCTCGGCTCGGCTCACGAACAGCCCTATCGACACCAACATGAAATAATAGAGTAATTTATCTTGTTTTAAACATTCTTGTTTCTGAAATTTGGGATCCACACCATCATGAAAACACCAAACATCCTTCTTTCGTGTTTTGCAGTGGATCCTACAACAAACCAAAGCAAAAAAAGCAAATATGCGACAACACTAAACCATGGGTGTGTTCATGGTTTGATTCGGTCCTTTTTGACAAAGTTTATAACCCTAACCACTGTTTTGAAAAATGACATACCACAATGAAAACATAAAATATATATAAGACAACCGGTTTTAAATTTTAAACGTTCAACAAAACCATTAAACTGTCAAACTTCAAAATAAAACCATAAACTAAATCTTTAAAATGTGAAACCATCTTTAACAACCGATTTACTTGACATTTTTATATTAATTAAATTAAAGTAAAATGATTTGATTGATATACTTGTAAACACAACTAATCAATCAAATAACAATAATAATTGTCCCAAATATACCAATTTCATGATAAAGAAAAGAAAAAAAGAAGAAAAAACCCACAACTTTAAGGGGCATTAACGTAAATATGAGCAAAACAACATCTTCTCTTTTTCAACCAGTTTCTGTTTCTCTCGCGTTTACAAGACGTACACTTTTATCTCATCTCATCTCATCTCTCTCTCTCTCTC
Organism: Helianthus annuus; assembly: GCF_002127325.2. Classification (NCBI taxonomy): domain Eukaryota; kingdom Viridiplantae; phylum Streptophyta; class Magnoliopsida; order Asterales; family Asteraceae; genus Helianthus; species Helianthus annuus. The sequence goes on along the minus strand of NC_035446.2, from coordinate 148,870,172 downwards.
TATCTCTCTCTCTCACACACACACACACACACACACACTAATATCCATACAACAGGATTCAATTCACTTCAATCCAATAAATTCCCGATGTCCGCAACCTCACAATTATTTCCGGCGCCGGCGCCGCCGTTGATAACTCCGGAGATCCGAATTTAACTTATCTCCGGCGACTCTTTCACGATGGTTTACGGTGAGATCCAGATTTTATCTTGCCGTTATTGTATTCGGATCTCAATAATGAATCATAATCTTGGTTGAAAGATTATAACGTTTTAGATGGCTTTTGATCGATTTAAGTGATGCGACGTCGTTTCATACATGATTTAGGAACAATTGATACTTGCATTGAAAAGTCAAAATTGGATTTGGGTTATTGGGATAAAGATTAAAGAGGTATAGCAGATTCAAATTGGGGGTTTGTTTGTTTGTTTGTTGTTGAATTTTTTTGGGTATACATAAAGTCATAAACTTTAATTCAAAGATGAACAAGAATAATTCTTCCTTTGAATATTTGTTGGAGGAAGAAGAAGAAGAAGGAAATGGAATAAAAAGATTGAAGAACAATGAAGGAAAGTATGATGATGGTCAGATGAGATATAGATCAAATGATTCTCTTCTTCCTGGGATGTGTGATGATGTGGCTTTGATATGTCTTGCTTGGGTATGCCGATTCGATTACTCGTCGTTATCGTCGCTTAATATGAGGTTTAATTCGCTTATAAAAAACGGGTATTTGTATGAGTTAAGGAAGCAGTTGGGGATAGTAGAGCATTGGGTGTACATGGTTTGTGATCCTAGAGGGTGGGAGGGGTACGATCCGGTTAGTAAAAACTGGATGAGGTTGCCGAAAATTCCTTGTGACGAGTGTTTTAATCATGCGGATAAAGAATCGTTGGCTGTGGGTGGTGAGTTGTTGGTTTTCGGGCGGGAGCTTTTTGAGTTTGCGATATGGAAGTATAGTTTGGTTCGTAGGTGTTGGGTGAAATGTGAGGGGATGAATCATCCTCGGTGTTTGTTTGGGTCGGGGACGCTTGGGTCGATTGCTATTGTCGCAGGAGGAAGTGATCAAAATGGGAATATTTTGAGTTCTGCGGAGTTGTATGATTCATCGACGGGTAAATGGGAAATGTTGCCGAATATGCATTCACCGAGGAGATTATGCTCCGGTTTTTTTATGGACGGAAAGTTTTACGTGATAGGAGGGATGACGAATCCCAATGATTCGTTAACGTGTGGTGAGGAGTTTGATCTTAAAACAAGAAAATGGAGAAAGATAGACGGGATGTATCCTAATGTAAACCGGGCTGCACAAGCGCCGCCTCTTGTTGCGGTTGTTAGTGATGAGTTATACGCAGTTGAGTATTTAAGCAATATGGTTAAGAAATATGACAAAGTTAACAACTCGTGGGGTGTTTTGGGAAGACTTCCGGTTAGAGCTGATTCATCTAACGGTTGGGGTTTGGCTTTTAAAGCTTGCGGTGAACGGCTTCTAGTGGTTGGTGGTCAAAGGGGTCCAGAAGGTGAAACCATTGTTCTTAATTCTTGGAGTCCAAAATCAGGGGTCAAAGATGGCGTTTTGGACTGGCAGGTTCTTGGCGTTAAAGAACATTCTGGAGTATTCGTTTACAATTGTGCCGTGATGGGCTGCTGAAGACCTAACCATAGGTAATCTTAAGTCTAAACTTATATTTATCAGGGTTAACTTTGTCAAATTGGCCGCCACTTTTTTTTCAAACGTTATTGTAAGTCAAGTTCGGTACTTTCATAATCTGCAGCCTGTTTAGTCACAAGGGCTTTTCTTCATTGTTTTTTGTTTTTTTTTTATTTTTCATATCTTTTGTGTGCTTTCTTTGTTCCTTGGCAGCCTACTTGTTGTGCCAATAAACTGCAAAAGTTCATAATGAGGTTCATGTTGACTTTACTTGCTTGCATTGTTTCATGATCTCCTTTGTTAAGTCATTTAAACAACCTTGAACATATATCTTAAGGATAGATCATAAAATATTATTCTTAGTGTTCAGTTTACTAATGAGTACATAACCGTCGATAGCGAATAGCGACAAATAGCGACAAGGCACCTATAGGCTACGTAGCGAATAGCGACGACTATTTTATAAATAGCGATTACACTAGAAAAAGAATTTTGAAAATTTTTATATGTATATTACATCAAAATACCCTTGTATATATGCTATTTTACATGTATATTTAACAAAAACCTATAAATCCAGCTATTTTATAGCTATATCTAATTGCTATTTACATAAAAAAAAATGTCGCTATTCACGCTATTGGTCGCTATGACCCAAATAGCGACAAGGGGCCGCTTCGCTAGATAGCGCGCTATAGCGGTCACTATAGCCGCTATTGACAACTATGTACATAACATAGCTTTTAATAGCGGTAATAGCGACCGCTATGGTGTTTTGCGTAGCGATGCAATCATTGGCGCCATCTGATGTTTTGCGAATTAAAAGCGTGAAAATAGCGGATTTTTAGTTTTTTTTTGTTTTAATATAAACAGCGACCAAAATAAAAGCGTATTTGGGGTTTTTTGTATCACAATTGAAAAAAGAAGCATAGTTATATGCGTATTCTAGCTACTTTTGACAAAATATACGTGTAAAGTATTTCTAAAATTTTCTTCTAGTGTATCGTTAAACATGAAATAGCGCCAGCTATTTCATCACTATTGCTATGTAGCATATAGGTAGTTTGTCGCTATCGTCAAACAGTGATTAGCCTGTGTGTTTGGGGGATGAGGAAAAAAGATGTTTCCATTTTGTGTTGGATCCTCTTTTTGTACGACTTCGATTAACCGATTAGCAGTTATAGTTATTTTAGTAATGAGTGCCAGAAATTGATAGTTTGGTAATTTGGTTGTATAAGATTATTTGGTTAAAAGTAGATTACAAAGGCAGTATTTGGACATTTAGGGCATATGGTGGTGCATTAATAATGGAAGACATAATCCATCCAACTGCACAAATTATGTCCAAATTAGGTAAGGCACATGGTTATCATGTGCTACTTGTTGGGTATTATTGTTTACAACAAAATATGTTCCCCATTTAAATCTTTATATAGTGTTTGGTACTGGAACATTAGTGAAATGACCCATTTCATCATTATGGGAAAAACTGTTTGTTCTGCTGTAATAAATGAAATAAAACCTTACTTAAAAAGATGTGATCAATTTGTTTCATGGTTAGACCATATTTTGAGGCTTGACCTTTGGATTTTTGATAGCAACTTTGGATTGTGTTTTTAGTAGTTACGCCGTTGCAGGCTCGGTTTCAAGACGCAAAATCTATGTTGAACTACTATCTAGTGTGGCTCTAGGGCTTGAGGCACGACTAATATATTTATTTGCGTCAAGTACATCAACCCTAATCCGAACACACTTAAATTTGTGTAATCCAAACATAACTCGTTTAATCCATTGATCTGATTGAGTCAAACAAGTTAATAGGTTGTAATCGAGTTGTAGATGAGGTAAATGGGTTGTCTATGGGTGTAATCCACTCATGAGTTACTATGGATCTACTTACTAAACGCTTGAATTGTTTTGAGCTCATTTAGTAAACGATCTCAAACCTAAGCGTTTGACTAGGCTCGTGAGCAATGCGACTTGTTTTACACCCTTATGTGTTGTAATAAATGGGTTAAAAGGACTTGGTGAGTTGACATGATTTTTAAGTGGTTGACGAGTTGATTAGCTTAATTAAATGTGTTAAACAGGTCAAATAAAAAACTATCATTTAATTAATTGGGTTAAATATCTCATCCAAAACACTACTACACATTTATTAAACTAAACGATTTAGATGTGAAAAAAAAAAACCTATTATTTTTATGTGGTGTTCTTTGTAGTTACTCACACCTAGGAAATACAAAGTAACTTCAAAACTTTGGAGTAGATTTTAAAGTAATACAAATTACTTATGGATCTATTATGAACCGATGTCAATTAGTGAAAGTGTGACAACTATATTAATTTCTGGTGGCAAGGCAAAGCCTTTTAAAACATTAAAATATGAGGTCTTGAGTTCAAGGTTCACAAAATGCAAGAAGTTTGTCGTTCAAAAAAAATTACAATTCTTTTTCTGGGTTACATGTATAGGAAGTATAGAAGTTCATAAAGGGCCATTAATAGACATGTTTATATGAGATACTAACAATATCAATAAAAAGTTGCACAAGAAGAATAGTATGAACGAATTTAAAAAAAAAGAACCCAAATCGAAAAGCCTAGTGAAAGTGTACACTTTTTTTTGAAGAATGTATAGCCAGTCGCACACCAATGAGGTTTTACTCGAAGCAATTTAAATTTCAATGTGTTCTATTTAGTCCGTGTAGGAGAAGAACTCAACATTGAAAGCATAACCGGTATTATACTGATATTAACCATGAATACGAAGAAATTAAACGGTTGACAACCAAATTTGTAGGAGCCTATCAATATTTGTTCTCAGACCAATGTTGCTATCAAAATCTACATAGGCCGATTGAAGATCAAAATATCCCCAAGAAGAGTGATCAAACTCCTGAAACGTGCTAAGGCACGCGTTGTATGACCGACGAATTTAGAGAGGAGCATTCTCTAATTTACACTACACTTCTTTTCTTTTTTCCAAAAGGTTTATAACACCATTAATCAGGTAGGTGACACCTTAGGTGCATGAGTCATCTCCAACAATACACATAGTCTCAGTTGTTGTATCCTGTGAGACAAACGTGTACAAAAGTTTATTCGTTCTTGCAATCAAGTATCATACAAGAAGACACGATTCAAGTTCTCGTTAAAAACAACGGTAGAATCATATACTTACACAAAACTGTATTTTATCTCTATGTTTATTCGTTGTTGTATACGTTATCGTACTAGTCAATTTCCTATGAATAATGAAAGTATCTTTATTATTATTATTATTTTATTATTTTTCTTTAATAAAAGATTACATGTTTTCCTAGACTATAATATTATGATCAAATTTGAATATATGGGTTCTAAGATTTATACTTGTCATCTCACAATTAAATAAGGTAAGAAGTTCGTTATATAAGGCTATAGGGTGTGGTCATGACCCATATGACCATCATGACCCTCCATATCATCACCATGTCACTCACCTCTAATTCACCATCTAAAACCACTACCCTAAGGGTGTGGTCATGACCCAAACACTATCCCCTTATTTATTTTATAATTAATTTTTGTCTAAAGAAAAAGGAAAGTACATCATGAAAAATGGAAACTAGGACCATGGTTGCCATGGTTTAATCCATGGAAACCATGGTGGATCAAGCAATGGGGTGGTGTATTCTTCTATTCATGTTCCTACATGGCAAATCATGTTCCAACCATGACCCCCACACCCTTTAGCCTAAGAATTTTTAGACGCTAGCTGATTAGCTAAGATTAAAGGGTGTGGTTATGATCCTCATGACAACCATAATTCTCTACATAGGTGTCATGTCATCTATCTCTAATCCGCCATCTAAAATCACTGCCCTAAGGGTGTGGTCCTGACCCCTTTATTTTTTAAATATATTTTTGTCTCTAAATCATCAAGTGAGAGGGGTGGTAAGCGTAGTTCAATTCTCGCAAATCACCATCAATCAAGGAGGGGGCGGTGTACCATTTAATTAATGTTCCTATATGACAAATAATGCCCCAACCCACATCCCGTAGCCTGATCGGTGTATTTATAGTCCATCATAATACCCCTTTCACCTATTTATAGTATGTTTTTTAAGAACTTCATTTGCTGTTAATGGATATAGTTGTACAAGTGGGGATAGGCTTGAGATGGTCCAAATCTCGGTGCCGGTTACAAATTTATGTAATTGTAAACTGAATTTAGTTTTTAGTGATGTACAACTAACGAATATATTTTAAATTTTTTTAGAGTGGCTTACTTGAGGCATGAGTATAACTAACGAATATATTTTTAATTTTTTTTTAGACTAGCTTATTTGAGGCAAGATTAAAAATATGCATGGCTTAGGCCATGGAGTATGGGGCTTGGGTTGGGGTGTGGGTTGGGGAAAAACGTCCAAGGCATCACCTCGGGTGGGCTTGGGTTGGGGCGTCGCCCTTGGGGCTTGGGTTTCAAGCCGGGCGTGGGGCGGTGGAAGGGAGCTGACATGATGGGCTGTGTTTGGCCAAAAGAAAAGAGCCGTTGGGCTAGCTGTTGGCCAACGGCTATATTAAAAAAAAATTAATTTTTTCTTCCATTTTTTCACTATAAAACTCACATTTTTCTTCCATTTTTTACCACATTCAACCACATCTTCTATACATCTTCAAATTCTCCTTCTACAAACCGGCCTGAGTATGGAAGAAATGCCTCAAGAAGGCGTGCTCAAAAATCTAGATCTGATACGGCATCGCCTTCAGCTGGGAGTTCGGGCTCGCGTAGGGGAATATACAGCGAGCAGTTGGATGACATTTCATGCAAGTTGGATACATTCAACGTATTCCAACAACAAAGGGCCGAAATACGAAGGAGCAAAGAAGCTAGAGATGCCGCTAAAGATGCCCAGAAACAAAAACGGGATGATTTGAAATTTCTATCACAGCCCATTGATCACCTACAGGGTGACGAGTTAGAACTAGTCTTGGCGTTGAGAGAAGAGATAAAAAACAAATATAAAAGTTATGAATTTTTTTTTTTTTTGTAATTTTCTTTATTTAAAAATATTAAAAAAATAAATTTGTTGTTTTAAATAATATTCAAAAGGGTCAGCCCAGCGGGTCAGCCCAGCGAAGCCCACAAACCCACGCCCCCAACCCCCGCTCCCACCATACCTTGTTGAATGTGGGTTTAGCTCATGTCTGCCACCAAAACCACGTGTCAACTAATGCACCAACCCAAGCCTAACCCCCGCCCCACCATACCCCACGGTCTTATGGTTAATGTGTAAAACTTAAAAAGAATTGCAATACCCACTTTACCTGGCCTTAGATTATCCAACGGGGCAAACTTCATCCCATTATCCTATATAAGATAATAGAGTAAACTGCCATTTTGGTCTCTGTGGTTTGGGCAGTTTTGCCATTTTAGTTCAAATCTTAAACTTTTTTAAATCTGGGTCCCTGTGGTTTGCATTTTGTTGCCATTTTAGTCCAAAACTCAAAATCTTTCATTTTTTTACTATTTTAAGGCCCCTTTTTTGTCTTTATCTGCAGGGGTAGTTTGGTCATTTAATTTTCATTAAAGCAATTTATTTATTAAAAAACCCACATAATATAAATACCCCTCTATGGCAGGCAATTACATCATCATCGTCTTCAACCTCTCTATCAAAACCCTAACCAGAGATCACACCCAAAAAAAAACCCTAACCCACAGGAGATCGAAGAACGACAATGGTGGTTTGCACTTGTGGAGCCTCAATGTCACACCCCAACCGATGGCGGAATCATCGGGGCGCGGCACTGAGCGAAACAGATTGTTCAGAAGTTTCCACAACAACTATCATACAATTCAGTTATATAACACGTCCCATACCGTGTCCCAAATAATAACAAGTTATCATAGAAATCAACTAAACAATATGGGAACTGTTCCGACAACTCAGATTCTTAATTATTACAGACCGAATTTAAATATTGTTTTAAGACTTCTAGACGGCTAACTGTGGATCTTACTGACTACAGGTGCCAGTACAAGATCTACAGATAATTATGGCCCTGGAGCAGGTATGTGGACACTGTCCTAAGGTCACAGGCTCCTAGAAGCTTATTATTGCCTCGCTTCCCTAGCACGCTAGTAGCTTAAACACCTGTCACATACGTTAAAATAAAAGTCAATACATATAATGTAAAGGTGAGTACACAAGTTTGATATAGCATATAAAGTTCGAAAAGTTTACGCATAACCAAGCACGTACACAAGGGCAAACGATGCATGTAAATTATCAACATGGGACCATCGATACCAACGACTTCGAGTTGACTGTCCGAGACAGTTCGCAATACATGATTACCACTGTAATCCATGCAAGTAATTGTCCTTAGCAACCCCCGTGTGAACGGGTGCTGAGTCCAAACTATAGTACTACGTTGCTAAAGCAGGCAGATAGCACTCCACGTGTAAACATAATAAACAGCAATCATTTAGACAAGTAATACATGCAAGTAGGTTAGCGTTCAAATAGTTTGTGTTGTTTGTGAATTTGATAGATTACGTATGTAACACCCAAAAGTGCTGAAAGCAAAAAGGGATCGAGTATACTCACAGTGGTTGGTTGTGGATTGAAAGGAGCACAGAGAATAGGTTAGCCTGAATAGTTCGATAACAATACAATGAGTAATGCGGAAAAAGTGAACAGTGGAAACTGGATCGGATAGACCATTCGATCGGACGGCTGTTCGATCGAGTGGGCTGTTCGATTGGGTTAAAGTCCGTTCGAACGTCCCATTCGATCGGCCGGCTGGCTCGATCGGCTGGTTCTTTCAAGTGGATTGTTTCTTCCTTTGATGTGAAGGATGTGTTTGTGTATGATGGTTTGTATTTTTGAAGTTTTTGCAGCATCACCTTTCAAGTTGGCCGATCGAACGGGCTGTTCGATCGGTTAGCCCAACCGATCGGTTAGCAGCTGAGGGTTGGCAAAGTGTCACTCGATCGGGTGGCATGCTCGATCGGGTGACATTCCAATGTTTCGAAAAGGTTAAGTGTTGAAGTATAGTATCTCATGATTCGAGCAGTAATGTTCAATCGAGTGGCGTAGTCGATCGAACAGTACCTCGTCAATACTACACTTTTGTGAGTTGGTGGGTCCAGGTGCTAGTCGATCGGTTAGCCTAGCCGATCGGCTGGCGTAGTCGTTCGGTTGGGCTGTTCGATCGAACAGCCTAGCCGTTCGGCCAGCTTCTCGATTCGGTTAATCTATCACTTAACACTTGGTTATTCCCGTTAATTGTTGATGTTTTAGAGATATTTTGACTACGAGTTGAACCACAAAGCTGAAGTCCCTACTTAGTCTACTGACTCGAGCAGGAATCACCCAAGCTCGGTCAGAGACGGTTTGGAACCTAAGTTTAACGTTTAACCCGAAATCGGTATATCTCTCGGTAGAACCCGAATCTTGAACCATGTGTTTGTTTAGATTGATTTATAAATCGGTTCAAGTCTCGTTTTCACCGTTTTGAGTGTAAAAGAGTTGAAAGATAGATGAAAACCCATCTTCCAATCCTTTTCCACCGTGAAATGTTAAGATCTTTGGTAGATTTTAGGTTATTTATGTGGAAATCGGTTAGATCTAAGCTATTCATGGTGGAATGATGTCAAAACTTAGTGTTCTTAAAGAACACCATGATGACATCATCCAAGAACACCTAGATCTTGGTGATTTCGCGGTTGAAATCCAAGTTTTGAAAGATAGAAAGATGGAGAATCGATTAATGAACAAGATTGTACAAAGATTGGAGTGAAATACTTACAGGTTTGAGAGAAATCTGAGAAATGGCGAGAATAGAAGGCTGGTCGGTCAGAGCTTTTCCAAAAGTGGAAAGCTTGACAAGGACAGCCCTATTTATAGGCTTCCAAAAGTGGAAAGGGTTGGCTGATCGAACAGCATCCCTGATCGAGCGGCTGCCCGATCGAACAGCCTGTTCGATCGGCTAGCCTGTTCGATCAGGTTGCCCTGTTCGATCGGCTTGCCTGGTTTTGAGTGTTTCGCGACGATTTTTGATATTTCGAGTTCGATAGTGAGGAGTAGAGTAGGATAGAGTTTCTATTCAAATTACTTTCAGTCCCAACTACTATATCTAACATACAAGCATCCTTACAACCTATTTTCAAAGTCGGTTTCGATTGAGTTTGATTATCCTTCGATTCTTGATTGATTTTGATCGATTCACCACACACTTTAACATAAGGTAAGCATGCACAAGTAACACGTAAGGCACACACACACGTATAAAAGCATTAAAATTATCCACACTTGAGTTCGATGATTGATTTGATTAGCTTGATTATTGGTTGACTAGCTTTATTGCATTGTTACTTCCTATCATTCACAGTCGGTCGTTGATTCACAGTTCGATTATCGGCCGATTAGTTTGATTATACAACACTTACTCCAAATAATATGAAAATCAAAAAGAAACTAAAATGAAATTAATCTTTATTGATCTTTAATTCCAATAACAGTCAACTCTTGACTTGATTTTGACTTTTGGGAGAACACGGGGTGTTACAGTCTCCCCTCCTTTAGGGAATTTCGTCCCGAAATTAGGCCGAGAACCGTACATCGCCGTGTGATTTTACCAATTTGATGCTTCAGATCTATCTGAATAACTGCGGGTACTTGGCCTTCATGTCACTTTCGAGTTCCCAAGTGAATTCCGCGCCTCGTTTGCCTTCCCATCGTACTTTTACAATAGGAATGCGAGAGCGTCTGAGTTGCTTGGTCTGTCGGTCCATGATTTCGACAGGCTTTTCCACGAAGTGTAGCGTCTCATTGACCTGAAGATCGTCGAGTGGTATTATTGCGTCGTGGTCGGCTACGCATTTTCGAAGGTTTGAAATATGGAAAGTCGGGTGGACATTGCTGAGTTCCTCCGGTAACTCGAGTTTGTAGGCAACTTTACCGATCCTTTCCAGAATCTTAAAAGGTCCAACAAATCGAGGCGCAAGTTTCCCTCTTTTGCCGAATCGGACTACTCCCTTCCAAGGTGATACCTTTAGGAGTACGTAGTCGCCAACTGCAAATTCGCGGGGCTTGCGTCGTTTATCGGCGTACATCTTTTGTCTGTCCCGGGCCTTCACCAAGTTTTCCCTTATCTGGTGGATCTTGTCAGTCGTTTCTTGCAGAATCTCGGGCCCAGTCAATTGTGAATGACCGACCTCGTGCCATACAATAGGCGAGCGACATCTCCTACCATACAAGGCTTCGAAAGGTGCCATTTCGATGCTGGAGTGATAGCTATTATTGTACGAAAATTCGACCAACGGTAGATGTTTGCTCCAACTACCACCAAAATCGATAACACACGCACGGAGCATGTCTTCAATAGTACGAATCGTTCTTTCAGTCTGCCCGTCGGTTTGCGGGTGGAATGCGGTACTCAAATTCAGCGTCGTACCAAGAGCTGCTTGAAAAGTTTCCCACAATCTCGATGTAAACCGAGCGTCGCGATCAGAAATGATGTCTCGAGGCGTACCATGATTCTTAATGATCTCGTCGGTGTAGATTTGGGCTAACTTGGCCACCTTATAGTCTTCTCGTATTGGCAGAAAGTGGGCTGATTTGGTTAGACGGTCGACTATAACCCAAATACTGTCGTGACCTGATGGCGTGGTCGGAAGCTTAGTTATGAAATCCATAGCTATGCTTTCCCACTTCCATACGGGTATCGGCGGTTGTTCGAGTAAGCCTGAAGGTCTTTGGTGTTCAGCCTTGACTCTTGCACAAGTTAAACAGTTACCAACATATAGAGCAATATCCCTTTTCATCCCAGGCCACCAGTACTTGTAGCGAAGGTCCTGGTACATTTTGTCCGCACCGGGATGAATGGAATATCGGGATTTGTGGGCTTCGTTCATGATGATCTTTCGCAAATCTGTCCTCCTCGGAACCCAGATTCGGTCCAGATAATAGAATATCCCGTTGGCTTTGCTCGCGAGCTGAGTTCCATCGTGATAGATTCGTTCTTTCTTCAACGTACGCTCGTTAAAGCAAGCGTGTTGTGCTTCGCGGATGAGAGCTTCGAGGTTATACTGAGCCTGGATGTTTCGAACACCTATCACGTAATTCTTTCTGCTGAGGGCGTCTGCAACTACATTCGCCTTGCCTGGGTGATAACGGATCTCACAGTCGTAATCGTTGAGAAGTTCTACCCATCGGCGTTGACGCATATTGAGTTCTCTCTGGTTAAAGATATGTTGTAGGCTCTTGTGATCGGTGAAGATCGTACACCTTGTACCATACAGGTAGTGTCGCCAAATCTTTAAGGCAAAGACAACTGCGCCTAGCTCAAGGTCATGGGTTGTATAGTTCTTCTCGTGGATTTTGAGCTGTCGAGATGCGTAAGCTATAACCTTGTCTCGTTGCATGAGAACACAGCCAAGTCCAAGGTTTGAAGCATCACAATAGACAACGAAGTCATCGCTTCCGTCCGGCAGTGTAAGAACTGGTGCATGGCACAGCATGTGTTTGAGGGTTTGGAAAGCAGTCTCCTGCGCGGTTCCCCACACAAAAGGCTTGTCTTTATGAGTAAGGGAGGTAAGCGGTACAGCAATCTTTGAGAACCCTTCGATGAATCGCCGGTAGTAACCGGCTAATCCGAGAAAAGAGCGAACTTCTGACGGATTCTTTGGCGTAACCCATCCCTTGACGGCCTCAATCTTTGCAGGATCAACGTGTATACCCCGACTATTCACAATGTGACCCAGAAATTGAACCTCCTCCATCCAGAACTCACACTTGGAGAATTTGGCGTAGAGTTGGTTTCCCTGAAGCAACTCGAGAACCAATCGCAAATGCTGCGCATGTTCGGCCCTCGATCTGGAATAGATCAGGACATCGTCGATAAATACAATGACGAAACGGTCTAAGAACGGTTTACACACGCGATTCATCAGATCCATAAAGACCGCGGGTGCGTTGGTCAAACCAAAAGGCATGACAACAAATTCGTAGTGGCCGTATCGGGTTCGAAAAGCGGTTTTGGGTATGTCTTCCTCTTGAATCCGCAACTGATGGTAGCCTGAACGTAGATCAATCTTGGAGAAACACTGAGCACCTTGTAATTGGTCAAACAGATAATCGATTCTTGGTAAGGGGTATCGGTTCTTGATGGTCAGCTTGTTCAATTCCCGGTAATCGATGCACATTCGGAACGACCCGTCCTTCTTTTTGACGAAAAGGACTGGTGCGCCCCATGGAGAAGTGCTCGGGCGAATGAAGCCTTTTTCAAGTAACTCTTGGAGTTGGTTTGAGAGTTCTCGCATCTCAGATGGAGCGAGTCGATACGGAGCTTTGGCCACTGGGTTGGCTCCTGGAATAAGGTCGATTCGAAAGTCGATATCACGACTTGGAGGTAATCCAGGAAGATCATCAGGGAACACCTGAGGAAATTCTCGGACAACGGGAACATCCTTGACTTCAACTTTCCTTTTCTTGTCCGTCTCTGCTACAACAATGTTGGCCAAGAAGGCTCGATATTCCTTGCGGAGATATTTGCGAGCTTGAAGACATGACATGAGCTTGAGGTCTTTTGCAGTAGTTTCACCATAAACACATAGAATATCACCACTAGCTAGCACAAAACGAATCATCTTATCGGAACACACAACTTCAGCATGGTTTTCACGAAGAAAGTCCATGCCTACTATGACATCGAAACTTCCGAGCTGCATTGGAATGAGATTAATCGGGAATATATGATTGTTGAGCTCGAGAGTACAATCACGGAGCACAGAATTGACAGCAATGGTTCTTCCGGTAGCGACTTCTACTTCGAAGGGTGACGAAAGATAAGAGCGCTTACGTCTAAGAAGCTTCTCAAATTCAAATGACACAAAGCAGTTATCGGCTCCAGTATCAAACAAACATGATGCATATATACCATTCACAAGGAACGTACCATTGACCACGTTGTTATCAGCTTGAGCCTGGCGTGCGTTGATGTTGAAAGTTCTGGCGTGAGCGGCTTGTTGTTGAGGCTGTTGTTGTTGTTGTTGCTGGGGTTGTTGAGCTTCTTGTTTCACCACTCTGTTCGGGCACCGGTTTGCTAAGTGGTTAGGGTCACCACATGCAAAGCAGGTCCGAACATTGTTTGCCGGGGCCTGTGCAGCTTGAGGAGCTTGAGGAGCAGGTAGCAGGGCTTGGTTAACAGCGGCTTGAGCTTGCGTTTGACGAGGACCATAGCGGCAATTCGCAGTGAAATGCCCGTAAGCGTTGCAGTGGGCACAGTAACGGCAGGCCACACCCACCGGGTGATGATAAGAACATGTAGCACAGAGTGGGTGGGGGCCGGTGTACGCACGCTTAGCCGGCGGCGCATTGATCACTGGCGCAGTGCGCTGTGGTTGTTGCTGTTGTGGCGGTACGGACTGAAGAGGAGCAGCATTGGTTGCGGCGGCGCAACTCTTGTTCTTCTTTCTTCTTCTCGAGGACTTGGAGGCTTGAGCAGTAGGGTTGTCGGTTGATGCGGCAGTAACTTGATGCAACGACTTGGATGGCTTATCCCAGACACCAGCCTTAACTCGCTTGTCGTTAATCTCGGCAGCGAGTAGGTAAGTTTCCTCGATTGATGCGGGTTTGGCGGCGAACACAAAATCTGCAACACAATCCGGAAGAGCACGGATGTATTTCTTGATGGTCATCTCGGGAGTCTTGACCTGGTCTGGACAGATAATGCTCAGCTGTTTGAAACGGGCGGTGAGACCAGCGTTGTCGCCCTCCTTCTGCTTGATGGTCCAGAACTCATCCTCCAACTTTTGGCGTTCGTGGGGAGGACAGAACTCGTCCAGCATGATAGCCTTCAGTTCCTCCCACGTCAGCTCGTAGGCAGCGTCGTTCCCGCGCTTATTCCTTTCGGCTGTCCACCAGTCCAATGCCCGCGACTGGAAGACACCGGTAGCATTGAGAGTTCGAAGATGATCCGGGCATCCGCTTTGACGAAGGGTAACTTCCACAGAGTCAAACCAGTGAAATAAGCCTGTAGGGCCCTCTTCACCGGTGAACTCCTTCGGTCCACACGCCTTAAATTGCTTGAAACTGAACGGAGCTTTGCTGGATTCAGTGAGGGTTCGGGATTCTTCCGACGACTTGCTGGTGTTTTCGTACACCTCACTGACAGCTTTCGCTACAGACCTTGAGATGAGCTTGGCGAGACGTCGGTCTCTCTTTTCCTGACGGGAAAGGTTTTGGCGAGTTCTTGATGATGACGACATGGTCTGCAATAGACATCGCCATAGGGCTCAACACAACGAATTCGAATCTCGCACGTCTTAGTTTACTAAAGCTTAGAATCACGTCGCATCTCACGTCACATATGAACACATAAGCACATAATCATAGAGGCACATAAGCACAGAAGCAATTAGAGCACATAAGCAATTAAGCAAATAGAGCACTTAATTTCCTAAACACATACGCACTTTTATCACAGAGGCTGTCAGAAAACAGAAACCTATAACCACAAGTCGAGTGTCGTTCGTTTTGCATATCGGATAGCATCACATGGTATCGTCTAACTTAGTCGTATAGCGTAGCATAGCACACGGGTTTCGTTTAGATCACATCAACAGGGGTTTGAATCGAGGTAGGATAGCAACAAAAGTCACGCAGATTGATAACAAATGGAGTAACCAACAAATCTTAAAACACGTAAACAGGTAAATCATATAAAATCAACAAAGCAACACTCAAAATCGGAAAATGGATTGTCTGCGGCTACTAGACTTTGACTAACCATGGCAATTTAACTATTCACAGTTGACTTGTCGTCACTTTCGACTCTAGGGGACATGTTTCTGCCTCGATTCTTGGGCTTTATGCATGCGCATTCTAGGCCATACTCGTGAGTTCAGGTCGTTGGAGTCCGTCAATTGCCTTGGCGAGATAAAATACAGTCGGAATAATTGCCAAGGTTAGGGTTTCACCCCTAGCTCAGCAATTTCTTCCTTGTTTTAAGAAAATTTAGAGGAAAGTTTTTCATCAAATTACGGGTTTCAGCCCTAATTTGGTATAATTCTCCCCCGTTTGTTGATAGAAATTTGCACAAAGTAATTGGCAAAAATTTGTAATTTAGGCAGGAATTCGCGGGTTTCACTCCTAATCCCGTCCAAATTACAAAATTTGGCTCGGAGTTCGGATGCAATGATAGAATAGAAGGAAACAACATAAGATAAGCACATAAACTTGGTCTCTTGGTTCCTAGCTATAGTCTAGGTCTCTAAGACAGCGATCCGGACTAGATCGTGTCTAACCTAATTCCCTATAGTTATGGCTCTGATACCAATCTGTCACACCCCAACCGATGGCGGAATCATCGGGGCGCGGCACTGAGCGAAACAGATTGTTCAGAAGTTTCCACAACAACTATCATACAATTCAGTTATATAACACGTCCCATACCGTGTCCCAAATAATAACAAGTTATCATAGAAATCAACTAAACAATATGGGAACTGTTCCGACAACTCAGATTCTTAATTATTATAGACCGAATTTAAATATTGTTTTAAGACTTCTAGACGGCTAACTGTGGATCTTACTGACTACAGGTGCCAGTACAAGATCTACAGATAATTATGGCCCTGGAGCAGGTATGTGGACACTGTCCTAAGGTCACAGGCTCCTAGAAGCTTATTATTGCCTCGCTTCCCTAGCACGCTAGTAGCTTAAACACCTGTCACATACGTTAAAATAAAAGTCAATACATATAATGTAAAGGTGAGTACACAAGTTTGATATAGCATATAAAGTTCGAAAAGTTTACGCATAACCAAGCACGTACACAAGGGCAAACGATGCATGTAAATTATCAACATGGGACCATCGATACCAACGACTTCGAGTTGACTGTCCGAGACAGTTCGCAATACATGATTACCACTGTAATCCATGCAAGTAATTGTCCTTAGCAACCCCCGTGTGAACGGGTGCTGAGTCCAAACTATAGTACTACGTTGCTAAAGCAGGCAGATAGCACTCCACGTGTAAACATAATAAACAGCAATCATTTAGACAAGTAATACATGCAAGTAGGTTAGCGTTCAAATAGTTTGTGTTGTTTGTGAATTTGATAGATTACGTATGTAACACCCAAAAGTGCTGAAAGCAAAAAGGGATCGAGTATACTCACAGTGGTTGGTTGTGGATTGAAAGGAGCACAGAGAATAGGTTAGCCTGAATAGTTCGATAACAATACAATGAGTAATGCGGAAAAAGTGAACAGTGGAAACTGGATCGGATAGACCATTCGATCGGACGGCTGTTCGATCGAGTGGGCTGTTCGATTGGGTTAAAGTCCGTTCGAACGTCCCATTCGATCGGCCGGCTGGCTCGATCGGCTGGTTCTTTCAAGTGGATTGTTTCTTCCTTTGATGTGAAGGATGTGTTTGTGTATGATGGTTTGTATTTTTGAAGTTTTTGCAGCATCACCTTTCAAGTTGGCCGATCGAACGGGCTGTTCGATCGGTTAGCCCAACCGATCGGTTAGCAGCTGAGGGTTGGCAAAGTGTCACTCGATCGGGTGGCATGCTCGATCGGGTGACATTCCAATGTTTCGAAAAGGTTAAGTGTTGAAGTATAGTATCTCATGATTCGAGCAGTAATGTTCAATCGAGTGGCGTAGTCGATCGAACAGTACCTCGTCAATACTACACTTTTGTGAGTTGGTGGGTCCAGGTGCTAGTCGATCGGTTAGCCTAGCCGATCGACTGGCGTAGTCGTTCGGTTGGGCTGTTCGATCGAACAGCCTAGCCGTTCGGCCAGCTTCTCGATTCGGTTAATCTATCACTTAACACTTGGTTATTCCCGTTAATTGTTGATGTTTTAGAGATATTTTGACTACGAGTTGAACCACAAAGCTGAAGTCCCTACTTAGTCTACTGACTCGAGCAGGAATCACCCAAGCTCGGTCAGAGACGGTTTGGAACCTAAGTTTAACGTTTAACCCGAAATCGGTATATCTCTCGGTAGAACCCGAATCTTGAACCATGTGTTTGTTTAGATTGATTTATAAATCGGTTCAAGTCTCGTTTTCACCGTTTTGAGTGTAAAAGAGTTGAAAGATAGATGAAAACCCATCTTCCAATCCTTTTCCACCGTGAAATGTTAAGATCTTTGGTAGATTTTAGGTTATTTATGTGGAAATCGGTTAGATCTAAGCTATTCATGGTGGAATGATGTCAAAACTTAGTGTTCTTGAAGAACACCATGATGACATCATCCAAGAACACCTAGATCTTGGTGATTTCGCGGTTGAAATCCAAGTTTTGAAAGATAGAAAGATGGAGAATCGATTAATGAACAAGATTGTACAAAGATTGGAGTGAAATACTTACAGGTTTGAGAGAAATCTGAGAAATGGCGAGAATAGAAGGCTGGTCGGTCAGAGCTTTTCCAAAAGTGGAAAGCTTGACAAGGACAGCCCTATTTATAGGCTTCCAAAAGTGGAAAGGGTTGGCTGATCGAACAGCATCCCTGATCGAGCGGCTGCCCGATCGAACAGCCTGTTCGATCGGCTAGCCTGTTCGATCAGGTTGCCCTGTTCGATCGGATTGCCTGGTTTTGAGTGTTTCGCGACGATTTTTGATATTTCGAGTTCGATAGTGAGGAGTAGAGTAGGATAGAGTTTCTATTCAAATTACTTTCAGTCCCAACTACTATATCTAACATACAAGCATCCTTACAACCTATTTTCAAAGTCGGTTTCGATTGAGTTTGATTATCCTTCGATTCTTGATTGATTTTGATCGATTCACCACACACTTTAACATAAGGTAAGCATGCACAAGTAACACGTAAGGCACACACACACGTATAAAAGCATTAAAATTATCCACACTTGAGTTCGATGATTGATTTGATTAGCTTGATTATTGGTTGACTAGCTTTATTGCATTGTTACTTCCTATCATTCACAGTCGGTCGTTGATTCACAGTTCGATTATCGGCCGATTAGTTTGATTATACAACACTTACTCCAAATAATATGAAAATCAAAAAGAAACTAAAATGAAATTAATCTTTATTGATCTTTAATTCCAATAACAGTCAACTCTTGACTTGATTTTGACTTTTGGGAGAACACGGGGTGTTACACTCAACCTCACTGAGAACCTCATGGACAACACAAAACCCAGGTCGTTGTTTTCACCGGTGCAACAAACCATCAAGCTGTGGATTCGTTGCTTGGGCTGAGCCACCGAAGATTGAGAACCCGGCTGTGATGATTCCTGCACTATTGGACACCATCAAGCGGCATGAAGAGAATGCAAGACAGATGTTTGCTCGGAACATGAAGCTTGAAGAAGAAGCTAAAAAATTGGCACAGGAGAAGAAGATGCTTAAAGTTATCTTAGGTTTCAGTTTTTTATTGTTCATGTTTTACTATGTTAAGTCTGGTTAGGGTTTGACTTGTGTTTGGATTTTGTAAGTTTGGTCTGTACTATTGACCTGCTAATATGGTTGTTTTGTAAGTTTGTAATGGAAAGTTTGGGGCTTTTTGTAATGAATCATCTAATGTGTTGTGCATCTAATCTGTTATGACAATGTGCCGACATGTGGATCTAATGTGTTGTGCATCTAATGTCTTTTGACAATGTGCCGAAATGTGCATCTAATGTCTTATGACACCAAATGTGCAGTTTACCAAATGTGCACCAAATATGGACCAAATGTGCAGCCAAACAGTTTACCAAATCTGTACCAAACCGTTTAACATATGTGAGCCAAATGTGCAGCCACATGTGAACCAAATGTGTACAAAATATGCAGCCAAATACTAAATAACAGTTTAACAAAAGAAATGTGCAGCCAAACACCAAATATGCAGCATTTAACATACCAAACCAGATTTGCAAAGTGCAGTCTTTAACATTACATAAGTACTAAACATACATAAACACTTTCATGAACATAATGTACCAAAACATAAGTACCAAACAACCATTAACACTAAAAGTTAAGCAGTTTGACATGAACTAATGTACCAAAACAGTTTGACACAAACTATAAACATCACAGTTTGAAACAAACTGCAAAAATGTCAACTGTAGTCCATCTAAGCATGTGCTTGAACATTCAACCTAAGCCTGTGGCCCCCCTGACCTTGTGCCCCTTCCTGACCTTGTGCCCCTGCCTGTGCTTGTGCCTCTTTCCTTCTAGACTTGCCACAAGTTCTTTTGTTATGCCCCACACCCTTGCAGATTTTACATGTCACTGAGCCTCCCTTCCTTGGCAACTTACCAGTTGCAGGGATCATGTTGCTGACATTCTGAACAGATTCTGCAACTTTAGCCTTCTTTTTTTCCTTTGAAGCTGCAACTTTAGCCTTTGCAATCTCCTGTGCAGACTTCTTTCGTTTCTTTTTTGGTCTCCCAATTTGGACATGATACTTTGGTCAGACATACATGTTCTTTGTTTAGGGTTTTCACAACCCAAGAGCCTGCCTTTTTAACTTTAGAGACATAAAGCATCCAAGGGCAAGTGGGTGGTGTATTCTTTTTATGGTTAGGCCCATCTTGTGAGGGCCCAGTTGCATTTTGGGTACTTCCAGATTTACCCTTAAATGCAGTTGGTTGAGAGGGTCCTCCAGCATTTATTTCACAACTACTCAGTTTTGGAATCCCACCCATACATATGACGCGGAATCTGGTGTTGTCATTCCTTGTAATATGGAGTTGTCTCCGAGTTTCAATTGCATGATTCTTGACCAACATCTTAATACTATCCTTATCAGGAAATGACTGGCCAAGATAAAAGGGACATTCACCAGATGTTTTAGACATTCTTTTGTCTTTCCTAACACTCCTACAAGCTCTTTGAAGAACTGTGTCACCATCTGAATCAGTTAACTTTCAAAGCCATCTAAATCCACCTGATCATCATCCTCATCTACATCAACTTGTTGTTCATATTGTTCACTAATTTCAGCATCTACTTCAGCATAATACTCTTTCATATCAACACTATAATCTTCCACAACATTATCTTTATCAATGATGTAATCTGGATCTTCATCATCCTCATCCTGACCCACCTTATCCTTCCTATTCTTAGCCTTTACGCTTTTCCTATGAAATGACTTTACACGTTTGCTAGGGGTGGTCTCTACACCTTCTGCCTTTTCACCCTCACCTGCACTACCTTCACAGGATCCTTCATAACTACCATCATCACTCTGCCATTCACTATCTTCATCCTGCTGATCACTATCCTCACTGTCTTCATCCTGCTGATCACTACCCTCATAACTTCCCTCATCACTAAGGTCTACGTATTCAGGTTCCTTTTCAACATCCTTTTTTGAAAACCTGCTAACATGTTGAATATACACCTCTAGCACCTTGTTTTTTTCAACATAACTAATCATTCTCAATACATCCCTATCAGTGCCTAGAGGCCTTAAACCTAACATTAAATCTTCCCCTGAAACCCTAAAATGGTAAACCACAACATCCTCTTCTGAATAACCAAATGCTAACAACATATCATTCATCACTATCAATGAAAACATATCAGAATTCACATTATCAACGTAGTCTACCTTACCCCCGACGTATTCAAAATCATCCTCGTCAGTGAAATCACCACTATGGTTCACTTTCAGGGTGAATAAATCGGGATGATTTGCTGTGGAATAAGAAAAAAAACTTTCAATCAGAAACAGGGGTTTTTAAATCCAACTTATCAACTACAAATACGTACCGTATTTTACTTCTGGATCAAAATGGACGCCTTCTTTTCGAACACAGCAGCTAAAATCACCCCATCGTCGTCCATCGGAATCGCCTTGGCAAGAATGAAGATCGTCGGCGATGATTTCTGGGAGAGAGGAAGATTAACTGAGAATAGGGTTGAAGATGATGATGTAATGTGTCTGCGATAAAGAGGGGTATTTATATTATGTGGGTTTTTTAATAAATAAATTGCTTTAATGAAAATTAAATGACCAAACTACCCCTGCAGATAAAGACAAAAAGAGGACTTAAAACAGTAAAAAATGAGAGATTTTGAGATTTAGACTAAAATGGCAAAACTGCCCAAACCACAGGGACTAAAATGGCAGTTTACTCAAGATAATAATAAGATATCATGTACGTCATCCTTGATGTTAAATATGTACTCTTTTTGTTAATCATTTTTTATTATTTTATTATAAATTAAAAAAAAAAACATAAATTTTATACTTTTAGAAAGACTCGTATCATGTTAATATTAGAGGTTTATATTTTGCATTAATCAAACTGAAACAAATCAAATCAGATCGAACCAACCCAAATGATCATATAATTACAGACTAAATCAGTGACATGTGTACCCTCCTAATCATTAAAAGTTCAACTATTCCAATTGTAGGTTAGTGTTTTTTTATTAAAACTTTGGTACCACTAACACTATAATAAGTTGGATATATCATGTAATAAAATGTAATATTTTTAGACCAAACAATTTTAAACCTACCTTCCTGATACTAGCCTTTTTGGCCTAAATTTTTAATGTAAACCTAACCATTTGTGCTAGTTTCCTATTAGGAAACACTGTTAAGTGCTAACCTTCTCCCTTTCACTCTCATTAGTGACATCTTTACCCCCACCACCTTTTGACAAGTTCGACCTTTGACTTTGCAGTGGATACTTGCATCATAAGGCTTGGTACCTCCACTAGCCTCAACGCCAATATGTGGGTGGGTGCATGGCCATGTAGATTTCACACTAATATTTGGTCACAGTCGTCTCAAATGTCGTTTTTGTCCTTGATAAGCTTTTCCTATTTCAAAGCAAAAAAGATCCGTTTACATAAAAGTTGTCTCTGTTGAATAAACTAGTAAAGTTTTCATCGCGATTACCAAGTCATAACCTAGTCATCGTGCCGGATCATGAGAACAACTTATTTCAAAAGTAGGCATGTAAAGGCGTATTTCCTCAATATTAACACATTCAATTGAAAAGGGGGTGCACGGGTTCACAACTACAGTCAATGCCTGTCTTTTTCTACACAACTCAACAAAACATCATTCATAGGTGAAAAAATTATTTCATATGTACGTCTATCGACGCAATATTTACGCATGCGACTGCAAAGAGGGTGCACGAGTTCACAACTATAGTCAATGCCTGTCTTTTTTCTACACAACTCAAGAAAACATAATCCGTAGGTGAAAAAATTATTTCATATGTACGACGCAAACACATCAGATTTCATAATAAATTTGTTAAGAATTGGTCAAACGTCAATGGATTGATGGATAATGGATATGTCAAAGGAATACATTTCAATTACCCCAATTTCAAACTTCATCTTTATTACCTTTACTTTTTCTTTCTATCAAAGAAGACTAAAATGATTTCACTTTATATGGGTCCAATCCACTTACTTTGGCTTCCATGTACTTGGGCCCTAAAGATGTGCTTAATTCAATACTTGCACTATTTTTGAATGAATATTCTACAAGAAAATCAATAGAAACTTCATACTTGCATCATCATTGTAGTTTCATCTTAAGTGGATACTTTTTTTGCTTAATAGTGGAAGTCATTTAATTAGTGTTATCTAACCACAACACCTAAGCTTTTAGAAAGATCATAAACCCATACCATAAGGAATGAAATTATGTCATTTAGTTATTTGTAGCTTATAAATCCGCACCTACAATGGTTCAGATGATTATTGATTAGATCGGATAATCATATCGATGTCTCCTCGCAGCAGGGGCGAAACCAGAGGGTGTCAACAGGGGGTGGCAAAAACATGAGTTGGACTCCTAATTGTAATCAACAAAGTAAGGAATCTTATAATGATTTTTAAAACAATAATATATGAAGATTCATGTAATAATCATATAATTATTTGTATTAGTGTAATAACTCTATTATAAAGAGTCATATTACTAAAGTTAAAATCAGGATATGGGATTTTTGGTTACCTGTTTGGCTGTTTTGGTGGCACAATGTTGTGGGCCGAAAGAGACGAGAAAGCAGCAAGTGGTTAAATTAGTACACAAAGTCAATAATAATGGGATTGCGAGTATATTAATTGCTACCCACATTCTATCGTCTTCAAGTGCATTACACGTAATCAAACCCAATAAAATATATTGTTATTGTTAGTATCTTTCAAAGTGTAAATAATTGAGTTCGGATTCTTTTTTAATGTAATAAAATCACAATAAAACCCCATTTTTTCAGTTAAAGAGAACGGAAAGCATGAATGGGCTTAAAAGAGGGCGGTATGGCTCTAGTGGGAAAGTAGGAAGTAGGAAACGGTTGAAAAGTATTTTTTAACGAAGAATCTTACGCATAAATTCATTCTGGGGCTATGTTCAAGGTCTATTCGTTGACTGTTATGAGACCATGCCCTTTGATGTGTGGGAACCGGATGTAATTCATAAACTTTCCCTCTCTCCTCCCGTTAGGTTTAACCCAGGATTAAAGCCTCGATTTGTCCCTTCACCCAGATATCCCTCGAAAATGGTTCAAAAATCGAATTTGCTTCTTCAGAAGAGAGAACAAACCAATTTACCACGAGAGCAAGTTTTCATAACAGTTGAAAAGTATTACCATAATGTTTTATCCTTTCTATTATTAAAACAACACTAACTTGTACTATGTTGAAAGATTTATCACAAACTGTTATTTGACAAGAATCTACCTTTTATATATTATGACATATTGATCTGTTACTTTGGTTTATAAGACTATTTATTATCATCTAAATAGTTAAACACGATTAGTATATTACAATACATTTTATTTTAAACAATATGAATATAAAATATACGTCAACTTTTTATAACTTATCTATATTATAACGAAGACAAAGATGATGATACATGTTTACATACACCGTCTCTTCTCTTCTCCTATATTTGTAACTTTACGTGTCAACTTATCAGACATAGAAAGTACAAATATATATTATTCATGTTATGCGTTATATCAGATCTGATATAGCGAAATCAATTAATCCCCACCAATATTTAATTTTATTTAGTTTAAACCTAAATCAAGAAAATTCTATTTTTAATCTTACTTAAAATTCAAACCATCAAAGAACCTTAATTTTGCCATGTCTACAAATTTTCCTAGGTTTATTAACAATCAATGATGAATAAAAAAATTAAGAAAACATATTGTATTTGTATTGTATAACTTTTTACCTAGTGATGTGGACATATTATTCTTGGAAGTTAGATGGTATGCATTAATTAAATTATCTAAGATATGAGGAATATAATAATTGTGGAGTGAGTGACAAAGATATAAATGCCCCCCTTCCCACACAAACCACCCCACTCTTTTCATGCCCATCAACATATTATCTAACATCATAACTCACACTTTCTCCATTTTAGTTGCTAACCACTTCTATCCATCTTAACACCATGCCTCTAATTGAGCTTCATGATTCAACTTCATCACCAACTGAAGAAGTTGCAGTCTCTATTCACAAGGTTTTTCATCATTAAGTTCTCCTTTTTTTTCTGTAAATTTTGATCAAGATCTGTTTTTTGGGTGGATATTTATGATGGGTCATCTTTATTTTGATCATTTATTACTAAAGCTATGATATTTTTTAACTTAATCATGTGGGTATGTTATGTTATCCCTTTTGCAACTGTTTTTACTTTTTGTTCATTAGGAGTAACAAAATTGGGTAATGGTCAACTGAAGGTTTATGTAATTGAGTTTCTAAATTGGGAAATGGTTTAATTTTTGTATTTTTAGTTTAAAAAATTTATATGAAGTTGCCCCAAATTCTTGGATAAAAGATAAAGCTTCTTGTTATTATTACACCTTTGTGTCAAATTTGCATAAAAAAGAATGCTAGAATTGTAATAAAGTCTTGCTTTTTGAGCTAAAATGGCTCTTTCTTTATTCAATTTTGTAGCTAAAATGGCTCTTTCTTTATTCAATTTTGTATAAATTTCCCACCTTTTGATGTGGCATTTATCCTTTAGTTTAACTCTTGTTTGTTTTTAGGTTGAAGAAGATGTTATTGAGTCAAATTCAGAAGCACAGAACAACAACAACAAGCACTGGAGAAAACAGAATCTGTTCTTGGAGATACCTTCAAGATCATCTAATGAACATGTGATGATAAAAATGCCTCAAACATTAACTCCAACACCCAAAAAAGTCAACTTTAATTTAACACCAAACTCTTCAACAGAGGTGCAATCACCAGCTACTCACACACCAAAAACAAAATCATTAAAGAAAACTCTTTTAACCAAACTGAGTTTCAAAAACAGAAATATTGTTTCTGATACAGAAAAGCCAGTTGTTATTATAATTCCACCAACCCCTTCTTCTTTGCCTCAAGAAAAGTCTAATTTTTCAAGATCATGGTCATTTACAAAGATCTTTACCCCTCGTGGGAAGACGCCGGCTTCTC
This sequence comes from Helianthus annuus, assembly GCF_002127325.2. Taxonomy (NCBI): domain Eukaryota; kingdom Viridiplantae; phylum Streptophyta; class Magnoliopsida; order Asterales; family Asteraceae; genus Helianthus; species Helianthus annuus. The sequence continues at coordinate 148,844,084 of NC_035446.2, read as the reverse complement.
TACCCGTTACCCCTGTTGCTCATTCGGGCCTGGGCTCTGAACCCGTATCCGGAAGCTCGACGGGCTCCCTCAGTTCAGAGGTATGCTGATTTCTGTTAGAGTAAATTGCATTTTACGTAGCAAAATTGTCGACACTGTCCTTTAATTAACAAAATTACACTTGAAAATGACCATTATGCCCTCGTGTGAGTGACACGTGTTAACAGTTAACATAAAAAAAACTATTGAGTTAGGGCAAAAGGACACCGCATGATGAGAAACTGTAACATAAAGGACATCAAGTGCAATTTTGTTACTTAAAGAACAACGTCTGCAATTTTGCTCAAACTTAAAGGACATAAAATGTAATCTACCCTTTCTGTTATTCTATAACCATGTTTAAGGTTTAAGGTTTAGGGTATAAAAACACTATTTAGTATGGTTTTCTTGTATATTTGTAGGCTAAAGTCAAGGGACATATGGTTCGATCGCGATCAGCGCCAAATCTTGAAAAGGAAACAACTCTCAAGAGAATGGATTCGTTTTTTCGTGTGATTCCTTCGACTCCACGAGTGAAAGAGGCTGATGCCACCACTCCAACCCCTACTCCAACCGGTAACAACGAAGATGACAACGAAGTTGATGACGCTGAAGACATACCTGAAGAAGAGGCGGTTTGTAGAATATGTTTTGTTGAATTATGTGAAGGTGGAGAAACCTTAAAGATGGAATGCAGCTGCAAAGGTGAACTTGCTTTAGCCCATCAAGAATGTGCCATAAAATGGTTTAGCATAAAAGGTAACAAAACATGTGATGTGTGCCATCAAGAAGTCAAAAACTTACCCGTTACACTATTAAGAATTCAGAGTAGTGCTAGAAACCGAAGTTCTGGTGCAAGCAGAGCTACTCAAATGGATATTAACGCGTATGGGTAAGTTAACAACGTAACAAGCCTGTTTTCTTGATCAAATCATGTTTCTTGATTACCGTCTAGCTAATGTTAGTTTTCGTTCTCATATCGTTCAGCGATATCTATAGGGTTTGGCAGGAAGTCCCGATTCTCGTCATTGTTAGCATGCTTGCATACTTCTGTTTTCTCGAGCAGCTTTTGGTAAGACCGGCTAAAATTTCGTGCTTCACATGTGAAACATGTCTAACCGTTTGATAAACGTGTTATATGAAGGTTGGGGACATGGGTACAAGTGCAATTGCGCTCTCTCTACCGTTTTCATGTGTCTTGGGTCTTCTGTCATCCATGACATCATCCACAATGGGTATGTCATCTATCTAAATAGCTGATCAATAATACACAATACCTTACGGTCTTTGATTATTTTATAAACGAATCTTTCTCATTTTTCAGTTAATTGACATATGGTGTTTTTCTGTATACAGTGAAGAGACAATTTGTCTGGTTATATGCAGCAATTCAGTTTTCATTTGTTGTGATCTTCGCACATGTTTTCTACGACCTGGTAAGAAACATTACAATATTGAATATCCATGTGATACAAAAGTTGTAGCTCGTACATTATTTTTAGTCACAGTTTTTATACAACATTTGGATATAATGCCACGCAGATACGTATTCATCCAGTTTTATCGATTCTTCTTGCAACATTCGCGGGGTGTGGGGTCGTCATGTGTGCTAGTTCAGTTCTTGTTGAGGTTTTAAGACTAAGAAGACGATGGCTTGCTAGATCGAATAACCAGACTAATTCTGAGCCTGTTTTACATCAAGAAACGCAACCAACATCATCTTCGCATGTCCAAACTGAAATTCGCAATGTGGAAGCTTCTAGTGGGAACTAATGTCTTATTGAGGTTGCATTGGCTGTAGCTTAAGTTTTAGATTATAGTTAGACAGAGAGTATATTGGTGTGTAAGTTTTAGTCTGTATATTATTAGTAGAAACACTATGGTTTTCTGTAACGATAATTAGTAATATTGTATATTGGATAGAGGCTTATTTAAACAAGAGATATTTTATTTGCTGGATTTTTTTTATAAAATAGGTATGAATTTTTGGAGTGAAAATTGTATTTTGATTCGGATTTTGATTGTGGTAATTTATTTGGAGCTTTCTAGTATGTTTATGGTATACATGAGTTTATGAATATTTATTTATAGAGAAATAAAATAAAAAGGCTATGCCTCCAACCGTGGATCCATCAATCAGTTTTTATGCCTAGTCACCGGTTAAATATTCGAATTATATATTTTGTGGGAGACATGTTTTTCTATCTTCAATACAAAATAATTATATTAGCATATAGTTTCTTACTTTGTCATCTGAAAAAAAAAGTATAGATAACAATGTACGTTTTGCTCGGAAGATAACTTATTTGATACTAACAAATCAAATATCAACATCTAGATGCTATGCACTCGATCTTCTTCCTAAATTAAATAACTTATTTGATACAACAAAATCAAATATCAACATCTAAAAATCATATTGAACAGAGTATACAACAGGAGCAAATATGACCATGAAAATGGTTTACATGGATTCATTGTTTATTTATTAATTTTTTTTCACCAAAGAAAACACATTTTCATTTCCTCGTCATTACGATGAATTTTGCGTATCTAGTGAACGGATGGAAAGATACTACCCCGCGAAAGACTCCTATACCAATAACACTCACGAAGGATAATGTTAACTGGTTATAATAATGGCCACACCATTGCTAACAGTTCATCGTAGGCTATATCCACAGTTGATGACGCAACTACTTTCCCCTTGGTTTAAACTAGCTAGTAGTCTTCCATTGTATGGTGTCATTGTGGATTTAGTTGAATTGGGTATTAGGACTTTGTTAATCAACTTACTTATGTTATTTCATTGTAATAGAATATGTTTGTCATCATACATCATGTGTTTTTTGTTTATAAAAGGAGGATTTTGCATGCACAAATCATCACAGAAAGATGTACCAACTGCTTTGACAGTAACATTTGACAACATTAATCAACAGTTTTTGATGTGTAAATGGGCTGCTTTTGACAGAAAACAATTAAAACATGAATTTTAACATCTTTGAACACCTAAAACAGTGCACAGCAGGCCCTTAACAACCTCTATAAGCAACCAAACTTTTAAAACATGATACTATAATGTTTTAACAGCTAATACAACTTTTGGAAACACCTAAAACTAAGCATATTGATTTACGCACATTTTAAAAACCTACCGACTAACTGCAACCATTAATGTTAAATACTTAAAAATACCATGAATGTCAGAATGTCGAGTGGCCAAATACTTAAAAAACAATCATTCAAACTATAAATCCAGACGTTTTTTAAACCCCCCCCCCCAAAAAAAAAAAAAAAATTGTTCAAAATGATACCCTAAGGAAGCAATAGTAGACAGCCTTCACCAGATCCAAGCCGCCCTAAGTCATTCCTCACTAGATAAGATCAAAGCAGCCTGAGAACACAATTTCACTGCAAAACCAAACAACAATTAACTTTTCATGCTTATTTGTAAAAGTAAACATCACTAGAAACATACCTTAATAAAAAGTTTCATCAATGTTGAATGAACATGTTACCAATGAGGTAATAACATCCGAGGTACGACCGGGCTTGTTTTCGCCACTTGCAAACACGGCCGAATCTGTTGCAACCAACACATACTTTGACTTGTGATTAAGAGCAATTTTGAAAACAATTCTAAAACAACCGCCCAAAAGTATGAACTTTTCTTCATAGCATATATCAGGAACAATGACTTGCATAACAAAGGCACCCTCAGGGTCTAGAAGACCCTTGATTTTGTCAAATATTGACTTTTCAACAAAGTGGCGCGGGGGCACACAAGCCCCCCACCCCGATAGATCATCATGATCTATGATGTTAAGAAGAACAACATTATAACGTAAACCCTTATAAACACGGCATGCTTCAACAAGCTTAAGGTTTGATTTGCTTATACCATTGGACAATTCAGAAAGAACGCTTAAGGCACAGTATCCCGAAATTAAGGTCAGACCCTTCCACTCATCATCCACCAGTGAAGACCTGAAATAGGTATATGCAAAGCTCATAACATCTGGATCTTTATCTACACCCACTATCTCTGCACCAAACTTCTTTATAAAAATCCTTTCCAAGATACCAACTCCTATACCAAGAGATAGAACCCTTACTCTAGCATCCGAAGTCTCCCGCCTATTCAAGTGATTTTGAATCACCTTTAGACCATAAAGCATCGCCTGCAGAGGCGGAACAAGATTCTCAATGTCGATTAGAAACACTAACTCGGATTGTTTTTCCTTCAAATCTTTCAATGGACCAGTTTCAAGGAAGCCATTTTTGTCACAACTAAACCACAGTCTGCTTGAAGATATGCGGAATGTGTTTGTATCTCATCTGTCAGCGAAGATCGACCCCACACCCCTACGTTTTTTTGAGCTTCAGATCTTCTACATATATTTTATCCACTTCACCAGGTTGGTTGGGGACATGGGTACAAGTGCAATCGCGCTCTCTCTACTGTTTTCATGTGTCTTGGGTCTTCTGTCATCCATGACATCATCCACCATGGGTATGTCATCTATTTAAATAGCTAATCAATAATACACAATACCTTACAGGGTTTCATTATTTTATAAAACGAATCTTTCTCATTTCAGTTAATTGACATATGGTGTTTTTCTGTATACAGTGAAGAGACAATTCGTCTGGTTATATGCAGCAATTCAGTTTTCATTTGTCGTGATCTTCGCACATGTTTTCTACGACCTGGTAAGAAACATTACAATATTGAATATCCATGTGAAACAAAAGTTATAGCTCGTTACATTATTTTTAGTCACATTTTTTATTTTACATTTGGATATAATGCCACGCAGATACATATTAATCCAGTTTTATCGATTCTTCTTGCAACATTCGCGGGGTGTGGGGTCGTCATGTGTGCTAGTTCAGTTCTTGTTGAGGTTTTAAGACTAAGAAGACGATGGCTTGCTAGATCGAATAACCAGACTGATTCTGAGCCTATTTTACATTAAGAAACGCAACCAACATCATCTTCGCATGTCCAAACAGAAATCCGCAACGTAGAAGCTTCTAGTGGGAACTAATGTCTTATTGAGGTTGCATTAGCTGTAGCTTAAGTTTTAGATTATAGTTAGACAGAGAGTATGTTGGTGTGTAAGTTTTAGTCTGTATATTATTAGTAGAAACACTATAGTTTTCTGTAACGATAATTAGTAATATAGTATATTGGATAGAGGCTTATTTAAACAAGAGATATTTTTATTTGCCGGATTTTTATATAAAATAGGTATGAATTTTTGGAGTGAAAATTTTATATTTATTTGGATCTTTCTAGTATGTTTATGGTATACATGAGTTTATGAATATCTATTTTAAAAAAAAAGAAAAAAAAAAGAATAGTATACAATGTGATGAATCATGGATGGTCATTGTTTAAGAACTAGGGATGAGCTTTTTTTCCCTAATACCCGTACTCGTACCTGTATCCGTATCTGTACTTGTATCGATTTTAGGTATTTGGTACATGTATTGGTATCCAGTTTTATTGATTTTTGTATTCGGTACTTTCGGTATTGGTACGGGTAAAAACGGGTACTGGTACCGAATTTTATGTAGACCTTTAAAAGTTTTTTTGTATTATGTTCTATTTCGTATTATGGTATTTATAGTACTTGTATTGATTTCACATATATGGTACTCGTATCGTATTGGTACTCGTACCAATTTTACCTATTTGATACCCGTACTATATTGGTACTCATGTCAATTTTACCTATTTAGTACTCGTACAAGTGCTCAAAAAACTAAATAAAAACAAAATGGTACCAAAGCGGGTACCGTACCAAAAATACCCGTACAATACCTATATATTTGGTACAGTATTTGGTACCCAGTTTTGTTCAAACTCGGTACCGGTATTTTTGGTACCGGTACAGGTATAAGTACGAGTACTGTATCCTGTTAAGAACTACTCTTTTGGGGGCAACAGATATGATTTTTTTTCTGTACAATAATTAACCTACATATACATTTAGAAGTGAAAAGGAATAGTGTCATGCAAGTCATATACATTTAGAAGTGAAAAGGAATAGTGCCAGGCAGCTTGCCTGGCACATTCCTTGCCTGACACATTCCTATTGGACCGACCCATATTTAATTTAATTTTATTTCCAGGTTAAAATTATGCTTTCGTCCTTCGTTTAAAATTACGGTTTTGTCCCCAGATAAAAAAATTATAATTTTGCCACTAGCTTAAATTACGCTTTCGCCCCAAACTCAAAATAAAATTATACTTTTGCCCATAGCTAAAAATTACGTTTTTGCCCTCGATTCAAAAACTCATTTTCTATCTTATTCCCCGTTTAAAATTACGGTTTCGCCCTCCGTTAAAAATTACGTTTTTGCCCTCAGTTCAAAATAAAATATTGCTTTTCCCTCTAGCTCAAAATTATGATTCTGCCCCATCAGCTCAAAATTACGTTTTTGCCTACAGTTCAAAATAAAATTATGTTTTCCCCTAGCTCAAGATTATTAGCTCCCTGTCACTTCCCTATTGGACCAATCATTTTTTTTTAAATTTTATTCCCAAATTACGCTTTCGTACTTCATTTAAAATTACGTTTTTGCCCCCAGCTAAAAATAAAATTGTACTTTTGCCCTAGCTCAAAATACGCTTTTGCCCTTGGTTAAAAAACTTTTTTTTAATTTTGTTCCCAGTTTAAAATTACGGTTTCGCCCTCCGTTTAAAATTACGTTTTTGCCCCAGTTAAAAATAAAATGTTGTTTTTCCCTCTAGCTCAAAATTACGATTCTGCCCTCAGCACAAAATTACGTTTTTTTCCCACAGTTAAAAATAAAATTATGTTTTCCCCTAGCTCAAAATTATGATTTTGCTCTCAGTTTAAAATCATGATTTCGCCTGCTGTTCAAAATATAATTCCGATTTTGCCCTCTGTACAGACATACATGTTATGAAAGAGAAATATTTGCCTTATTGTCCCGCAACGCGAACGGGGCAAAAACTAGTATAATTACAAAAGCCTGAATGTTTTATTTGAAGATATTTTTTTGTCGAATCAATCATTCAAAAATATTTTTATATTTCAACCTCATAAACTGTTTATCTTGTAGTTTTGTATTATTTAATTTACTAAGTTTAAATACTAATTATAAAAATCAAATTATATCTAATTGTCATATTGAAGAAACACGGGTTCACCTGAAGAGGGATTCGAACCGCTTTCTCCGAGATAATGGAAAATCACACCTTGTTCTTCTTCTTGAACCTAGATCTGCAATGGAAAAGATAGAAAAGTGGGGATGTAGAGATTGCCGGTAGGAGAAGAATCCTTATTTCCAGCTACAAAAGTGTGGTGGCTCCATCTCTTGTGCCCTAATAATGAGGTGAACACCTCTTTATATAGGAGACATAGGTATCCCCTAACCTCAATGGGCCAGGCCCAGTTAAGGGTTATCTCTACAAGTCCCCAGCCCAATGTAGAGTAAACTATATCGCGTTGGGCCTCGCAATTAGGTTAGTAAGCAACAATAATAAATATTAATATAAAAGGCGATAAGTAACAAGAATGTCTGACCGTTCAGGTCAGGTCCAATACCATACCCCATCACATATGTTTCCATAATTTTGGCACAACATTTTTTAATGAATTGCTATCATTTAAGGGTCCATGTGGCATGTATCCTTGCAGATGAAATCCATTTCATTCATAGTTTAGTATGCTTCAACTCAATCATCTATGTCATCTTTGGCATTGAATTGCTCCAATATATCCATATTTTGGAACATATAAAGTTAACAATAACATGATCTACTATTTTCAGTTATGATAATTCAACATTAGCTTCTTCGTGATCTTAGGACGAGGCAATTCCTCAACGAAATTTTGTAATTGTCGACTGAGAGAGGGATATCATCCCTGTTAAAGTCAAAACATGTGGTAGTATCCGAAGAAATAATGGAGTCACACATGAAGCAAATGTCTTGACTCTCTTTGGATTCTTTGTTGATGCATGTATGTTCTATACAAACAAACCACGTCTTCATAATTTAGTACGTATAAAGTTCAACGCATAACACGAATATTGTAGATACTAGATAGATTCAAGTGTTGTAGTCGAATATTATAATCCTAATAAGTTATGGATAGTTGTGATTTGTCCACTGCCGTGATTTGTTCACTTCCATATGTTATATTGTTGTTTATTTATGATAAGGAGCTTGTCTAATAGTTGTCGGGTTTTTATTCGGACTATTTAGATAAACAACGCATAAAGGGCCTAAACTTTAAAGACGCATAACTTGAGATATGGGGCCCATGACCGCAAGTGATTTGACAAAGTTGTTAGACCCAACTTCCTTGATTTAAGGCTTCAATTTAATCATAGTTTAAAACATGAGAATCTTTGATTTAATCAACTTACGTGTCTGTTTAGGCACCTAATTTTAGTATTTACAGGGGTTGGGGGTTGGATCCATTTGGCAAAGCCATTGAAGTTAAGGTGTTAATAACTTAATATGGTGTTGCTTCCCTTGAGGTCAATGATCCTTTAACCAATACGTTTTGATGTTTAACGCTCTTTTGTGGGTGAGGTGGCATGGAACGCCACCCACAATATGCACTCTAAAAATAGATTGTAGTGATTTTTTATAAGAAGAGTGAGCATCTTCTATAAATACTTTTCTTATATCATTTTCTTCTCTAATCAATCCATGTAGGATAGAAGTATATCTTTTAGCTCTTTCAAATTTACTTTCTTTTTTATTCACCAGTATAAGATGACAATTTATAACTTTATAAAAAGAAAATAATTTATTTACACGCCCTTCTTTACTTTGTCTATCTATATATGTATGTATATATAGAGAAAGAGATATAGAGAGGAGGGGTGTACTAATATTTTTTTTTTAAAACGACGACTTTCTTGTATTAAGCTACTGCACTCCCTAAATTGAAGAGCTACGTTGCCTCATTTCGGCCAGACTATATTGTCTTAACCAGGCCCACACTGGCTTAAGAGTTTAGCTTGAACGTTCCCTCGCGAAACCATACCGCCAAAAATTATTAGAACATAAAAATATATCACAATAAAATTTGTAATAAGTTAAAACTGGATTTCCAATTCTTTGCTAGATGCTTCATGAAGGACTAAACCTGTCATCCGGCTATTTGTCCAGGGGGAAATTGTGCAAATCCTCTCAAAAAGAGGCAAACCCTAATAAGTTATAACCCGGAATTCGCTCCGAACTCCACACACGGGTCAGGTGCTATTTCAACATAAACACACAGAGAGCAAACAAGACACACAACATGAACAAGATGAAGATCGAAGAAGTTCAATCTACTACCAAGAAACAACGTATTGCTACACACACTCACATTAAAGGCCTTGGCCTTGAGGTATTTTGCACCCGCTCCCTTTTTTCCATATTTTTCAGGTCTTAATTAGGGTTTAGGGTTTATCGTGCTATAATTTTGTGATCTTGCTTATATGGTGCAACGGTGCTGGACTGATTGCTTGATGTTTATCTTTTATTTCACATAAAGTTTACCTTTGATAAATGTTATGTACTTTAGCTTTGGCTGATCTGTCCATCAGTTTTTAGGGTTTAATCACTAGGAATTGCAAGCAAGTGGGACTGAATTTGTTTTTTGTTTTTGTATTTGTATGCTGTAAATTGTTGTTTGAGTAAATTACGAAAATCGTCCTTTACGTATATGTATTTGCAAACTGTGTCCTTTGTCTTCGATAATTACAGAAAACGTACTCGATGTTTGCAAACCCTTACAAGTTATGTCCTTTAGCCCTACCTCAGTTAATTTTTGTGGTTAAATCTGACCAAATGAACCCCCCATGAGGGTATTTTTGTGGTTAAATCTGACCAAATGGACCCCACATGAGAGTAAAATGACCAAAATACCCTCATGTTGGGTCCATTTGGTCAGATTTAACCACAAAAAATTAATCGAGTTAGGGCTAAAGGACATAACTTGCAAGGGTTTGCAAACATCAAGTACGTTTTCTGTAATTATTGAAGATAAAAGACACGGTTTGCAATAAGTGACATACATAAAAGACGATTTTTGTAATTTACTCTTGTTGTTTTTGACAAATTTGGCGTGTTAAACATAGCTTGTTACAGATTAGTTTTTTAGCTTAGGGTTTACTGTTTTGTTTCTGTTGCATAAACATATGGACATACAGACCGGCTTATATATTGCGAGTGTGTGGAAGCATTGTTTTGGATTAAGGTTTGTAAACGAACTTCGGTTTGCTGCAAATCCTTTTTCTTGACAGTGTTATGGATTTGAATTTACTTTATGCTGGACATGTTGTGATATGGTTATCGTTCATATGTCCAGGCTACTGGAAAAGCGATTCCGTTAGCTGCTGGATTTGTGGGACAGGTGTCAGCAAGAGAGGCTGGTGGGCTTGTAGTTGATATGATTCGCCAGAAAAAGATGGCCGGACGGGCACTTTTGTTCGCTGGACCTCCGGGTACTGGTAAAACCGCTCTTGCCCTTGGTATTTCCCAGGAACTTGGTACAAAGGTATGCCGTTATTACACACACCGAATTGTCTAAAATTGGAATTGCTTTTTTTTCTAGTTCTAAATAAAAAGATTCTACGTATCCGTAGGTTCCGTTTTGTCCAATGGTTGGATCAGAAGTCTACTCATCAGAGGTAAAGAAAACCGAGGTCTTGATGGAGAATTTCCGGAGGGCTATTGGTTTACGTATCAAGGAAAATAAAGAGGTTTATGAAGGAGAGGTAAGAAGTGAAGTTCAACCTTTGTCTTTTCCGATTAAAATTAATTAATGCTTAATGATATAATTTGATAATTTGGGGAATATATGGTTTTAGGTAACTGAACTATCTCCAGAAGAAACTGAAAGTGTGACTGGCGGATACGGCAAAGCCATAAGTCATGTTATTATTGGATTGAAAACCGTTAAAGGAACAAAGCAATTGAAACTGGACCCGACTATTTACGATGCTTTGATTAAGGAAAAGGTATGTTGTCCTTTTTCTATGCTAGAATTCATTCATGCTAACGAAAGCTTTTTATATTTCGTTATCTTTACCAAGGAATGTAACTATATATACAGGTAGCTGTTGGTGATGTTATATATATAGAAGCAAACAGTGGTGCAGTTAAAAGGGTAGGCAGGAGTGATGCATTTGCAACCGAATTCGATCTTGAGGCTGAAGAGTATGTTCCTCTTCCTAAAGGAGAGGTTCACAAAAAGAAAGAGATAGTTCAGGTTTGTTTCTAGAACCTTATAAAGCTTTTCTAAGTTATTCAGTTGATGAATATATATATATATATATGTATGTATGTATGTATGTATGAATATTTCTTTTTTTTGGTCAGGATGTAACACTTCATGATCTTGATGCTGCAAATGCACGCCCTCAAGGTGGACAGGATATACTGTCATTAATGGGTCAAATGATGAAGCCCAGAAAAACCGAAATCACTGACAAATTGAGACAAGAAATCAATAAGGTATCCATTGTCCATATTTCTTTATGAACTATCACTCTTAATTGGTTAGTTAAGAATGCACGATTAACGAGCTTATGTTAATTGCAGGTTGTTAATCGTTACATTGAGGAAGGGGTGGCAGAGCTTGTCCCTGGTGTCTTATTTATTGATGAGGTACTTTTTATATCATTTTTAACACTGTTCGTATTTGTTATATTAATCTAACTTGTTTTGCAGGTACATATGCTGGATATGGAGTGTTTTTCGTACTTAAATCGTGCTTTAGAAAGCTCGTTATCTCCAATTGTAATCTTTGCTACAAATAGAGGGATATGTACTGTGAGGTGAAGTTTCTACATGTTGACCCCTTCTAATTGTTATCAGTGATCGTTATTAATAGCATTTGAGTTATTTTACGTTTCAGTAATAAAAAGATTTGATCTTTTTCTTTTTATATTTACCGACTTGAAAGTTTTGGTTTGCAGAGGAACTGATATGTCAAGTCCTCATGGCATACCGGTGGATCTTCTAGACAGGCTAGTGATCATACGAACAGAGACATATGGCCCAGCTGAGATGATTCAGGTATAAAGAAAGAGTTTAAACCAATTGGTATTACAGTATGACAGTATCTATTTACTAAAGTTATATAATATCAAGAGTTAATTGCTCGGATGGTCCCCGTGGTTTCACGTTTAGTCCCCACCTTTTGGAAATAGCAGGTATGCTCCCTATGGTTTGTCATTTTGTTACTCGGATAGTCCCCTGACATTTACTCAGGGGACTATCCGAGAAACAAAATGTCAAACCATAGGGAGCATACCTGCTATTTCCAAACTAACTGCATCTACTCAGGGGACTATCCGAGTAATAAAATAACAAATCATAGGGAGCATACCTGCTATTTTCAGAAGGTGGGGACTAAACGTTAAACCACAGGGACCATCCGGGCAATTAACTCTAATATCAATTTCAATTAAGAATTAAAGATATCTTATTGCTTGATGTGTTGGTCAGATACTGGCTATCAGGGCACAGGTGGAAGAGATATCTATAGATGAAGAAAGTTTGGCTTACCTTGGTGAGATTGGTCAACAAGCATCTTTGAGGTTTGACTTTTCTTCATTGTTCTTACCTTCATAAATTTCCCAATTCCTTTTTTCTTTTTTTGTTTTAATAATCTTGTTACGTGCAGGCATGCGGTACAGTTATTATCACCAGGCAGCGTTGTGGCAAAAATGAATGGTCGTGAGGGTATTTGCAAGGTGGTACCATTTCTCTTCTTTTTGCATATTACATCTTAAATTACATGTAAATTCACTGTGCAAATTCCATTTATACAGGCGGATCTGGAGGAAGTGTGCAGCCTTTATCTGAATGCAAAGTCATCGGCCAAACTTCTACAAGAACAACAAGATAGATACATCTCCTGATGAATCTTGAAATCGGGCTCAACTTCTGGTATAAAAACTTATATGCTGAATCTTTTCTAGACATCTAAAAGAAGTTGTAGGTTCCGTTCTCGAGCAAACATTTTGTTATGTGTGTGGCGTTGATCCCTGGGTTTTGGTGTACAAGGGATTTGAACACGTTTTAAAAATGATTTAGCAGAATGAGAAATGGGTTGTTTTTTTAGCTTTTCTCATTCAAGACAAACAAGAGAATCAGACTGTTTTAAACCCGGGTTGTATGTGAATATTGTTTCGGACTTGCTGTTCTTTTTTTTTGTCCAGATAATTGCATCATTGCTGTGATTCTTTTTAGGCCTGTAAACGAACCGAACGAACACGAACAGGGGCATGTTTGTGTTCATTCATTTAACTTTAACTGGATACGAACTGAACACATTTTCTGTTCATGTTCGTTCATTAAGAAAATGAGCATGTTCGTGTTCTTTATGTTCGTTCGTTTAAAGGCTAAATGAACAATTCACAAACATAAACAAATAAACAAACGTATACAAACATAAGTTAATAAGCATAAAGAACACATATGAACATAATTGACCGAACATAAGTAGTTTTTATCACTGTTCATCCCGGTTGTTCTATTAATAGGTTTAGATTAGAATAGTGATTGATTACGATAAGTTCAATTAGAAATCCTTTTTTATTACTAGGAAGTCCAACTACTAATTAGTTATTTTTATAAGAGTAGTTAGAAATCCCGCTTAATGTTTATATTTATGTAAAATTAGCTTACAAACCCATGTAACACGGGTTGAATATAAAAAAAATGTAAATCATAAACTTGTATCTAATCCTTATTAGTGAAATGAAATATTACATAAAGGTGTGAAACAAAAGAAAATTTACGTTTTCGACTATCCAAAATAGTTTTCCAAGTTTTCGCTTCTCTTCTGAGTCACTATAATCCATTTTATTATATACGATTAAAATTAATAACACTAAAAGTTAAAATAATGATGATGAGACTGTAAGTATTTAAAAATAATTGTAAATTATGTGGTTGTGCGAAATGAATCATAATTAAATTCTACTATGTATATTAGTGATATAATAAACACTTTGATATAAATACGACTTTTGGATATATGGATCATGAAGCGAGATATGTATATCATCATAATATAGAAAATATTACATACTAAAAAATCATACTACAAATAAATTATACGTTTAAAAAATAGGACTAAATTTTAAGCTATAATTTTGAGTGTCTAGACGACTTCATTAATTATTAGTTGGCATGTAAATATTCAAATAAAAATTTTATAACATTATATGATGTCTTTGTTTAACGTGATGATAAGTTGTTTAAAATGATTAAATTTAAGTTTAATATTTTACAGTTAATGTTATTAGAAAGTTTGACCATTTTTAAGGTGAAAAACACACGCACATGTATTAAAACTAAAGTTGGGAGGAGGCACCAAAGAATGAATGACATGTGGCAATAAAGATTTTCATTTATTAGTATAGGAAGATAACTACTTATGTATTTATTAAACTTTTAACAAACATAAATGAACGAACACAAATAAAGTTCACGAACATAAATGAACGAATAAAATGTATGTTAATGTTCGTTCGTTTATTTAAATAAACAAATATAAGTGAACTTCTCCCTGAACAATTCACGAATGTTTGGTTTATTTACAACTAACTCTCTTAATAAACACCCCCCCCCCCCACCCTCTTTAGAGTTTTTATGCATTGATACAGGTGGATCTATAGTGTTGACTGGGTTGTAATATTCAATAATCATATACATACAAATTAGTGAATTACAAATAAAATGCTTTGATGAAAATAGTAAGCCTAAGTAGTTAATTGTTGAACTGTCGTTAATTCTAAGTCAAATTGCGTTATAAATTATGGGTTAAATTGTGGGTCAAATTGTGGATCTTGGTTACATACGTATTGGATTAGATGGTATGTCACACTAAGGTCATGTAACACGAGTTCGTGTATCACATTTTGTTTTTCATTCCTGCAAGTATATGTCTCTGCACTTTTACCTCTCAAGTTTAAAGTCGTGAATTTTCTATCTATAATAATCTTCACTTTTGATCCGTGAGTTTTAATATTTATACTCGTGAATCTATTTAAAAGGAATCTTCTATACATATAATAAAGTAAACCAATTTGAGACACATGGCAATCAATGACACTATCTAGAAATCTATTTTCCCTCCTAAAATATAATCCCTTTAGTTTCATGGTTAACCCTAAATTCAAAATAATAATAATAATAATAATAATAATAATAATAATAATAATAATAATAATAATAATAATAATAATAATAATAATGATAATAATAATCTACTTGAATATTCTAATAGTCTACTTGAATATTGTGAATTTCATTTAAGTTTCGGTGTTTTATTGGATAAGATTTGAGTTTTAAAAGAAGAATATTTTATTTTCGGTCAGATGTAGAAATAATAAAGTATATTAAAATAAATAGATATATATTGACTTTAAAATATGATGTTACAAATAATATTGAATCCCTAAATTCAAAATAATAATAATAATAATAATAATAATAATAATAATAATAATAATAATAATAATAATAATACTAATAATCCTGAAATCTGATCTCCCTTCACATATCAATTTAATTTTATTATTATTTATCCGTTTAAAAAACATATAAAAGCAAATGTTTATAAATTATATATTTTATAGTAAAGATAAGTTTATAATTTCAAAGTAGAAAAATCACTTTAAAAACATAATCAACTTCAAATGGTTAATACCTTATCAACTTCAAACGTAATCAACTACTAATATATTTAGATTATTATAACAAAAATATTAGCACCAGAACAAAAAAAAACATATTCATTTATCGAACAACCAATTGATGAAAATCAATAGATTTATGAATATAAAACACGTATTAGTAATTAAAAATTATATTAAAATAAAATACTATATAAATTAATATTGTAAGATGAAAGGAGAGGGTGTCACGTGACATTATTTGAAATTCTTTATTTTATTTTATTATATAATTTGACATATTAAATAAAAGAAAAACTTTAAGGAACCCCGTGTATTGTACGGGTTGAATAAATGTAATTTTATATACCAAATTCATACTATAAATAAACTAATATGTGACACGTATCATTCATTGGAGTCATCTATTTTTTATTTTCCTAAAGAAAAATTAAAAACATCTTATCTTAAATTAACAATTTTAAATTCGAAGATAATACTTTGTTAGAAAAATAGAAGGATTCTATTTCAAATTCAAAGTAGGATACGATTTAATATTAATTTATAGGCTGTTTGGTAGCCTCTGAATGGTCATTAAGAGGCTACCTCTTAATAGAACCATTAAGAATTTTACCAATGAGAAGGTAGAAGAATGTGACATATGATGATTTACCATTCAGAGGTTACCTCTTAACCATTCAGACTTGAGGTTACCTCTTATTCATTCAGAGGTTTTAAACCATTAAGAGGTGGCATCTGAATGGTCATTAAGAGGCTACCAAACAGCCCCTTAGTATTTAATTAATATAAGATAACTATACAAAAGAGGCGGGAAAACAGGAAATTAGATGGTTCCAATAAATGTCATGTGTCACACATTGGTTTACTTATCTCTTTAGTTTCATAGATTATCCTAAATTAAAAAAAAATAACCCTAAAATCTTGGTAATAGTTAATCCTAATTTCAAAAAAAAAAAAAAAAATCCTGAAATCTTAGTAACAACTTTCCAAATCTTCAAATAATACATTTAATGAAAATATTCGTAAATTATCATTATTCATGTTACATCTTTTTTTTAAACATTAAGTGTCTTTGTAATTTACATCCATTCTATCTTTTTATTTATCATTAAATTTAAATGTAATGTAATACGTAAATACAATAATACGTGTTATATAATATATTTATTTTAGTATTATTTTTAGCGACAGTTTGATTACATTCTTCTCTGATAAATTTTATAATACTAACATACATCCTTTTTATATTAACTTATTTATGTCAATTGGTATATAAATGTCTCCCTCTTTAGTTTGTATTTACAAAAAATATTTATTAAATAGTTTAAATTGTTCAACCCGTGTAACACACGGGGAACTAACCTAGTAACTAAATATATTTATTTATATTGTTTTATATGAAACCTGAAGGCCTTTTACGACTAGAGTAGTTTTAATAATATTATTCTCATCATGAGACGCTTTTTCAGTTGGTGTTTGTTGATAAAAATTCAAAAATAAATTAGTGGTCAGTTGGTGTTTGTTGATAAAAATTCAAAAATAAATTAGTGGTTGAAAATATCAAAGTTATTTTTGAACGCCTGAACATGTTAACCGAAGAGAAACGTCACGCGCCTTCGGTCACGGCGCGTGTGATGACGGCCCTGTATTGCCATAAACTACGAATCAAAATCTATAGATCCTTAAAACAAGTTTTTACACTCCACCCCTTACACTATCAGCTAGTTACACAAGTCTGAAACTGATTTACATGTGAATATTTCAAGAATATTCTTCCACACTCCAAGGTCAACTTTAAAATATTAATTGAAGTTATTTTTTTTTACAAAACTTTAATTTAATTAAGTGAGTTTATAAATAAAAATATTTATACCAATGTCTTTTTATACAATACTATGAATCAACCTAGATTGTATGATTATAAATTTTTGGATGACTGAACAATGAAACTAAAATCTAGAGTGTCTAATGCAACAAATGTTTACGGTTCAGTTCACTTGAAGTACCAATACATGATTTATGGTCATTCACGTTTATTTTTTCAGTGTGTTTTAACGAATAATTTAAGACGGGTAAAAAGTGCTAGTATTGAACCTCGATTATAAGTGATTAAGTGGTATGAAAGGTTGATTGATCTTTCTAGATTCAATGATGTTGCAGATGCTCATTGACATGGATATGTGACAAACAATACTTGCGAGTATTCAACCCAAGTTTTTAATGGTAGATGGGCAATTGTGGTGGGAGGATTGATTTGATGAGGTCCATGTATACAATTTAGGAAGATCATTTTTGAAGGTATCATATGGGGATTAAAGGAGTGATTTAGACGAAGATGGTTGAGGCATGCTGGATAAAAAGTATACCGAAAATGGTTTATACAAACACTTTTATCGTTACATTCGGCAATTAGGAGCTATTTGACAACTTATTGTTAAGTGTTGAACCAGTAAATGGTCTGAACCATTAAGTGCTGAACCAGTAAGATGTCTGAACCATTAAGAGTCAGTATAATGCTTGATCGTCCAGAGGCAAATGTCTAACCAATTTAAATTAGAGGTCTTAACCATTCAGACTCAGTATAATGCTTAACCATTCAGAGACAAATGTCTAAACCATTCAGACATCTACTTGCGAAACAAACAGTCTGAACCAGTAAGAGGTCTGAATCATTAAAAACCCCGTTAAGAGCTAAACAAACAACCCCTAGTTTTGGTACAACTAATATAAAAATAATTTTTTTTTGAAAATTAAACTTCATTAAAAACACACCTCCGACCCAAACGGGCAAAAGGCCAACATACAAATGACCCCCGACCCAAACGGACAAATGGCAAAAAGATTACTAATATAAAAATAATTAGTGAACAACTCAATATTTATATCATTAAACGTTATAGAAAATCTGTATTCCAACTTTATTAGACATTCGTTCCATTTTTTTTCAAAATCTCGTGACTCGTGTTCTGTTTACCATTAAATGAAAGACGTTTATAACCTTAAATATCGGATAGTCAGCCAATTATCAAACTTCTACCGAAACACAGGGGCTGAATCGTAATTTAGCTGAAGTAAAAGGGTCTTGGAAACACCACTAGCCAATTACAAAATTTTAAGCACCTGAATTATGTATGGCGATGATAAATATTAGATGCCAATTTGTCATTTACCGTTAACGGCGTTGCTGCCCTCAATTGACTCGTTTAATCCAATATCCCACCTAATTTTTTATTTTATTAATTTTCTATTTCTGAACGCCATCGAATCCGTTATAAACACACTCCCCATTCAACTCTTCATTCATTCCGCAATCACTTGCTTCTGCTTCAATTTCGATATTCACGCTCCAGCAGAAGAAGGTACGTATCACTAATCTCACGTAATTTTGTTTTTAATCCGGTTTTGAAGTTGTTAATGACTCGTTTGATAGTAAGGCCAATGATTAAGTGTGCGTTACATTATTTTGATGTTGATTATTTTGTATGGAAGTTATATGAGTTGTAAGAGATTTAAAAATTATAATTACGTGTTATCGATTGACTTGTTTGATAGAATTATGAAGAGAAATGTAAAGTAGGTTTTGATAATCAAATTTAGTACGGATTTTGTATGTAGTGTTTTGTTACCGATACCGAAAAGACCGATACCTAATTTCTGAAGAAAATGAATGCCTAAACTATCGGTACAGTACCGGTTTAGAACAGATATGGTATCGGTACCGAAAATACTGATTCTGAATTTCTGAAAAGTGGTGCCGAATCTATCCGTATTCTATGGGTACTCGGTAGCAAATACTTATCCCTAGTTTCTTGTGTAGATGTATGTTTTTTTTTTTAAATTCAAAAAGTTAGGAATATAGTCAGTTGTAAAGTTGAGAGTTAATTACTGTTTTCGTCCTTGTGGTTTGTCAAAAATCACTATTTCAGTCCATTAGTTTAAAAGTTGCGATCTCAATCCCTGTGGTTTCACTTTCGTAACCATTTCAGTCCCTGTGGTTTCACTTTTGTAACCATTTCAATCCATTATTCTGTTAAGTACATGGACTGAAATGGTTACGAAAGTGAAACCACAGGGACTGAAATCGCAATTTTTAAACTAATGGACTGAAATAGTGATTTTTGACAAACCACAGGGACGAAAACAGTAATTAACTCTAAAGTTGAAATTGCACTGTTTGACTTAAAAGTCAAATTTCCTTTTTGGTGTGCTGAAAGGAGTGCATATGAGTGGTATTGTTTTGACTTGATTAGTGTTAATGGAGGTGGTAGTTAATAATGAATTTAGTATTTAAGACATTGATCTTGGTCTGTTATGCTTCAGGAATATTGAGATTGTGGAGTTTTGTTTGTGAAAATGGCGACCGGAGCTGCTCCTGCTTCCTTTATGAGTTTAAAGGGCAGGGACAACGGTTTAGGGTTTGCAAAAGCTTCGGATTTTGTTAAGGTTTCGGATCTGAAGAGGGTTAAGTCTCATAGAACCAAGGTTTTTGTGGTAAAAAACTCAAAGCCGAGTTCGGATATCGCAGAATTCCGGCCTGCTTCTGAAGGGAGTCCTCTGTTAGGTGCATGCTTTACTCTTTACTCTCGTACTTACAGTTATAACAGTATAACTTATAACGTATACATCACCGATTTTTAACGCTGCAACAACCATAGTAATTAAAAATAAAATTATGAATCTTTATTTCTTTGTGTTTGGTAGTGCCTGTGCAGAAGTATTGTGAATCCACACATCAAACCATCAGGAGGAAAACCCGCACCGTAATGGTTGGAGATGTAGCTCTTGGTAGTGATCACCCCATAAGAATTCAAACAATGACCACAACTGATACTAAGGATGTCGCTGCAACTGTCGAACAGGTTCTTTTTTGTTGTTTCTATTAATGTTGATAAAACTGTATGCATGTTCTAAAAAGGAATGTAATGTAGACGTATCACACCATCTGTTTGACAGGTCATGCAAATAGCTGATAGAGGAGCCGATATCGTTAGAATAACAGTGCAAGGGAAACGAGAGGCAGATGCGTGTTTCGAAATTAAAAACACTCTCGTTCAAAAAAAGTAGGTCTACGACTCTACTTATACTTTTTTGGAATTTATGCGTTTTCTTTTCTGGCTCGTATTATCTCATAAATCATGTACATTTGCAGTTATAACATACCTCTGGTGGCAGACATTCATTTTGCACCTTCAGTCGCACTGCGGGTCGCTGAATGTTTCGATAAAATTCGTGTCAACCCTGGAAATTTTGGTACAAATTTAATACCTCGTTTTTTTTAATAAATTTCTTTTTTCCCTTTTCAAATTGTTCATTCTTTTGACTTTATTTCGTGCAGCTGATCGGCGTGCCCAGTTTGAACAGTTGGAGTATACAGATGATGATTATCAGAAGGAACTTGAGCATATTGAGAAGGTCAAACTTTATCTTTTCTCTATTATCACTTTAAAAGTTTATGGAATTCAATGTATATGTGTTTTCGTTACACCAGGTTTTTGTCCCGTTGGTTGAAAAATGCAAGAAATATGGAAGAGCGATGCGCATTGGTACGAATCACGGGAGTCTTTCAGATCGTATCATGAGTTACTATGGTGATTCTCCTAGGGGAATGGTAAGCGATTTCTCTACCTTGCTTTCAACTTTTAAGTTTACTTAATTTTGCCTAAATTGTCATTTATGTCATACAAACGTTGATTTAATTTCACAGGTTGAATCTGCATTTGAGTTTGCAAGAATCTGCAGGAAATTAGACTTCCATAACTTTGTATTTTCAATGAAAGCAAGCAATCCGGTGATTATGGTTCAAGCATATCGTCTTCTTGTAGCTGAAATGTATGTTCAGGGTTGGGACTATCCTTTGCATTTGGGAGTCACCGAAGCTGGTGAGGGTGAAGATGGACGTATGAAATCCGCAATTGGTATCGGGACACTTCTTCAGGTTTTTATTATTCTTCACGCTGCATTCTTTTTACAAAAAATAAATGAGCTTTATAAATCCATATACATTGTTCATATAATCAATCATATGCTTAATTTGTATGGTATACAGGATGGTCTTGGTGATACTATAAGAGTCTCGCTTACCGAACCTCCAGAGGAAGAAATAGACCCGTGTAGGAAATTAGCCAATCTTGGTATGAAAGCATCCCAAATTCAACAAGGGGTGGTACGTTTTTATTTAAAAAATTTATTAATTAAATTACTTATGTCCACTGTCTTATATTTACCATATTACCGTAATTTTAATTGCATTTATATTTCCAGGCACCATTTGAAGAGAAACATCGACGCTATTTCGATTTTCAAAGGAGAACTGGTGATTTACCTGTGCAGAAGGAGGTTTGTTTGTGACTCTTCACAAAACATTAAATATTTTCTTAAATATATATTAAATAATTAAATGTATGACAGGGTGAAGAGGTGGATTATAGAGGTGTACTCCACCGTGACGGTTCTGTTCTCATGTCTGTTTCTCTGGATCAACTCAAGGTTTATTAAATTCTCGATTATGTAGACTTTATAATGCCATTTACGTATCCATTATAAACTTTTGCATTTTCTTTTTCCAGACACCTGAACTCTTCTATAGATCACTAGCTGCAAAACTTGTGCTTGGTATGCCATTCAAGGTCAGTTCATTCTTTGTCACATGATTTATAAGAACTCATGAATGTTCCGTAGCATATGTATTTGTTAACTCATTATATATGGTATTTTATTTTATGCAGGATCTTGCAACTGTAGATTCTATCTTATTGAGAGAGCTTCCACCAGCAGACGATAAAGATGCTGTAAGAAACCTTTCCATTAAAATATAATATAATATATACAATTACATATATTATATTATATTATTTTGGTATTAATCTATTTTTATTATTCATGATCAGCGCCTAGCTCTTAAAAGGTTGATTGATGTAAATATGGGAGTTATAACTCCTTTGTCAGAACAATTAACAAAGCCTTTGCCAAACGCCATGGTGTTGGTAAACCTGAACGAGTTATCAACCGGAGCTCATAAGCTTTTACCAGAAGGTAAAATTTTCAGTTTTTACTTTTTACCAATACCACCCAATTTTCAAGAATCAGTTTTGGTTCAATATGACATACTAAACTATTGTTATTTTCAGGCACGCGTTTGGTGGTGTCTGTACGCGGTGACGAGTCCTATGAGGAACTAGAAGTTTTAAAAAGCGTAGATGCTACGATGATTCTTCATGATCTGCCGTATTCAGATGAAAAAACCGGCAGAGTACACGCTGCTAGAAGGTTTTAACATTCACTAATTAGTAATAGAATAGTCATAGATGTTTTTGTTACAATACATACATATATAATTTGATGTCTTCTTGTTGACAGGCTATTTGAATATCTATCCGAAAATTCACTTAATTTCCCTGTTCTTCACCACATAACATTCCCCAAGGGTATTCCAAGGTAATAAAATAATTATTTTTTTTCTAGTTTTTACAATTATTTGTTAGTTTAAATCTGTTTTGTTTACTGTCAGGGATGATTTGGTGATTAAAGCGGGTGCAAATGCCGGTGCGCTTTTAGTTGACGGACTTGGAGACGGTATCTTATTAGAAGCACCGGATCAAGATTTTGAATTTCTCAGGAATACATCTTTTAATTTGCTACAAGGATGCAGGATGCGAAACACTAAGACAGTAGGGAATTAACATATTTATTATTTTTTGCTGGTTGGTTATATATTTGTTTTTCTCATCTTGAATTTGAATACATACAGGAATATGTCTCCTGCCCTTCTTGTGGTAGAACTCTGTTTGATCTTCAAGAGATAAGTGCAGAAATTAGAGAAAAAACATCACATTTGCCTGGTGTTTCGGTAATCACTAAGTCCCTTGTAATATACTTGACTTTGTAATACATCTCGCTTACGTTTGTCCTTTTATGGCAACAGATTGCAATCATGGGTTGCATAGTAAATGGACCAGGGGAGATGGCCGATGCAGATTTTGGATACGTCGGTGGTGCTCCTGGAAAGATTGATCTTTATGTTGGAAAGGTACACGACTCTTATAATCATATTCAAACCAACCTGTTTACACCTGAATTCATTTTGACTTGTTACCTGACTTGTCAATTTTGCACATTTTCTAATGATGTTCATATACTTACAGACGGTGGTACAAAGAGGAATTGCAATGGAGAATGCAACGGATGCATTGATTCAACTAATCAAGGATAACGGACGTTGGGTGGATCCTTCTGTGGAAGAGTAAGATGATTGGAGTGGATTCAAGGACATTTAAGGTTATTGTATTAAATAAAAGGTGATGATACTGGAAAGTGTTGTTATATTGTGATGACATAGTGTAGGTGTCAAGTATATTAATGTTTTATCATGTAGAGATTGTGTATGGGATCTAAAAACGTTAAAATGTGTCACATGGTAACCTTTTTAACACAACCACCATACTATTTCATTCGTTTTCTTAGAATTCTAAATTTAACAGGTGTATTGTAAATAATATATAAATTTTATAAGTTTGTACAGTTTACCAAAATTCATAACTTAATAAGTTTATTATTAGAGTAAATTACAACCGGTGTCCTTTACGTTTGCATCAAATTACAACCGGTGTCCTTTAACTAAAGAAATTACAGGCTTTGTCCTTTATGTTACTGGTTTTTAACACGTTATGTCCTTTAGACCTAACTTAGTTAAGTTTTTTTTGGTTAAGCCTTACTATGTGCGTCTCGCATGAGGGCAACATGGTCGTTTCATCCCAATTTTATATTAAAAAATGAAATAAATAAATCTCTTTTATCCCCTTCATTTTTTTTCAAGCCAATAAATAAATAAATAAACAATATTTTGGAATTAATCTTTGTTTTTTTATCAAACCAATCAAAAGAATTGACTACGATGATGTTGGAAGCTTACTATAAATTTCATCCATGTCGTTTTGTTCTAGTGCTTGTCATATGTAGAAGGCACCCATTGCAAGGTTTGCTTCACGTTCCTTTTTTCTGTAGGGTTTTTTTATCGAAGTTTTAAGAGACATAGACAATAGCTATGGTTTTTGAGATAAATATGCACAATCAGATGCAAGGGGGAAATCGAAGTTCATGTTAAATTGAGATGAAAAGACCATGTTGCCCTCATGTGAGAGGCACATGGTAAGACTTAACCAAAAAACTTAACTAGGTTAGGGCTAAAGGACATAACATGCTAAAAACTGGTAACATAAAGGACAAAGCCTGTAATTTCTTTAGTTAAAGGATACCGGTTGTAATTTGATACAAACGTAAAGGACACCGGTTGTAATTTACTCTTATTATTATAAAATTAAATAATTTATGCTCTATATAGATTTATTTTATAGAAACTAAATATATAAAAAAGTTATACATCCATTATTGAAAACTTAAAAGCTGTCTTTTCCTGATCCTCTAGCATGATGGGATACAGAAAATGTAACAACTGTCACGAAAAAATCAATAATTATAATGATAATTAGGTAATAAGAAAACCCTAATTGAAACACCCAAGTGATTCCGCATAAACCCTAAAATTTTCATAACAATCGGAATCAGGATCAGGGCCCCTAAAACTCGAGGGGGGTAAAACCTAGCTAGTAATTATCTTAAAATTCTTGCTGGAGAAGTAAAATTCGTTTGTTTGTCGACTCATCTAAGCTACTGGACACGAAACAAACCTAGGCTAGTAAATAGACCCGTCGCGCCACGCGACGGGCACACCTGTCTCTCTCGCGTGGCGCGAGGGAGTGCATTTTTCAGCTATAAATAGGGGGCAGTGGCACTTGAAGTTTGCTGTTAATTCGACGTCCAAACTCAATTTCTACGTTGAGTTATCACTGAAATAGTACACAGCACACACTAAACTCGAAGTGCTGCCGCAATCAGGGTAATAACTCGATCGCTATTACGATTCAACGTCCGATCGATTATAACTATCCAACGATTGTCCGAGTGCTGCTCAAATTGAGCTTGTACTTTGATTATTCATCGTGATTTCGACTTGAATATTTGAGTGCTGTTCGAATTCGGACTATGCTCTGTTATTCGTTGTGAATCCGATTGAATTATTAAGTATTGCACTTGATAATCTTTGTGAGGGTTTAATCTCGTGAATTGACGTAACTGCTGTATTAGTTACTAACCCGTTTGTGTGTGCATTGTGTTAAATTAGGTTTAATCGAGGCTAATCAGTAGGCTTATATTTTGCTCGTTAAATCTGCAATGTGAGTCATTCCTCTTTTATAAACTCTTTTCTCACAGTTTGTGAGTCAACTGTTTTACAAAACTCCAAGTTATTTTCAAAGTTATAATTACAGGGATTAAGTCTTTTTAATCACCATATTACAACCAGTATGTGGGGTTTTGTATACATTACTTATTTCCCGTCACACTTGGACAAACGGGTGGCCAAGGGGTGATCTGACCACAGTCACAGAGACCATTGGACAAATGGGCTAGCCAATGGATGGTCGAGTGACAAATACTGTGGGTAGTTGGTTTGATATCAGAAACATTATAATCGCTCTTAATACTGTAATTTATAACTAACGGGTCGTTTTAGAAAACTGAATGATTCACTCAGTATTTCCCCGCTGACAAAACCTTTTTCAAACATGTTTCAGGTGATCTGTGTGATCCAGGGAAAGTGCAGTAAAGCACTACAAGCTCAGAGAAGTGGCTCATTGTGAATAAATAAAATAAACATGATTTGGAAAATAAAGATTTCTTTGTGAAATCAACTTATTGTAAATTATGGGATTTTATCCCTAAACCTTTGTGTAATATATTAAACGAGCATTTTCGGTGAAAAGATCCTAAATTAAAAGACTTCCGCTGTCGCTTAAAATAGATACCGCAGGTTTCCTGCCTCGCGGCTCTGGAACCGGGTCAAACCGGGGCCGAGGGCCGTGACAGGGAAAAGGTGGTATCAGAGCCAACTTTTGAGCCACTGATCGAGCCACTGATTTAAATTAAGTATTTGAGGAAATACTTAAAATCTGCAAATTGCTATTCTGTGATTATATGTTTTATTAACTGATTATATGTTAGTTACAGTATGGGTAAACAAAAGTTCTCTGCTATCTACCACAAATTAGATATTGCATCCCAGGAAAAAGAAACCTCTTCCTCCAAAAACCCAGTAAACCTAGAAGAAGGAATCTTTGTCCGAAAGGCAAATTATGAAAATCCTCTTACTCCAGAGAAAAGAAACTCAATACTTAAAAAGAGTCAGGAGAAAAAGAAACCTCGAACCAAGAAAGTTAGGTTTAACCCAGAAATTCAGGAATTTGGCAATAGTTCACCTTGGGAAGATAAACTAGACGAGAAATGAGCAAATCTTTATATGCTAGCTACCGTAGCAGAAAATGCCAACCTCTAGATATCCAATAAGTTGGGCCTAGTAAAAAAAAAATCACTATCCAGTACATAAAATAAAATCCTAGTGTGTTTATTTCTGTTGTCATCTGTATAAATTGGTATGCAATAAAACTTCAGTGTTTGTTTGTTAAACTTTGTCCCAAAGTTTTAACATTACAATCTTGTAATTTGCATATATGCTATGCAGCATGAATGAGATATCGGAAGCATTTCAGAATCTCAACTTATATCCAGTGCCCATCGAAGTCTCTCACGACTTTACTGGTTACATTGCTGACATAGAAGAACCCGTGGAATTCCAAGCTCCTCCGCTGGAAAAAGCCAAACCTAAAAAGAAGAGAAGATACGTAGGGTGGAGAAAAGTACGCCGTAGGAAGCCAGCCACTAGGAGACTTCCTAAAATAGAAAATCCTGTGAGTGTGAGCAAGGGAAAGGAAATAGAAACCGGAGAAAGTTCTAAACAAGCAGAAACAGAAATAAGGATAGATCTAAAACAAAAGGGAATAGAGATTGGAGAAAGCTCAAAACAACCGGGAGAAATCACATTCTAAGACGAAATAGATCGTCTACTGGCCAATTGTGATGTTATAGAGCCTGTCAACAATAATCGCTTCTCTTATCCGGTTACAGCTCAAATTCCCATAAACCTAGCACCAATGATTCCAGACCCACTAATCCACACACGACCATTAGGCCAAATGGAAGAATGGTGGACCAATGACTGGCAATTCCAAAATATAGTCAATAGTCCTTATAGTTTCCTTCCTCAATTCGATCCAGAACCAATCCCCAATCCTCCCATGAATAATGAAAACCTAGCCGAACTCCGTCAGTTCAGTGAAGAACTGATAAGTACAGGTAATAGGATCAGGGAAATGGGGGAACAACTATCTTGGAAATACGATGAGAGGGAGTATCGTTATTAGAACTGTCAGTCAACCAACGAAATAGTGAAGTCAGGAAAGCATATTGTATAATAGTATAATTAGTAAACTAAAACTCTGTAAAATGGGCAATAAAACTTTGTAAGATACGGTGTGTATGGATGCATATACAATATACAACAACAAAATGAAAGTCGAGAAATCGACAATTTTGGTTATACTTGTATGTTGTGATAATTTATGTGTACACCTGTGCTGATGTTGTTGCCAATAAATTAGACACTAATAATTCCTACTAATTAGCAGATGGAAAACGCTAATAGTGAACCAATTAATGAAGTAAATCAGTCTGAGCAAAACCAGGAAGATCAATATATAACTAGACAAGATATTGAGCACTTTATCGCTCAAGGGATAGCCAATGCTATTCCAGAAATTGTGGCTGCTGTTCAAAAACCTGCTGAACAATTAATTCCTAGTAAACATACTCCGGAAGATAATGGCAGTAACAACATAAATGGAGGCGGCAATCATGATCCGCAACAGGCCCCACTCCCAAAAAGAATGAAAGTTGCAACGCCTGGTTGCACTTACAAAGAGTTTCTTGCTTGCAAACCCACTGAATTTGCAAGTAACGAAGGGGCAACTGCAACACTGCGATGGTTAGAGAAAACCGAAGCAGTAATTGCAATAAGTAAATGTGCTGAAGAAGATCAAGTCATGTATGCATCAAATTTGTTCAAAGAAGGGGCGCTAGAATGGTGGAACTCGGTCCTACAGGCAAAACGAAGAAGGATAGCCTATGCCATGGGTTGGGAAGAATTTAAGAGTCTTGTAGAAAGAAAATTCTGTCTCGAATATGAAAAAGATCAAATGGCAAACAAATTCCTAAGTCACCGCATGACCGGTATAGATTGTCGGGGTTATACTTCGACATTCTTTGAATACGCAAGAGTAGTGCCAACACTGGCTTCGCCAGAACCGGTACTCATTTCCCGTTATATTTGGGGTTTAATTAGTTAGATCCGTAACATCGTTAAAGCTGCGAGACCTCGTACTATTGACGATGCTGTGGAATTAGCTAATACCCTAATAGATGAACTGGTGCGCACAAGAGAAGAAGATCGCAAGAAGGAATTAGCTCAAAAGATTACCCAGGGATTTCGTGTGGGTAATACCAAGAAAAGAGGAACAGGGCAATCCTCATTACCTCCTTTCTGCAGAAATTGCAAAAAGAAACATTATGGACAATGCAATATAATTTGCAATTTTTGCAAGACAAAAGGACACCGTGAAGAAGACTGCAGGAAGAAAATAAGAATTTGCTATAACTGCAGAGAAAGGGGACATTTCCAATCTGAATGTCCTAAGTTAGCTAAACCTGCAGACAATAAAGCTAAAACGGCTGAAGGAGCAACCAAGAAGAATGTACGAGCATTCCAGCTAACCACTCAAGAAGCCGAACTTATTCCAGACGTGATAGCTGGTACGTTCCTAGTTCATGACGTGTTTGCAAAAGTATTATTTGACTCTGGTGCAAACCAAAGTTTTATTAATACTTCATTTTGCCAAGCTCTTAAGCTACCCTTAACCACTCTTAGGCAGATTTTTACGGTTGAAACGGCAGAAGGAAATTCTGTGAACATAGATAAAGTTTTGCAAGAAGTAAAAATAGAACTATTAGGCCATAAGTTTTCTACAAATATGTTACCAATGAATTTAGCTGGATTCGATGTGGTACTAGGAATGGGTTGGTTAATAGCCAACCATGCTCGAATCCTATGTGATAAAAATGCCGTAGAAATTCAAACCCCCACAGGAGAAGTAATTTTGATTACTGGAGATAAACTTCGAAAGCCATTGAAATTCATATCGGTAATGAAATTGGCTAGTTATTCGAGAAAACAGGAAATGGTGTATATGATTTCCGTAATCATTAACTCTAAAGATAAGGAACTTCAGGACATCCCCGTAGTCTCAGAATACCCAGATGTTTTTCCAGAAGAATTACCTGGATTACAACCTGATAGAGAAGTAGAGTTTAGAATTCATTTAATTCCAGGTACTGCACCAATAGCTAAAGCACCTTATAGATTAGCACCTACTGAAATGCTAGAATTGAAAAAGCAATTAGATGAATTACTAAGCAAAGGATTCATACAACCTAGTTCATCCCCTTGGGGAGCACCAGTGTTGTTTGTGAAAAAGAAAGATGGATCGATGAGAATGTGTATCGATTATAGAGAATTGAATAAGGTTACCATTAAGAATCGATACCCATTACCTAGGATTGATGATCTTTTTGATCAACTTCAAGGAGCTAGGTATTTCTCAAAGATAGATTTAAGATCCGGATATCACCAGTTGAAAGTACAAGAAGAAGACATACCTAAAACTGCCTTTAGAACTAGGTATGGTCATTACGAGTTTACAGTCATGCCCTTTGGATTAACAAATGCACCTGCAATGTTTATGGACATGATGAATCGAATCTGTAAACCATACTTGGATAAATTTGTGATCGTTTTCATCGACGATATACTTATTTACTCCAAAAGTCAAAAAGAGCATTGTGAGCACTTGCATGTACTCTTAGCTTTGTTAAGGAAAGAAAGGCTCTATGCCAAATTCTCGAAGTGTGAATTTTGGCTACAAGAAGTACAATTCTTAGGTCATGTGGTAAATCACGAAGGTATCCATGTAGATCCTGCTAAAATAGAAGCAATCACGAAATGGAAAGTTCCACAGACAGCAATGGAAATAAGAAGTTTCCTAGGCTTAGCTGGATACTATAGACGATTTATCAAAGATTTCTCTAAGATAGCCGTACCTTTAACTAAGTTAACCTGTAAAGCCACCAAGTTTGAATGGGGACCTAGACAAGAAGAAGCTTTTAAAATTTTAAAGCACCGATTGACAAATGCACCAATTTTAGCTTTACCCGAGGGAACAGAAGATTTTGAAGTATATTGTGATGCTTCAAAATTAGGATACGGATGTGTCTTGATGCAACGCAGGAAGGTAATTGCGTATGCTTCTAGACAATTGAAAAAGCACGAAGAGAATTATACGACTCATGATTTGGAATTAGGAGCCATAATTTTTGCCCTTAAGATTTGGAGACATTATCTGTATGGAAGTAAGTTTATTGTTTATACAGATCATAAAAGTTTAAGATACATATTTGGGCAAAAAGAATTAAATATGAGGCAAAGAAGATTGATGGAAATCCTGAGCGATTACGACTGTGATATCCAATATCACGAAGGAAAGGCGAATTTAGTCGCTGATGCCTTAAGTCGTAAGTTCCATGAAAAGCAGAAACGAGTCCGTGCTCTTAGATTAAATCTACAAGTAGATTTAATGGAACAAATCAAGGAAGTTCAGGAAACAACAATTAAGGATGATGCTGAAGGAGATGATAGAATTTGGAGATTCCATAAGAAACGAGTTTGGGTACCTAAGCAGGGAGAATTAAGAAATAAGATTCTAGAAGAAGCCCATAAATCTAGGTATACCATGCACCCAGGAAATAATAAGATGTACCAAGATTTAAGAAACAATTTCTGGTGGATAGGAATGAAAAAGGATATAGCTGAATACGTATCTAAGTGTCTAACCTGTTCACAAGTTAAGGCCGAACATCAGAAACCTTCAGGTCTACTACTGTCACACCCCAACCGATGGCGGAAACATCGGAGTGAGACGAAATGTGAAGATTGCAAGAGACTTCATAACGCTATTTGTGTCGAGGATTTAATAATTACTTTTTTTAATCGATTGAACTAGAATAAAACAAAGTTGAATAACGACAAGTGTAAAAGAACTAAAATTTCATTTCATTAATAACGGTTTAATACAAGGCTTGGAAACAAAATACAACATGTTTGAAAATAAAATACAGTACCACAAGTATTAAAGTTTAAATGCGTTTCTAGGCAATCCTACTAGATTCCTTGCATCATCAAAATCCTGCAACATGTATTAAAAACATAGATCAATACAAAAGTACTGGCGAGCATACAAGTTTGAAAAAAAATATGAGTATAAAAGTTTGTCTCAAATCCAACATGTCAACTTATATTCAAGTTGTAACTAGCATACATAAACAACCTAAGCATAACGAATAGCATGAATATACAAGTTGAAACTAGCATACATAAATAGCCTAAGCATAACAAATAACATGGATATACAAGTTGAAACTAGCATACATAAATAGTCTAAGCATAACAAATAACATGTATGATGGATTGAGTGGTTGAATACGTTTGATTGTGTGTATTGTGAATTTTGTTAATTGATACATGTTACACCCAAAAATATATTAAAGCGTAAAAGGGTCAAGTATGCTCACAATGTTTGCGTATGGAGATTCCTTGAAATAACGCGTGAGGAAAGGTTTGGGAAAACCGAACGCGCGTGAGGGATTACCTCTTTGCAAAGCTTTCGTTGGTATTCCCGTGAATAGTTGATGGTTGGATGAAGGAGCACCGAAGTCACCTCATATGGTAAACGAAGGTTATAGAAGTATAGTGGAAACAAATATATATTTATGTTTATTTTTATAAAAAAATGTTTGAATCCAATATGTTTTGTTTTTATAATTTTAACATGTTTCATTTTGCGGATTTTTACAAAAAAAAAAAAAAAAAAAACGGGCAGAGCTTCCTCTGTTTTTTGGACGGTCCCGACCACACAAGTTGTCCATCTATTTTCAAAATTCAATAAGCAATAGGTGCAACAATATACATATATAAATATATAGCTTCTATGCAAAATTCAAATTATAAAAAGTCGGTTCCGCGACTAGAATAACACTAACATAAATAATATAACGAATCTTTAAGACGTTTAGAAAATATATATATATATAAATAATTTCCTTTTTTTTAGCGAACATCGAACCAAAACGAACCGAACCGAGTTCACCCTAAACAAGACTGACCGAAGTTACAGTTGCCTTGCTTTGACTGAACTCGAGCCTGCTAAAACAAGCCAACTAAGCATGAAGTCTGACTCGACCCGCGTCTTGAACCAAACCAAATGAAACTGAAACCCGAAAACAAAACTGGCCGGTTGACTGTTTGACCAGCCTTGAACTGAACACCGAACCGAATCATTAATAAAACAAAACCAGAACCATAACAATCTGACTTTATAAACAGCCCCAATATTATATTTTCTTTAAAACTTTCAGTGCATTTTGTATAATTATGATCATTTTGCCATGAAAATGATTAAAACTGATGCTGAAGTTGTATAAAAAAAAATATGGTTCGGCTGTAAATCATAGATCTTCGGTTCAGTTGGATGATTATGACATTAGAAATTAAACTATTTTAACAAAGGAATTAAACGAGAGAATAAGGGAGTAAGAGAGGCATACCGAAACAACAGAATCAGCCCTGAAACTATCACCGGAGGGCAGTGACTGGTCGCCGAGCGTCGCCGTCACTGAAACGCAGCTATTGCCGCCGTCGGACCCACTCCTGCCGGCTGCCGTCTTCTTGCTTCGTTCTCTCTCTCTCTCTCTCTCTCTCTCTTTGCTCTGTGAACCTGCCGCTGAACACCACCACCGAAATGGTGGTGGTCGGCCGTTCCATCGAACATGGTGGAGGGTCGTGTGATGGTTTAAGAAGAAGACAAGAGGTGAGGGGGGTTTGTAACTGAGGAGTTATGTCCGGTCACCGAACTTCGAGAAGGAGACAGAGAGATCGACAGTGGGTGATGTGTTTGAGGGAAGCTCTCATCTTCATTTGTGTGTATATACAAGGATATAAGTTGGGTATATTTTTTTTTGGGAGGGAAGAAGATCATATGCGGCTCATTAAAAATGAGATGATCTAGGGTTCACTACACATTTATACTTAGGTTAATCCTTTGTTTTAAGTGGGCTTGGGCCCAAGGCCCACAAGCCCAATCCCGTGTTTTGAGTGGCCCAATCGTACTTGTGAATTCGTTTTCAAAACTCGAACAATATCTAAGATTGTAAAAATAAAATTTTAGATTTAAAAATATGTAAAATAGTGTCGGTATTCGTCGTTTCGTGTTTGATCACCGATTGCGTAAAAAGCGCGTAGAATGCGTCGTTCGCTATTTTAAATCCATTTTTTTCTATCCGGTTTCGGCTGTGGATACTAAAATAGAAAGTGAATACGAATTTTCTAAAAACATGAAATTACGGAAATACGAGGCGTTACAGTCTCCCCTACTTTAGAAAATTTCGTCCCGAAATTTATTTAAGAGGAAGATTTTGGGAAGGTTGGCATTTTCGAAGTGCGTTTTGGGTATAACTGAGAAATAGGTTGTGATTGATCAAAGTTTGTATTTAATAGGGTATGGGGAAACACCGAATTTCTCATGGCACGTTTT
The DNA here is from genome assembly GCF_002127325.2 of Helianthus annuus. Classification (NCBI taxonomy): domain Eukaryota; kingdom Viridiplantae; phylum Streptophyta; class Magnoliopsida; order Asterales; family Asteraceae; genus Helianthus; species Helianthus annuus. The sequence continues at coordinate 148,809,726 of NC_035446.2, read as the reverse complement.
CACGAAAGTTCGGTAATATGGTAGGAACACTTATATAACACCGAATTTCTCATGGCACGTTTTCACGAAAGTTCGGTAATATGGTAGGAACACTTATATATAGGAAGTACCAGCGGCGTATCTACCATGTTTATACCGTATTACGCCCGTTTCGCTAATCGATGTCATGTTACGTTCTGTGTTACGATACACAGTAGGACCTACTATGGTTTTCATGCGTCTACCAATATAATCACGTATGCATCCGCGATTATTTTGGTATGTGCATGATCCGCATAGTTTGTACTAGTAGTGTACGGGTCAGGGTACGTTATCGTATTACGAGTATGAATGTGTGCGTGTGCTAACGTATAAAGATTTAGGTATGTAAGCATGATTGTGTTTAAGTATGAGAGAGTATAATGTAGGAGTGAAATCTTTGAACAATCACATGATATACTTAGTTAACCAAGATTAACGTATTACTGGCATGTGAGTAAACATGTCAAACCATCGTGTACCGCAATGTTGACTACCCCACATCGTCGCAACGAAAAGGGTGTGATGTTTTTAACTTAACATGACCACTAGAATATGGGCGGTGCGCTACTCCTATAGCGCTACACAAGCGCTATACATGTTAAGGTGTGGCTTCTTGCGAAGTTAATGACAGGTTTATCACATAAGAATGTTCCAGAAATCCCGAATCAAGTATAACTAGCATTAGCATATGTAAAAAAAAAAATCATTGAACAATCCACACAACATACTTTAGTTAATCAAGATTAACGCATTACTGGCATGCGAATAAACAGGTCAATCCATCATGTACCGCAAAATGTCTTAACATGACCTCAAGAATACGGGTGGGCGCTACTCCTATAGCGCTACACAAGCGCTATACATGTTAAGTTGTGGCTTTGATCAAAGTTAATGACTAATTGTCAACCATCGTGTACCGCAAAATGTCTTAACATGACCTCAAGAATACGGGCGGGCGCTACTCCTATAGCGCTACACAAGCGCTATACATGTTAAGTTGTGGCTTTGATCAAAGTTAATGACAAGTTATCACATAAGAATCACCCAGTAATCCCGAACCAAGTATAACTATTAGTATGTATGTATTGAATGGTTGGATGATAAATCGATTCTAGTATAACATTGGTTTTGAAATGAACGAGATAACAAGTATTAAATCACATAGATACCGAGATAGCATAAAAGAGGGGTTTGATAAAATATTGGAACGTTTCGGGTTTAGAAACTTCGACTATTCCAAAACGACCCGTAAGTCCTTTCGAATTACGGAGACATGCTTTGGCCTAATATGTAAAATACTCTCGTCGACAGGCGATTAACGGTATTTTACCCTTGCAGTTAGTACATGTCCCTAATTTGATCGAAAATACGAAACTTTGGCGAGATTGAAAATCGTAGAGCGGAACCAGTCACCAAGGTGAGGATATCAATCCTAGCTTGACAATTTCGTCCCTAAAACGTGGTTTATTGAACGAAACAAGATAAAATCTCGACTCGTCAATAAGGAACCACTAGAGTATAAAATGGAACTTCCCATCAAGATGCGGATATCACTCCTGACTTGATGGTGAAGTTTTGTGCAAAATAACATGTAAGGTGGATTGAAATTCGTCACCAAAGGCGGGAATCACCCCTATTCTAGTGAGTCGTTTCGATTGTGGAATATGAGTATCTTCAAGTCCTTTGCGTGTAATTTGCGTATAATGCCTTAGGATGAACGAATCGTTTAATTATGACGAAAAAAATAGAAAGAAGCAAAGTAGGAAGAATTTGAGTGTCTTAAAAGCATGAAACAAGAATGGTCAAGTATAGGTACCTAAACTATAGACTAGGTCAAAAGCATAGCAATTTTCCTAATTCCCTATAGTTATGGCTCTGATACCAATCTGTCACACCCCAACCGATGGCGGAAACATCGGAGTGAGACGAAATGTGAAGATTGCAAGAGACTTCATAACGCTATTTGTGTCGAGGATTTAATAATTACTTTTTTTAATCGATTGAACTAGAATAAAACAAAGTTGAATAACGACAAGTGTAAAAGAACTAAAATTTCATTTCATTAATAACGGTTTAATACAAGGCTTGGAAACAAAATACAACATGTTTGAAAATAAAATACAGTACCACAAGTATTAAAGTTTAAATGCGTTTCTAGGCAATCCTACTAGATTCCTTGCATCATCAAAATCCTGCAACATGTATTAAAAACATAGATCAATACAAAAGTACTGGCGAGCATACAAGTTTGAAAAAAAATATGAGTATAAAAGTTTGTCTCAAATCCAACATGTCAACTTATATTCAAGTTGTAACTAGCATACATAAACAACCTAAGCATAACGAATAGCATGAATATACAAGTTGAAACTAGCATACATAAATAGCCTAAGCATAACAAATAACATGGATATACAAGTTGAAACTAGCATACATAAATAGTCTAAGCATAACAAATAACATGTATGATGGATTGAGTGGTTGAATACGTTTGATTGTGTGTATTGTGAATTTTGTTAATTGATACATGTTACACCCAAAAATATATTAAAGCGTAAAAGGGTCAAGTATGCTCACAATGTTTGCGTATGGAGATTCCTTGAAATAACGCGTGAGGAAAGGTTTGGGAAAACCGAACGCGCGTGAGGGATTACCTCTTTGCAAAGCTTTCGTTGGTATTCCCGTGAATAGTTGATGGTTGGATGAAGGAGCACCGAAGTCACCTCATATGGTAAACGAAGGTTATAGAAGTATAGTGGAAACAAATATATATTTATGTTTATTTTTATAAAAAAATGTTTGAATCCAATATGTTTTGTTTTTATAATTTTAACATGTTTCATTTTGCGGATTTTTACAAAAAAAAAAAAAAAAAAAAAAAAAAACGGGCAGAGCTTCCTCTGTTTTTTGGACGGTCCCGACCACACAAGTTGTCCATCTATTTTCAAAATTCAATAAGCAATAGGTGCAACAATATACATATATAAATATATAGCTTCTATGCAAAATTCAAATTATAAAAAGTCGGTTCCGCGACTAGAATAACACTAACATAAATAATATAACGAATCTTTAAGACGTTTAGAAAATATATATATATATATAAATAATTTCCTTTTTTTTAGCGAACATCGAACCAAAACGAACCGAACCGAGTTCACCCTAAACAAGACTGACCGAAGTTACAGTTGCCTTGCTTTGACTGAACTCGAGCCTGCTAAAACAAGCCAACTAAGCATGAAGTCTGACTCGACCCGCGTCTTGAACCAAACCAAATGAAACTGAAACCCGAAAACAAAACTGGCCGGTTGACTGTTTGACCAGCCTTGAACTGAACACCGAACCGAATCATTAATAAAACAAAACCAGAACCATAACAATCTGACTTTATAAACAGCCCCAATATTATATTTTCTTTAAAACTTTCAGTGCATTTTGTATAATTATGATCATTTTGCCATGAAAATGATTAAAACTGATGCTGAAGTTGTATAAAAAAAAAATATGGTTCGGCTGTAAATCATAGATCTTCGGTTCAGTTGGATGATTATGACATTAGAAATTAAACTATTTTAACAAAGGAATTAAACGAGAGAATAAGGGAGTAAGAGAGGCATACCGAAACAACAGAATCAGCCCTGAAACTATCACCGGAGGGCAGTGACTGGTCGCCGAGCGTCGCCGTCACTGAAACGCAGCTATTGCCGCCGTCGGACCCACTCCTGCCGGCTGCCGTCTTCTTGCTTCGTTCTCTCTCTCTCTCTCTCTCTTTGCTCTGTGAACCTGCCGCTGAACACCACCACCGAAATGGTGGTGGTCGGCCGTTCCATCGAACATGGTGGAGGGTCGTGTGATGGTTTAAGAAGAAGACAAGAGGTGAGGGGGGTTTGTAACTGAGGAGTTATGTCCGGTCACCGAACTTCGAGAAGGAGACAGAGAGATCGACAGTGGGTGATGTGTTTGAGGGAAGCTCTCATCTTCATTTGTGTGTATATACAAGGATATAAGTTGGGTATATTTTTTTTTTGGGAGGGAAGAAGATCATATGCGGCTCATTAAAAATGAGATGATCTAGGGTTCACTACACATTTATACTTAGGTTAATCCTTTGTTTTAAGTGGGCTTGGGCCCAAGGCCCACAAGCCCAATCCCGTGTTTTGAGTGGCCCAATCGTACTTGTGAATTCGTTTTCAAAACTCGAACAATATCTAAGATTGTAAAAATAAAATTTTAGATTTAAAAATATGTAAAATAGTGTCGGTATTCGTCGTTTCGTGTTTGATCACCGATTGCGTAAAAAGCGCGTAGAATGCGTCGTTCGCTATTTTAAATCCATTTTTTTCTATCCGGTTTCGGCTGTGGATACTAAAATAGAAAGTGAATACGAATTTTCTAAAAACATGAAATTACGGAAATACGAGGCGTTACAACTACAACAATTAGAAATGCCAGTGTGGAAATGGGAACTCATAACAATGGACTTTGTTACTAAGTTACCCAAAACCAGAAAAGGTAATGATGCGATTTGGGTGATTGTGGACCGATTAACCAAATCAGCTCATTTCCTACCAATGAAAGAAACCTTTAGTATGGAAAGGTTAGCACAGCTGTACGTAGACGAAGTGGTATCCCTACATGGAGTTCCGCTCTCCATTGTATCAGACAGAGATAGTCGTTTTACTTCTCATTTCTGGACAAGTTTTCAGAAAGCAATGGGAACTCGACTAAATCTAAGTACAGCATATCATCCACAAACAGACGGACAGAGTGAAAGAACAATACAAACTTTGGAAGACATGCTCCGAGCATGTGTAATAGATTTTGGTGGAAACTGGGATAGCCACCTACCTTTAATTGAATTCTCCTATAATAATAGTTATCATTCGAGCATCGAAACTGCTCCATTCGAAGCACTGTACGGACGCAAGTGCAGAACCCCAGTTTGTTGGGCAGGGATAGGAGAAAGTCAATTATCAGGTCCTGAGATTGTACAAGAAACTACTGACAAAATAACTCAGATCAAGGAAAGACTTAAAACAGCTCGAGATCGCCAGAAAAGTTATGCTGACAATCGTCGTAAGCCATTAGAATTTCAAGTCGGAGATAAAGTACTTTTAAAAGTTTCTCCTTGGAAAGGAGTAGTACGATTCGGTAAGAAAGGAAAGCTGAGTCCCAGATACGTAGGACCATTTCCAATAAGCCAACGAATAGGACCAGTTGCTTATCGTTTACAACTACCAGAAGAATTATCTGGAGTACATGATGTATTTCATGTATCTAATCTCAAGAAATGTCTATCAGATGAGTCCCTGGTAGTACCTCTTCAAGATGTAGAGGTGAACGAAAAGTTGAAGTTTATAGAGAAACCACTACAGATCGAAGATAGAAAAGTCAAGTTTCTCAAACACAAACGACTGGTGTTAGTCAAAGTCAAATGGAATTCAAGGAGAGGACCAGAATACACTTGGGAGCTAGAATCAGAAATGAAGCGCAAATATCCTCATTTATTCCAATGAATCTCGAGGACGAGATTTTTCTTAAGGTGGGGAGGATGTAACAACTGTCATGAAAAAATCAATAATTATAATGATAATTAGGTAATAAGAAAACCCTAATTGAAACACCCAAGTGATTCCGCATAAACCCTAAAATTTTCATAACAATCGGAATCAGGATCAGGGCCCCTAAAACTCGAGGGGGGTAAAACCTAGCTAGTAATTATCTTAAAATTCTTGCTGGAGAAGTAAAATTCGTTTGTTTGTCAACTCATCTAAGCTACTGGACACGAAACAAACCTAGGCTAGTAAATAGACCTGTCGCGCCACGCGACGGGCACACCTGTCTCTCTCGCGTGGCGCGAGGGAGTGCATTTTTCAGCTATAAATAGGGGGCAGTGGCACTTGAAGTTTGCTGTTAATTCGACGTCCAAACTCAATTTCTACGTTGAGTTATCACTGAAATAGTACACAGCACACACTAAACTCGAAGTGCTGCCGCAATCAGGGTAATAACTCGATCGCTATTACGATTCAACGTCCGATCGATTATAACTATCCAACGATTGTCCGAGTGCTGCTCAAATTGAGCTTGTACTTTGATTATTCATCGTGATTTCGACTTGAATATTTGAGTGCTGTTCGAATTCGGACTATGCTCTGTTATTCGTTGTGAATCCGATTGAATTATTAAGTATTGCACTTGATAATCTTTGTGAGGGTTTAATCTCGTGAATTGACGTAACTGCTGTATTAGTTACTAACCCGTTTGTGTGTGCATTGTGTTAAATTAGGTTTAATCGAGGCTAATCAGTAGGCTTATATTTTGCTCGTTAAATCTGCAATGTGAGTCATTCCTCTTTTATAAACTCTTTTCTCACAGTTTGTGAGTCAACTGTTTTACAAAACTCCAAGTTATTTTCAAAGTTATAATTACAGGGATTAAGTCTTTTTAATCACCATATTACAGCCGGTATGTGGGGTTTTGTATACATTACTTATTTCCCGTCACACTTGGACAAACGGGTGGCCAAGGGGTGATCTGACCACAGTCACAGACACCATTGGACAAATGGGCTAGCCAATGGATGGTCGAGTGACAAATACTGTGGGTAGTTGGTTTGATATCAGAAACATTATAATCGCTCTTAATACTGTAATTTATAACTAACGGGTCGTTTTAGAAAACTGAATGATTCACTCAGTATTTCCCCGCTGACAAAACCTTTTTCAAACATGTTTCAGGTGATCTGTGTGATCCAGGGAAAGTGCAGTAAAGCACTACAAGCTCAGAGAAGTGGCTCATTGTGAATAAATAAAATAAACATGATTTGGAAAATAAAGATTTCTTTGTGAAATCAACTTATTGTAAATTATGGGATTTTATCCCTAAACCTTTGTGTAATATATTAAACGAGCATTTTCGGTGAAAAGATCCTAAATTAAAAGACTTCCGCTGTCGCTTAAAATAGATACCGCAGGTTTCCTGCCTCGCGGCTCTGGAACCGGGTCAAACCGGGGCCGAGGGCCGTGACAGAAAATAACCTAAAATCCATCAACCCATGTGTATAGTCGCATGATACGATGTTTGTGTCAATCACAATCGAGCATTGCGGATTTCATGCACCTTGACTACATTAAGGTGGTGTTTTGGCATCTGAAGACTGTTTTTCTAAAGACGTTTCATTAGAAAAGTCTGTGCGAGCTTTTTTTAGTGCAGACTTGGCCCAACCACTTTTATCATCTTCCATGATCGTCCGAGTATTCCCATTGGATGTAACGCATCTTTCATCGCCTTGATTCCAAAGGTACGTGATTCTTCTTTGGTTAAACACTTTAGGCCTATTTCATTGATAGGATTGATGTATAAAATCATTGCAAAGTTACTAGCTAGAAGGGTTAAACCGGTCATTCCGGAATTGGTGAGCAATATACAGACTGGGTTTATAGAAGGTAGATCCATCCTAGAAGGGCCCTTAATAGTCAATGAAGTTTTGGCATGGGCAAAGAGTTATAAGAAACAAATTTTTGTCTTTAAAGTTGACTTTGAAAAGGCTTATGACTCCATCAATTGGAAGTTTATTTTATCAAATTTAAAAGCTATGAACTTTCCGTTGATTTGGAGAAAATGGATTGGGGCGGGTTTAAAGTCTGGTAGGGCTTCGGTTTTGGTTAACGGTTCGCCAACTAAGGAATTTGGATTATCTCGAGGGTTGAGACAGGGTGATCCCCTTTCACCTTTTCTCTTCATCCTTGCTTTAGAGGCCTTAGATGTAATTATGAAGAGCGCAATAAAGAATGGATTGTTTAAAGGTGTGTCTTTACCAAGGGATGGGCCGATGATTTCCCACTTGTGTTATGCGGATGATGCCATCTTTTTAGGAGAATGGTCGGTAGAAAATATCAAGAATCTGAATAGAATACTTAGATGTTTCTATTTATGTTCGGGTTTAAGAGTAAACCTAGGAAAGTGTATATAGAAGTTATGGCGAAATGTCTTAAGTGTAAGGCCGGGAAGCCTCCTTTTAATTTTTTGGGTATACCAATTGGGGCCAATATGAAAAAAGTTAAAAACTGGAAGGTAATTGTTGATAAGTTTAATTCAAAGCTCTCGTCTTGGAAGGCTAGATCTCTATCTATGGCGGGGAGAATCGTTCTAGCGAAAGCGGTTTTAGGGGCATTACCAAATTATTTTTTCTCAATTTTCCTAGCACCAAAAAAAGTAATCAATGATCTTGAAGCAACAAGGAGAGATTTTCTTTGGGGATTCAACAATGGGAAGAACAAAATGAGATGGGTTGCATGGGAAAAGCTAGTAAAGGCGAAACGGTATGGGGGGTTGGGTATCGGTGACATACGAAGTGCTAACTTAGCACTTCTGGCAAAATGGTGGTGGAAATACAAAGAGAACCTGAAGTCCTTGTGGGTTAGTGTTGTAGACAGCATACACTCGAAACGGAATTCAGTCTCCATTATTCCTACCAAATATAAACTCAGCAGCACTTGGAAAGACATATGTAGCATCGAGAAGGTATTCATGGCCAATAATTTATCACTGAACAAAAACTTGGTTGTTGATCTAGGTAATGGAAAGAAAACGAGATTTTGGTTAGATGCTTGGTTAGGAGATCAGCCATTGAAACTTCGTTCCCCAGCGATTTTCGCCTTGGCAAAAGAAAAGGAAGTATGTGTAAAGTTGGAGGGGGGTATAATCAATTGGGGTTGGGATTGGACGCGAAAACTGAGGAACACACAGGAGCTGCAGCAACTTGAAGAATTGGAACGAATTCTCTTGGATCAGAAGACTTCAGACAAGGAAGACGTCTGGAAATGGGGTCCGAGAAATAATGAGATAATATCAGTCGCTTTATTAAGAGATGAGATTAATAAAAGGTCTTTGGAACCCAACGACGTACCATGGAAACACTGGAACAAATGGGTACCGCCTAAAGTTAATCTTTTCATTTGGAGAGCAATAAAAGGACGCATCGCAGTTAAGCTGGAACTAGCTAAAAGGGGAGTTCAACTGGAAAATCAGATTTGTTCTAGATGCAATAAGGAAGAGGAGTCGGTGAATCACTTACTATTGAGTTGTTTAAAGTCCAGGGCAGTATGGTGGAACGTTCAGATTTGGCTGAAACTTCCGGTTCAGTTGAATACTAACTCGTGCGAAGATCTATTTGATAAAATAGAAGAACTCAACGGCTCAAAGGTATGGAAAAACTTAATTAAAGCTATATTCATGATAACCTTATGGCATATTTGGAAGTTTAGAAATGACAAGGAATTCAATAAAAAGGAAGGCTTGATATCAGAACTGATTGAAGGCATAAAAGAATTGTCGTACCTGTGGATAAAAGAAAGAGCAAGGTTGAAGAATTTAGTATGGGAGAGGTGGAAGGAGTTCAATGTTAGAGACATCATAAAATGAGTTTGTAGTCTGGCTTGTAGTTGTTTGTTTTTTCTTTTTATATGTTTTTGTTTATTGTACTTTGGGTTTTACAGCTTGATGGCCCGTGTTCTATAATCATAGAATTTCTGCCGTTCAAAAAAAAAAAAAAAAAACTTACAGACGGTGGTACAAAGAGGAATTGCAATGGAGAATGCAACGGATGCATTGATTCAACTAATCAAGGATAACGGGTGGATCCTCCTGTGGAAGAGTAAGATGAGTGGAGTGGATTCAAGGACATTTAAGGTTATTGTATTAAATAAAAGGTGATGATAGTATGATACTGGAAAGTGTTGTTATATTGTGATAACATAGTGTAGGTGTCAAGTATATTAATGTTTTATCATGTACAGATTGTGTATGGGATCTAAAACGTTAAAATGTGTCACATGGTAACCTTTTTAACACAGCCACCATACTATTTCATTCGTTTTCTTAGAATTCTAAATTTAACAGGTGTATTGTAAATAATATATAAATTTTATAAGTTTGTACAGTTTACCAAAATTCATAACTTAATAAGTTTATTATTAGAGTAAATTACAACCGGTGTCCTTTACGTTTGCATCAAATTACAACCGGTGTCCTTTAACTAAAGAAATTACAGGCTCTGTCCTTTATGTTACCGGTTTTTAACACGTTATGTCCTTTAGACCTAACTTAGTTAAGTTTTTTTTGGTTAAGCCTTACTATGTGCGTCTCGCATGAGGGCAACATGGTCGTTTCATCCCAATTTTATATTAAAAAATGAAATAAATAAATCTCTTTTATCCCCTTCATTTTTTTTCAACCCAATAAAAAAATAAATAAACAATATTTTGGAATTAATCTTTGTTTTTTTTATCAAACCAATCAAAAGAATTGACTACGATGATGTTGGAAGCTTACTATAAATTTCATCGATGTCGTTTTGTTCTAGTGCTTGTCATATGTAGAAGGCACCCATTGCAAGGTTTGATTCACGTTCCTTTTTTCTGTAGGTTTTTTTTATCGAAGTTTTGAGAGACATAGACAATAGCTATGGTTTTTGAGATAAATATGAACAATCAGATGCAAGGGGGAAATCGAAGTTCATGTTAAATTGAGATGAAAAGACCATGTTGCCCTCATGTGAGAGGCACATGGTAAGACTTAACCAAAAAACTTAACTAGGTTAGGGCTAATGGACATAACATGCTAAAAACTGGTAACATAAAGGACAAAGCCTGTAATTTCTTTAGTTAAAGGATACCGGTTGTAATTTGATACAAACGTAAAGGACACCGGTTGTAATTTACTCTTATTATTATAAAATTAAATAATTTATGCTCTATATAGATTTATTTTATAGAAACTAAATATATAAAAAAGTTATACATCTATTATTGAAAACTTAAAAGCCGTCTTTTCCTGATCCTCTAGCATGATACGATGTTTGTGTCAACCACAATCGAGCATTGCGGATTTCATGCACCTTGACTACATTAAGGTGGTGTTTTGGCATCTGAAGACTGTTTTTCTAAAGACGTTTCATTAGAAAAGTCTGTGCGAGCTTTTTTTAGTGTAGACTTGGCCCAACCACTTTTATCATCTTCTAAGGTCTGCAGTAGGGGTGTTCAAGATCGGATAATCCGGTTTTCGGATATCCGAAAATCGGATATCCGAAATTTCGTATAGTGAAATATTGACATCCGAACCCGAATCCGAAATTTCCGGATATCCGAAATTTCGGATTCAGGTTCGGATATCTAATCGGATATCCGAATATCCAATTTTTTATTTAATTTTTATTTTTTTATTTTTTTAATATTTGGAACCAGATTTTTCGGATAGTTTCGGATATCCGAATATAAATTTCGGATATTTTTCGGAATATTTCGGATATTTTTCGGATATTTCGGATATTTTTACGGATATTTCGGATATTTTTCGGATACTTCGGGTATTTTTCGGATATTTCGGATATTTTTTCGGATATTTCGGATATTTCTCGGATACTTCGGATATTTTTCGGATATTTCGGATATTTTTTCGGATATTTCGGATATTTCTCGGATACTTCGGATATTTTTCGGATACTTCGGATATTCGGATATCCGAAAAAATTAAAAATTAAATTTTCGGATATTTTCGGATAATCCGATTATCCGAAAATTCTCAAAATCACTATCCGAATCCGAATCCGAATTTTCGGATTATCCGATTTTCGGATATCCGAAAATTCGGATATTTCGGATACTGGTTTTCGGATATTTCGGATTCGGTTTCGGATTCGGATTCGGATTCTTTTGAACACCCCTAGTCTGCAGAGGGTTAAACACCACCCTAGCCCCGTCCAATCATGTCTTGTTATGTCAATTCTACACCCAATTCTACATGAGTATTGAGTAAGATGGCTTCGCTACATGTGAAAACGAGAGATTGTTGTCATCTTGTTGTAAATGAACACACAATCACAACTATCCATCCATATGGTAATTCTTTTAGCTTAAAATTCGTTCTAGTGAAATTGATTTAAATTATGCTTTTGGATTTTACTTTTCACGAATTACCATTTTTGATGTTCACTCTTTGCTCCTGGATTTGAGATAACTTAAAAAACCAAAATTTAATATATAAGCCCAACGTTACCTAGGGTCATCCAAAAAAACAAGGGGCTCACTTGAAAAAAACTCAATTGTAAACGGGCCAGCACCGATTGCTTGCTTGTTATTTAAACTATCCACCCCTTTCCGCTTTACAAGTGAAAGTACGAGGGAGTTAAGTGAAACATCCCTTTCTTTATCAAACACCAGAACCGATTTCCCCATTTCCGCTTTACAAGTGAAAGTACGAGGGAGTTAAGTGAAACATCCCTTTCTTTATCAAACACCAGAACCGATTTCCCCATTTCCGCTTTCATCAGGGTTCCGATCACAAATCAACCATGATCAGCATCCTTGCTCAGGTCAGGTTACCTTCAAATATATACAAATCATCCATCTCCGTACGCACACGCAGTAATAATCTGGTTTATTATTGCAGGAGCGTCTCCTTGGCGCTGCCCTAGGAAGCATATTCTCCGGCATTATTATTTTCGAGCAACGGAGAGACATCTACAGAACCATATCACACATTCAACCCCCTAAATCTCACGTAATTACATCAATTATGTTTCGTAATTTTTAATTCCATATATCTAATTGTACGGCAATTTAGGTATTATTAATTTTTAGATATAACTGGTTTTAAAGTATTATTATAATGATTGATGAATACAGGTGAAAGAGCCTGTTTCCAGTAAGAAAATTGATATTGCACACTATTGGAACAAATCAGTGGATCAGATGTTTGGACCTGCTATTCAGGCTCTTAGTTCGCGCCCCCGCTAGTCCGGTTTATGGAGATGTTTTACTGCATATTGATCGATCAAGTACTTGCATTGACATTCTAATGTATGTCTTTTTATGATTTGTACTTGCAATGTGAGTAACTTATCCGCCTATTAACCGTCCTCCTCGTTACAAGATCAGACGTTTATAAATCAATCTTCAACCGTAATTACATAATACATACATTAATCAGTGATGATTTTATGGCATACATGATACATCTCATATTCTAGATTAAGAAATGAAGAGTGGCAGACATGTAATGAATTGATAAAAGCTTAGCTACACTACATGTCGTTAAGCTGATGGTATAACTGTACTATTGTTTTTTCGCAAATTGTTGCGGCGGGTGGTCACCACATAGTAGGCACCCATGGCTAGGAGAATTAGGAATACAAAACCAAAAATGATGGCTGCAATGCATCCGGCTCCGACTTTGGCCTGGCCCGCTCTGCTTTCATGTGCTAAAGTTGACTGAACTGTAGCAGCTAGAGGCAATGGTGAGCAGTTAGACTCTTCACATGGCAGTTGAAGTCCCAGCTGTTCATTAGGATGAAAGAAACTATAAGCGGATGGTGATAAAGCTATTAAGTTCTCGTGATCTAGCCCGTGAGGCGCTCGATCTTGAGCTCCTAAGGTAGTGTAGAAGAGCAGGGTGGTTAGAATGAGAAGAAATGAAGTTTTTTGTGTCATTGTTAGTATGTTGGTGTTGGTGTTTGAGTTGACTTTAAGTAATGTGGGGATTTGAGGTGTTATATATAGTGGTTTGGTGCTTAGTTGTACATCCCTCATTTTTAGTGACATGCAGCACATTTAGAAGGTTGTGTGAGGGAACAAAATGATGAGTTTTAAGTTGTAGGGCTTCACATGATGGCAAAATGACCTTAACACCCTCCATTCCCTTTTACTTTTGATGTTTGTTAGGAGTTTTAACTCCTGTTTAGCTTTTGAGAAAGGGGCAGAATGGTCATAAGCATATGGCATGTAGAAGAAGTCATGATAGTGTGTGTAATTATATTTGTTATTAGAGTGAAACGCATGCGGGAGCTGAAATCAATGGTTATTTCTTTTAGCCCCATGAAAACATCATTTGTGCCTCTAATGGACACCTAACCTCTCTCACTTGTTCCCGTCAGTTACCGATTCGAGAAAAAAAAACAAAGTCTTTAAATCCTAGCGACTACCTTCATCTTCTTGTATGGATAGTCACGGTGACTATTCGGCGTTTGATTCGTTTGAATCAGGTGAAAGTGCGCGGTATAACCCATTTGTTGAAGAAGCACAATTCTCAAATTTTTGTCATCTTGTAAGCTCCCAAACCCATAACAGAGATGTTTTAACATATATTGATATACATTATAACATGCCTTCCTTCCTTTCGCGTTCGATACCTTTGGTTGTCTGGCCCCTGTGGCGTCCGGTTTCTTGAAGCGGGTTCAAAAGGCAGCACTTGCACATGCGACAGTGTCTGTAGGCCATAGTTATGTGTTTAGCCGAGTAGGATTTGCAATTCAAAAGGGGGTGGCGGCGCAGCTTGTTGCCCGTCTACCAACCCATGATTTGTAATTTGCTCTAACCTTCTAATGAAAACACAAAAACATTATGCATTCAGATTTAAAAAAAAAAAAATTATAACATGTTATTTGAGTCCATATATAATTAATCTATCAAAAACAAACTAAAGAAAATAGTAGTTGTCAAAGTATTGTTGTTCCATATTTTTGGATTCTAAAACTCCAAGATGGTTTATAAAATGGCAGATGAAATGTATATGATTTTCTTAGCAATAAGGAAGAGACAGAGGCTCAAAAGCGTTATTGCACACTTTTACAAGTATTGTGGGTGTGGACGATGATCATAATGTGACATGTTGATATTGCACTGCGCTTCATGGTGCCTCTTTCATGAATAAACCAGATAATCATGGTGATTTGTACAACTAAGCAATGTTAAATGGCATAAAGTTCAAGTAGCAGTTACGTTTTTAGCAACCGAAAACATGCAATGTTGTGATTTGTAACATGGATCCAATTACAAAAAAAAAAAAAAAAAAAAAAAAAAGAAACCAAGCACAACCATAATTTAAAACTAGAACATTTGATGTGATGTGGTAACTAACTAAAATACTTGGATGTAGTGGAAGAGGAACCAGATGATTTACCTTCAATGATATGCATATCAAACAATGTAGCTCAAGTTGGTGTTGGTCGCCCCTTTATGGCAGGATGATCAATGATGTTGTAGTAGATCCCGATAACTCTTGTCAAAACTTCTGCGAGTATAAGTATGAAAGTATTCAGAAGAACGTTCCAACAACACAAGGCCAACAACTCTACTGGATTTTACTTAACCCACGGCTGCAATATTGAAGTGATGATATGGAGACTATCTTAATAGGAAATATCCACAAAGTAGTCCTATACAATAAAAAGAACTAGATATCCCCATCAGTTTATCCAACATAAAGATATTCAAGTACAAAACTATTACAAAAGAAACAAAGTTATCCTCGTCAAGAGCATCTTCGGACGTGAGCTTGGAAGACCGTCTTTAATATTTATGGCCCCAAGTCGGACTTGTTTAGGTAATGCGAACTTTGGTGTATTCACTAGTGAGTATATACGGATATTAGGAGTTTTTTACCAGACTAAGGCATTTAGTTTACTAGTGAATATTTTGTGGAATGCTTATTTCATCTATACAATAACTAGTATGCTCTCTATATTCTCAAGTTCATGTTAATAAAGAAACTTTAGTTTATTAGTTTATTTTGGGCTTTGGCCCGTTAGTAAGCCCGTATAGCCCGGCTATATAATGTTTAGAGTAAACTGCCATTTTGGTCCCTGTGGTTTGGTCACTTTTGCCACTTTAGTCCAAAACTCAAACTTTTTGCATCTGGGTCCCTGTGGTTTCAGTTTTATTGCTATTTTCGTCCAAAAATGAAATCAGGTTATATTTATCTTATAAAATCCTGCTATTTTGTCCTTTTCCGCAGGGGCAAAATGATCATTTATTTTTTATAAATAAATACCATATTTTATAAGACAAATATGACCTGATTTGCCCATGAGGAAAAGGACAAAATTGCAGGATTTTATAAGACAAATATGACCTGATTTCATTTTTGGACCAAAATGGCAATAAAACTGAAACCACAGGGACCCAGATGCAAAAGGTTTGAGTTTTGGACTAAAATGGCAAAAGTGACCAAACCTCAGGGACCAAAATGACAGTTTACTCTAATGTTTATTTTCTTTTCATTTGTACACAATGCTTTCTATTGAATAAATCCTAGCCACTTTTGATCCTCTATGTTCTATACATGTTTATCGATTAACATGGTATCTGAGCCAAATTGATCCATGATTATTGACAGGAGAAGTTGTTGCAAACACCAAGTTTTCATATCATTGGAAGTGTCCGAGTGATATTACATCTCTTGCCGCCACAAGGTGTTAAACCTTTTCGATAATCTGTTATTACCGTGAAGTAATAGTTGGTTTGTGATTTTATTGCAACAAAGCCCTTTTTTATTGGTTGATGAGTTTTATGATCGGCTGACAGCATGATTCCACTCATGGTGGTTTTATGATTTATGAATTCGACAACAGAAGGTGTATTATAAAATAATTTTGGGTATTTATCTTTTGGGTTCATTGGTATGTGATTTTGCTGCTGGCTTGCATTAGTCTTCGTGTGTTGGCGGTTCGTATGTTTGTTGGATTCTAGCAAAAAAAAATTTACTTTAGAGAAAATTTTTGATATTGGTGAAAAGTTGGTCTTAAGAAAAGTTTGCTTTTGGAGAAAAGTTTCTTTGGAAGAAAAGTTAGTTTGGACGAAATGGTTATCTTCATTCGACTTGATTGGCTGGATTTGAATTTTGTATTTGGTTGCTCGCATTTGTCTTGTTGTTCTGATTAGGTTTCAATTATTTTTCATCATGGATAGTTCTCTTTCAGATCCACAGGTTTCTGAGCAATTCAGACTGTTTCTAAATTCATGCATGTCTTCGTCTAGTAACTCAGGTATTCCTTTATCCTTTTGGATTTTGGATTTTGGATTCTGGTGCATCTCATCATATGTCACCCTACTTGTCATCTTTTGTATCTTTGACATCTAGTTCATGTGCGTCTGTTATGTCTGCGAGTGCTACATCGATGCCAATAGAAGGCGTTGGATCAATTGTTACTCCACATATATCTCTCACTAATGTCTATTATATTCCAAATCTTGCTTTAAATCTTGTATCGGTTAGTCAGTTGTGCAAATCTGGTTATTGGGTGTTCTTTTCGGATTCTGTTTGCTGTGTATTAGATTCATGTTCTATGAGGGTGATTAGGACCAGTCGTAGGGTGGGTAAACTTTATGTCTTGGATGGTCTCAAAGAAATTGATGTAGCTGCATCTAGTGTTGACTTGTCTTCTTTTCGCTTGAGTCATTCATCTCCAGATTTTTATCGGTGGCATTCTCGTTTGGGACATGTGTCAGCATCGCTTTAAAGTTTTTGGTTTCTACAGGTGCTTTGGGTCAATTGAGCACTTGCGATCTTTCCGATTGCAGTGGTTGCAAACTTGCTAAGTTTGTTGCTTTGCCTTTTAAAAAAAGGTATATCTTGTTTTGCTGCTCCTTTTGATACTGTGCATTCTGATGTGTGGGGTCCGTCACCAGTCTCTACTAAGGGTGGGTCGATTTATTATGTTTCTTTCATAGATGATTATACTCGTTATACTTGGGTGTATCTTATTTGCCTTTTAAAAAAAGTATATCTTGTTCTGCTGCTCCTTTTGATATTGTGCATTCTGATGTGTGGGGTCCATCACCAGTCTCCACTAAGGGTGGGTCGATTTATTATGTTTCTTTCATATATGATTATACTCGTTATACTTGGGTGTATCTTATGAAGCGTAAATCTGATTTCTTTGACATTTACAAAGACTTTAAAGCCTATATTAAGACACAACATTCGACTGTGATAAAGTGCTTCTGGTGTGACCAAGGGGGTGAATATACCTCCAATGCTTTTAGACAGTTACTTGCGTCAGATGGTACAATGCATCAGTCATCTTGTACTGATACCCCTCAGCAGAATGGTGTTGCTGAAAGGAAACACCGACATCTTATGGAAACTGCTTGCTCGTTTCTTCTATCTGCTGATGTTCCGAGTGTTTTTTAAGGAGAAGCACTCCTAACTGCCCAACATGTGATTAATTGGATCCCTACTGCTCATAATTCTGGGATGTCTCCTTTTGAGAAACTATATGGCGAGCTCCCCGATTACAGTGAATTAAGGGTTTTTGGATGTACTTGCTTTGTTCTCCGTCCTCATGTTGAACGAGACAAATTGTCAAATAAGGCAGCATTATGTGTATTCCTAGGTTATGCCAGTGGTTCGAAAGGGTATGGCACCGGACAGAAAGGGTATCGTTGTTTTGATCCTGTAAGTAAGAAGGTATATGTTTCAAGGCATGTTATCTTCCTCGAGCATATTCCATTCTACTATATTCCATCCACATCGCACAATGTAACGAAGCCAGATCTTCTGAATATTGATCCTTTTGTTTGTGACACTGGTGCATCAACATCGTCTGATGTTCTAGCTATATCTACTGAACCTGATGGGCTAGTAGAACCTGATCGGTCAGTTCAAGACACCCACACTTCGTCAGACACAACTTTAGGTCCAACTATACCTGAGACAACTCCTTCATCTGTTGAGACAGCTCCACCTCTAAGGAGGTCCACTCGTGAATGTAAGTCCACCAAGCTACCAGATTTTGCCTACTCTACTTACTCGGCTTCGTTTGCTTCCTTTATCGCAAATATACATCATCTATCTGAACATGCATCATATAAAGAGGCTGTCTCTAATCCTCTTTGGCGGGATGCTATGGTTGAAGAGGTCAGTGCTCTTCATCAGACACAAACGTTGGATTTGGTTCCGCTACCACCTGGTAAACATACAATTGGTTGTCATTGGGTATATAAGATTAAAACGAAGTCTGATGGGTCTGTTGAGCGATATAAGGCCAGACTTGTAGCAAAAGGATACTCTCAAAAGTATGGTATGGATTATGAGGAGACCTTTACCCCAGTGACAAAAATGACTACAGTTCGTACTCTCATAGCTGTTGCATATGTTCGTCAGTGGAAGATTTGTCAAATAGATGTCAAGAATGCCTTTCTGAATGGTGATCTCCATGAGGAGGTCTACATGACTCCTCCCCCGGGAACTTCTCATCAGCCCGGTGAAGTTTGTCGGCTTCGGAAAGCTCTATATGGCCTCAAACAGACCCCTCGTGCCTGGTTTGAGAAATTCTCTACAGTCATTACTTCCCTTGGTTTTGTTCCTAGTAATCACGATTCAACATTATTTACTCGATGTACGAGTACAGGACGCATTCTTCTGTCTCTATATGTGGATGATATGATTATTACAAGAGATGATTATGAAGGTATTGAGTCCCTGAAGCGTGATTTAGCTCACTGTTTTGCTATGAAGGATTTGGGCATGTTACGCTATTTTTTGGGTATTGAGGTGGCACAGTCTCAGAAAGGATACCTCATTTCTCAGACAAAGTATATTTCTGATTTGTTTCAGCGGGCAAGGCTTACTGATAACAAAAATGTAGACACTCATCTTGAAACCAATGCACAGTATTCTCTTATTGATGGTGTTCCTTTATCTGATCCGAGCCTATATTGTACTATTGTAGGCAGTTTGGTTTGTCTTACAGTTACTCGCCCTGATATAGCTCATGTCGTTCATGTGGTTAGTCAATTTGTTACTGCTCCTACTTTTGTTCACTAGGGAGCTGTTCTTCGTATTCTGAGATATCTCTGTGGGACTCAGTTTCAGAGTCTCATGTTTCCTTAGACATCTTCGCTTGAGTTGCATGCCTATAGTGACGCTGATTGGGATAGTGATCCTAATGATCGTAAATCCACCACTGGTTTCTGTGTTTTCCTTGGAGATTCGCTAATCTCATGGAAAAGTAAGAAACAAGATGTTGTTTCTAGATCTTCTACTGAGGCTGAGTATCGTGCTATGGTTGTGCCTACATGTGAGATTGTTTGGTTACGTTGGCTTCTTGCAGATATGGGAATTAACATTTTTCAGCCTACTCCTCTACATTGTGATAACAAAAGTGCTAAGCAGATTGCAAAGAATCCTGTTTTAATGAGCGGACAAAACATATTGAGAATGATTGTCATTTTACTCGTCAATATCTTCAGCGTGGGACAATTCTGCTTCCTTTTGTTCCATCATCCTTGCAGATTGCGGATATTTTTACCATGGCTCGGTCGACATCTCGGTTCCGATTCTTATGTGACAAACTCTCAATGCTCATTACTATTGCATTGTGAGTTTGAGTGGGGATGTTAGCGTAAAAAAGAAAGTTTAGTTTATTAGTTTATTTTGGGCTTTGGCCCGTTAGCTAGTAAGCCCGTAGCCCGGCTATATAATGTTTATTTTCTTTTCATTTGTACATAATGCTTTCTATTGAATAAACCCTAGCCACTTTTGATTCTCTATGTTCTATACATGTTTATGGATTAATAGTTCAAACATGGGCAAGAGAGGTAGTCAAGAATAATTGGCGTAATCGAATAGTACTAACATTTGTCGTTAAAAAAAAAACTAATGTAGTGTTATATTTAATATCGTATATTTTCTTTCTAATTCATAAATCCGACAACTAGAAAGTGATTCTTATTTTTCAAAGTCCAAAAATAAACTCAAAAATATTCCTATCTGTTAGAAATAGAAAAAAATAATTTAGAAAAATAAAAGATCCCTAACATCATCTCCATATTTAAGTATTTCCTTTTATTTGTTCTTGTAAAGCCTATAAATAAAGGCTCGTTTTTCCCTGTTTTGTATGCAAGAATCAAATCAATAAAATCAGTTCCATTTGATTATCTTTGTCTCTGATTATCATTTACAACATGGTATCAGAGCAGGTTTCTTCTGATCCGTGGATGCTTTGTTCTTCAATCTCAAATCAGTAAGATCAAAAACAAACTTTGGAATATCAAATCTCCAACCAAAAAAAAAAAACCAAAACCCCAAAAACGTTCGATCAAATCAATCGTTCAACAAACCGTTCGACCAAACCTTTCAAATCTGTGATTTCTCTGTTTCTTCGTTGCTCCTTCTTCATAGGTTCACATCGGCCCAGATCGTCCAGATCCAAAATCAAAATCAAGTTTCGAAAAAAAGGTCAGAGATCCGTTCCATAATAACAGTCTTCGTCCTCACAGTCTTGGTTGCCCCCAACGAACCATCCTCACGAACACTCGTTCTTGTTCCTAAATCTATTCAGATCATCAGGATCAATCCCGCTTTCATAACCCACAAACCAAACTCAACAAAGTTCAAATCTTTACCATCAAATCCCCAATTAAACCCAAAAAAATTCAATCTTTTTTTCAAAAAAAATCACCTTTCTTTAATTTGAGATCATGGGTAAGGTAGCGGTAGCGGCGGCGGTGGTGGGTGCCGCCGCGGTGACTGCGGCGGTGGTTCTGGTGGTGCGTTACCGGATGCACGACTCCTGCAAGTGGGCTAAAGCAATGGATATTGTTAAAGAGTTTGAAGAGAAGTGTGCAACTCCGGTTTCAAAACTCCGGCAGGTTGCTGACGCCATGACGGTGGAGATGCACGCCGGACTTGCTTTTGATGGCGGTAGCAAACTCAAGATGTTAATCAACTATGTTGACAATCTTCCCACTGGGGATGAAACTGGAATTTTTTACGCTCTTGATCTTGGTGGTACAAATTTCCGTGTTCTTCGTGTGAAATTGGGTGATGTTGATAATGTGAAAAAAGAATTTCAAGAGGTTTCAATTCCACCAAATCTCATGATCGGGATATGTGAAGATTTATTTGATTTTATTGCTAGAGAACTTGCAAAATTTGTGGCTACAGAAGGTGAAGATATGCAAATTCCAGCTGGCACACAACGGGAGCTAGGGTTTACTTTTTTTGTTTCCTGTCAAGCAATTATCAATTGCAGGAAGGGCTCCCTTTCTTTTTAAATAAAAAAAAATATTAAAAAAAAAACAAAAAAACAAGTATCAACATTTCCGCTCAAAAAAAATCAAAGCTTCAAAGCTAAAAAAATCAAAACCAAAACTAAAACCAAACCAAAACAAAAAAAACAAAAAAACAAAAACGCAAATCAAAACTAATGCCAAGACCTAAATGGCCAAGTTGAATTTTTTCAACTTGAGGGGAAACCAAAACCCAAAATCGGTTGCCATGTCGAAAGACGGTAACTCAATAGATCAAACTACCATGTCAAGGAGACGGTAGCCAAACCAAAAACCAATCAAAACCCAAAATCAAAACCAATCCAAGTTGAATCATGGATATCCCACAATTCAACTTGAGGGGGAGTGTTAGAAATAGAAAAAAAATAATTTAGAAAAATAAAAGATCCCTAACATCATCTCCATATTTAAGTATTTCCTTTTATTTGTTCTTGTAAAGCCTATAAATAAAGGCTCGTTTTTCCCTGTTTTGTATGCAAGAATCAAATCAATAAAATCAGTTCCATTTGATTATCTTTGTCTCTGATTATCATTTACAACACTATCATATATATAACAACAGAATCGCTTGTTATGTTGTATTTAAGCCAACCCACCCCATCATCTCTAAGCAATTTCTTTCTTTATTAGTGTTGGTCACATGATAATTTAGGGATGAATTGAGTACCAAGACAACTGCATGTGAGGTGAGGAATCAATCACCATCCTTTCTTTCATTGTTTTTAGCCTTAACTTTGGAATTTGGTCATGTCTCAAATTTCTAAAGATGGAAACGGGGTGGGGTGTTTATTATTTGAACTTATAATGTTTTTTTTTTTAATTTTTGAATTAGTCGTCGTATTTGTATTTTATATGAAAGATTACTATACCTAGTATAATCTCACTTATAGCCAAACTATTGATAGAGTCTGAGAATGGTGAGATGTAGACAAGCCTTACCTCTATCTCAGGGATAAAAAGACTGCTTTCAGTGAGACCCTCAACCTTTAAACCGTATCCAAATGTAAGAGTCGAATAAACATACAGAAGTATATAACACAAATGCAAGTGATAAGACACATAAAATAATATTTATAATAATACCAAGCCTCTAATGAATAATATTACCAATACAACTCTAGAAAATGATTAAAAAAAAAAACATACTTCAACTAATTTTAATATTTATTTTTTACTTTATATTTAAATAAGAAAGGTTCCACCTAATAACACAAGGAAGGAAGGTTCTACCTAATTAATAACTCGAGAATAGATTCTCAATCAATGGATAATGAAGTTAATTCGTTCACAATTAAAAAAAAAAAAAAAAAAACCATTTTTTCTGCTATAATATAAACTAGATGTCCAGATGATTCAGTAGCTTATAATTATAATGCTAAAAACAACCACAGTATTACAAAACTAAGGTTAATTAAAACGACACCTTTGAAAAAAAAAAATAAGAAACCCATAATATTTTTTTGGAGAAAAACATAACAGAAGAAAGAAAAAAGACCACTTACATTAAACACTCAAGATTCACAATGAAAATGAAAAATAAATAGAAAAAAAAATTACACATCCCAACGGGAAATAAAAACATGTATCTACAATTTAACACTTGATCATCGACCCTCATATATCCATCCATTTTAACGACTGATCAAATTTTATTGGATAAATTTTTCATCTCTCGATCATGCATTGCTTCTGAATGAACCAAGTGCTTTAATGGCCCCTGCTCTTAGTACAAACTGGTGGTAGAACGCTGCCGCGGCTGCGCCAATGAAGGGTCCAACCCAGAAAATCCACTGCAAAATATTTGACATTCATATGAATCAATATAAAAAAAATGAAATGATTTTTTTTTTGTGACAATGCTAATATAAAAAAGCGCGTACTTGATCATCCCAGGCCTTTTCGTTGTTGTAAATCACCGCGGCGCCAAAGCTTCTGGCGGGGTTGATTCCGGTACCAGTGATTGGAATAGTTGCCAAATGTACCATGAAGACTGCAAACCCTATGGGCAATGGTGCCAACACCTTCATAAAATTTAGAAATTAAAAAGTGTTGAGAAAAAAAAATAATATAAATTGATTTAAAGATAACAATAAATATTCACTTCACTACATATTAAAATGGAAAAAGAATAGTGGGTGAAAAAGATTTTTGTCATTTTCTAATCAAAGTGATTCCTTTGTCCCCCTCTTTAACAATAAACCTACTTTATTCTTTCTATAAAAAACTTCAATAATTCAGTTTACTTTTTTTTATTTTTTATCAAATTAAATGTAACAGGATTTATCTTGAAAGAAGTTTAACCAGATAACCCTAAAAACCACATAAACATTTGTATACAACAAAATATGATATAATTACATGTAATGATATAGATAAAATAATGATTAAAATCTAGCATTATAGTTTTGTATATAACAAATATGAATATATGATGTGTGAGTACTTACCGGGACGTGAGAGTCGCGAGCGCTTCTCTTAGGATCAGTAGCCGAAAAAACAGTGTACACAAGAACAAAGGTGCCGATGATTTCGGCACCTAGTCCAGTGCCTTTGTTGTAGCCATCAGCTAACTCATTGGCCCCACCGCCATACCTATTGTAGTATGAGCTTTGGAAAGCTTTGACCAAACCCACACCACAAATGGCACCCAAACATTGTGCTACCATGTACCCTAATGCCCTGATCAATGACACCTTTCTTGCCAAGAATAGCCCGAATGTCACAGCCGGGTTAATGTGTCCTCCTGCAAGTGCACATTAGCCACAACCCCATTAACTCTGATTTAGAGTAATGATTATAAACACCTTTTAAAAAATAACTAAAAAATATCAGTTTTTGTATGATTTATTATCTTCTAATGCATTTTGCCTATACTTGTTTGATTTTCAAAGGTCAAAACAAAAGTTATAAACCTTCTAAATATATTTTTTATCACTTAATATTGCACACATACCCTCAAGAACTTTTTATATTAATATGAATACCCGTCCTAAATATTTCAGATATTCAAGTTTTCCAGGCAGGTCAGGGTGTGGGTTTTTCCAATAAAAGCTAGACCGGGATATAAATCGGGTCAGGTTAGGTGTGAGTTTATCCAATAACAGCTAGACCGGGATATAAAGGGTGCTACTTTCTACACCCCCTAATTACTTTTTTCACCCCCCTCCTCTCACATACTTACATGTGGGGCCCGCGTGGGACCGACAGTTTTCCTCTCACAAGGGAGGGTATAATCAGAAGGGAGGGGGGTGTGTTTAGAATCAACCTAATATAAAACGTGAACTTGTTTTAGATAATTACAATCTTGCCATTAATAATTAATGTTTGGAATTTTTTGCTTTTATCTTTTGTCCATATTTTCCATTTTTATTAGAAAACCACCCACTTACCCTTGAAATTCTACCCATTGTCAAAATTAACCCTTGATCTTTTAACCATTTAATACACTAAGATACCGTTAACCCTTGACAGTAGTTTAAGCAACTCACACACCCATGTAATCTACTCTAATTTTTTTTTTGTGTGTGTTGACATTAGTTTAGACATATTAAACTCTATTATCAAATGGTATATCTAAAAATATATGTGTATATGTATGTATACTAACCAGAGATACCGGCGGTGCAGTAAACAAGAACAAAGATCATGCCACCGAAAGCCCATGCGATACCAAGGATACCAACACCACCACACTGATCAGTGTCCAACTTCGGGTCAGTCTGGACCTTGTAGCCAATAACTGTCAAAACGGTCACATAAAGAAAGAGTAGTGTGGCAATGAATTCAGCAATAAGAGCTCTGTAGAAAGACCATTTGGTGAGCTCTTCGCCGTCGATCAACGGTG
Source organism: Helianthus annuus (assembly GCF_002127325.2). NCBI lineage: Eukaryota > Viridiplantae > Streptophyta > Magnoliopsida > Asterales > Asteraceae > Helianthus > Helianthus annuus. Next base: position 148,784,010 of record NC_035446.2, on the reverse strand, counting down.
CCGGAGGTGGATCATGGTAGTCTTTGCCGCCGTGGTGCTCCGCCACTTCAACGTCTTTGGTCATGATTGTTGTTGATGATCAAATGCTTTGGAGAGATGGATGTGTTTTGGTGTGAAGTGTGTGGTGGTGAAAGCTTGCTATTTAATGGGATAGTGAGAGAGATAAGAGTTCTATTTATTTTTTTAATGATTTGGTTTTTGTTTTTTTTTTTTTAATTTTTGTTTGAAGAATATTGTGGAGTTTTTTAATCTGGTTGTAATAATTGTGTTTAGAAGAAGCTGGAAATTCTCGAATCTTCAAGTTAATGAATTATTAGTTTAATTCATGTAATGTATGGATGATCATGTTAGAAATTTAACCTAACTTAAAAGAAACTATACTACACCGTAAATAAAAAAAATTAATTTTGCCTAAGTTGGCTAGATTAATTTGTACTACATTTTTTACTGGGTTAATTGCCCGAATGATCCCTGTGGTTTCTATAACTTTCACTTAAAATTAGTTGACAATTAAAGGCTAACATAAATGATTATATAATATTTATCTCATTTATGATTATACAATTTTTTATCTCATTTTCTATTTTTTTGTGTCACTAAATTTATAAAGTATTAAGTAGAAATATATTTTACGTTTCTTTTACTTCTTTATTTAAAATTGAGTCCGTGTATCGATGACGATTTTGCAATTTTTGGAAACATATAATTAATCTGCAAGCTAGCCTGTGTTCTTGATCAGAACAAATACTTGTTTAGAATTTTTAATGTTTTTTTATTCAGAAATTCAATGATTAAAAGAAATACTGATAAAAAGATTTATAACAACGCATGGCAGCTCATATTTAAAAGCAATGTCCCTCTATTCATGCTAGGTTTCAATAATTATTTTCAAAGCTTATCGTTTCAAACCTTTATATACTAAAAATTAGCTGTTCGATGATTGTTGCATACATAGATTATTCAGCCATTTAACATAGAAAAGTATTAACAAAAATTAATATTAATGATTCAAGTTTGCATGATGATATATTAAATAATAGTTAAGTTTTCATATTATATATGGTTATTGAATTGGCGAAAACCAGTTCGAGTGGTGTAGAACGAGGGTAACTCTCTAACTTGGAAGGGGTTATTGAACAAATTTCGTTAGATGGAGCTCCCGATAAGCGGGTTTGGAAGTTTGGGGAAATGACGAAGTTCTCGGTCAAAGGTATAAGGATGATTATTGGCGATTATGTTTTTTTTCGGGGTCTCAAAAGACTAATTGGTATAAATTTCTTCCTAGAAAAGTTAACACTACTTGCTTGGTAGATGTTGATTAACAGACTTCCAACTAGAGTAAACTTGGATGGCAAAGATATCGATTGTCCAATAATTTATGTCCGGTATGCAATGACTTCATGAAGATTTAAGAATAACGGCCATGTTTTGGTGCTTGTTCGGTTACTTACCATATTTGGTGGCTTATTGTGTCATGGCTAGGCCTCCCTATGCTGATGTCCAGAAGCCCAGCCAAGTTGATGATGTGGTTGAAAGTATCGAAAGTTCAAAAGCAAGAACGAGTTAATCAGGTCGATAATCGTTGTCAATTGATGGGCTTTATTAAAGGAGTAGTAAAGTTTATTAAAGGAGAGGATGGACGTGTTTTGGTCAAGGCACATGACATTAAGTCCAGATGACAAACTTACTTCCATAGTCTTTTCAACGACGGTAGGGCATACCAACAGGATAGCAGCAATCCCAGGACTGAAAGGCGACAACAGAATAATTGCTACTGCAGGAGGATCACACATGAAGAAGTGAGCATGGCACTTAGGAAGATGGGAAGAGGCAAGGCAGTGGGTTTGGACAACATACCGATTGAGGTGTGGAAGTGTTTGGGGGAAGAAGGAGTCCGATGGTTAACACTTTTGTTCAATCGTATTTTCAAGACCGGAAAAATGCCAGATCAGTGGAGGAGTAGTGTTGTGGTGCCTTTATACAAGAATAAAGGAGACGCTCAATGTTGTGGGAACTACAGAGGAATCAAACTGCTAAGTCATACTATGAAGCTCTGGGAAAGGGTAATTGAAACTAGAATTAGAAGAGAAACTCAGGTTTCAGTAAACCAATTTGGATTCATGAAAGGGAGGTCAACTACAGAAGCGATACATATTCTAAGGAGAGTGATGGAAAAATATAGAGCGAGAAGCAAGATTTACATATGGTGTTCATCGACCTTGAAAAGGCATATGACACTGTCCCACGGCAATTGATTTGGGATAGTTTGGAGGGTCGAGGACTACCTAGGAAGTATATAGACATAATTAAGGATACCTACGATAGAACGGAAACTAGTGTCCGCACGCCTGTAGGGGATACAAACTTCTTTCCTGTGGAGGTAGGACTCCACCAAGGGTCTGCGTTGAGCCCTTTTCTTTTTGCGGTTGTCTTGGATGAGTTGTCCAAAATGATTCAGGAGACAGTTCCGTGGTGCATGCTTTTTGCAGACGATATTGTGTTGATTGCAGAGACTAAACAGTGCCTGAACGCGAGGGTAGAGGAGTGGCGAGTAGCTCTAGAGAGCAAGGGCCTAATGATTAGTCGAACTAAGACTGAGTATCTACACTGTGATTTCAGTGGTGTAGCAGATGATGATGACACCCAAATTACCATTGAGGATCAATTGGTCCCGCAGGCAACTAAATTTAAGTATTTGGGGTCATTTGTACAAAGGGATGGTGACATAGATAGTGATGTAACCCATCGCATACAGGCTGGCTGGTGTAGATGGAAGGCAGCCAGTGGGGTATTGTGCGATAGGAGGTTCCCAACTAAACTAAAAGGGAAATTTTACAGGGTAGCAGTCAGGCCCGCTATGCTATATGGAACAGACTGTTGGGCTATCAAGAAGACATAAGCGCGCAAGATGGAGGTAGCAGAGATGAGGATGTTGAGGTGGATGTGTGGACACACGAGGTTAGATCGGATAAGAAATGAGGTTTTTAGGGAAAGATTAGGAGTGGCTAGTATATCGGATAAGATTAGGGAGGGGAGATTGAGATGGTTTGGGCACGTAAAGCGGAGGCAAACGACGACACTAGTTAGAGTAGTGGAAACTCTTACTGTGGAGGGGAGGAGAGGAAGAGGCAGACCCAAGCTGACATGTGATGAGCAGATTAGGCATGATTTACTAGAGTTGCATCTGTCTGAGGACATGGTCCAAGATAGGACTTCGTGGAGGCGTAGGATTAGGGTTAAGGAATTCTAGAGGATATTGCAGTAAGGTCTTAGGTGTATTTTAGGGACGTAGGTTTTTCTTATTCTTTAAGGGACTTTAACGGTGATTGACCTCTTGTGTTTATGCCCAAATGTTGTTGTATGCCATTATACATGATTTACATTATACTGTGCCACTCTAATCACTTTTTTGTTATAGGTGACTTCTTTTTCTATATTCTTTGACTTGATGTTTTGGTATGTTGTTCGTTTTGGAGCCGGGGGTCTCGCTGGAAGCAGCCTCTTTATCCCTAGGGATAGAGGAAAGGTCTGTCTACATCCACCCTCCCCAGACCCTATAAGTAGCTTTGCTATTTGTGGGATTTACTGGGTATGATTGATTGATTGATTGACTTGATGGGCTTTATGGAGATTCAGAAACGACTTGGTATTCAAGAAAAACCGTCACAACAAACAAACAATTTGGACAATATCATAAATTTTTCCTTCATATGGTATACTGGTAAGACCAAGCAACGTTTCTTAGATTGTGTGGTTTTTTAAACCCTTTATTGTATTTGTAATCTTTTTATTGTCCTAGCGTCTTGCTAGAAGTGTATTTTTAACATTATGCCGCGGTTCCATTAACAAAGCACTCAACGAGTTATTTGTAAAAATCAATCACTTTTAAATATTCATTGCTAAAAGACCAGGGATTTATATACTTAATAAATAGATAGTGTTTAATATCTAATTTTATATCGAACAAATAAATAGAACTTGGTCATATTCGATCCCTTAGTAAAATCTATAATAAAAAGGGCACATTTTATATGAAGTATATGACACAAAAGAAAAGGAGGATAATATTTAGATTATTCTATTTTAAAGTGTAGAAACCAACTATAATAGACCATTGACGGAGGTATCATTTGGTTACATATCAACATCATGACAAGTCATTTGAGATAAAAAGGATAAGTTGAATATAATAAAATCCGTTACTTCTATCTTTTTTTTCATAAAAACTTATAAAATAAAATACGTAAACGTTTTTATCATAGTTTTTCTTTTCAGTTCTGTGCTCAAATAAAAAGTTCATTATTGACATAAAAAGTTCTGTGCTCTAGTGTTTTCATATTTGGCCTCTTGTCTTTTCTTTGATCATATTATATTAGGCACGATGTGAATAAGCTATACTTTGAGTATATTTTGTAAATACAAAGTGAATATATATACTCTTGTGAAAACTTAAACTTGTATATCATTCTCTCAATCAATACAATTTACCTATTTGAGAACCATTTTGTTATTATAAGCCAGGATTGAAGGATTTTATAATTTGGAATTGTTTAGATATATCTCTTTTGACTCATAATTACTTTTATATAAAAGTACATTGGTGATCATCTTCAAATCTTTAATCATTAATCATTAATTAGATAATTCAAATATAAAACAAGAACGAAAAAAGTGAACCATAAAATGAGCAAAGGCTTGTTGTTATAGTCGGAGAACCATCATACGTTTTTATTAAACAATAAAATTCTTTCTAAACGAGTATGTCGGCTGGTGGATATAACTGTTGATAGTTATTCAGATACATCAACATAAAAATTAACTTATTACTAGTGATGATTATCATGTTAGAAATAGCTCAGTTGTTGTAGATGCGTACTTACTGCGTATGCATACTTACTCTTGATATCAGTTGCTACTAGTAGCAATTGATGTTGATAGTTAACAACATGGACCAAGTTATTGTTCGGCACGTTTACTACCAACAAATGGTTGCCACAACCCTCGCTTAAACCGTCAGTTTTGAAGATGTTAGAAACTAAAATAGTCTTGTACAAGTGTATACTATAGACATCATAAATTATTAACAATGTTTATTCTCATTTCTCTTACACTTTAAGCTATTTCAAACTAAGAATGACGATGATGACCAAAGGGTTTGTAGTCTCCAGGTACCAATGTGTTGGACATGTATCTCTTCTAATAAAGTTAAGTGTTCTGGTCTCATTATTAACAATTATATGTATATATATAAGTATGATTAACGGGTATGTGTTTTAGCCGATCTAAAAATAACATTGATGATATTAAAATCACAATAATTTATATAATCTTAAACTTAAAGGTCGGTGACTTTTACCTTTTTGATCCTCCTTTTCTTTTACACTTTGGCCATCATAGTTTCCATTGATTGTTAGCCTCGGTCCCTCTGCATCCCTTTTCTTTTAATATTCAATTGTTTGGCTGTTACTAAATGAGACGTTCATATGGTCAAATGGTTGCAGTCTTTCAATTTCCATATTCTCTTTTTTTTTTAAAATATTTTGTAATTTTTAATTGACAAAAGAACTAACCCTCTATTCTTTCATTTTGATATTTTTTTCAAAAAATGAGTCTATATATAATGCATTTTCATGCTTCACGTTTCTGCGTTAATGATATAAAACTCATGTTTCAACATAGTTTTTTTTTTCGGAACGAGTCTGGTCAAATATAATATGCTTTCATGCTTATTTTTACGTATGTTTTCGTTTGGTTTACGTTTTGACGTCAACTTTGTTCGCAAACGAGTCGGGTCAAATATAATACACTTTCATTCGACGCTACAAATTCGAGTTCTTGTACGTTTGACATTACTAAATCTTGAAGGTAAGGGCAGTGTAGTGGTTAGGTGGAACCCTCACTAAACGAACCAACCCGGGTTTGATTTCGTTTCTTTTGTAAACGCAATGCTTTAGACCGGATACATCGACACACGCATTTTCGTATAGTTAATGGATTATATAATGTGTTGCCAGCTATAAACAACTAAACCGTTGCCGCCGCAACGCGCGACCGAGGGCAAAAATCTAGTATTAATAATAATTAAACAAATTTCTTTTTTTTTTAACGGACAAAAGCAAATTTTATTTTATTAGGATAATAATTAAACAAATAAGGCTATTTAAATATAAACATTTGATTGATAAGTTTCTAAAAAAGTAACTAAGGGTGTGCGGAGTGGGACGAGGCAAACTCGGCAAACCCTTTTGCCGATCGGCAAACACCGCCGCCGAGGTTTTGCCGTTGCCGAACAACTCAAGAATCGGGGGAGGATCACCGATGCGGGGAAGGTGATTGAGAGAGAGAGAGAGGGTATTGTGGGTGGGGTCCATTCCTATCTCAACCAATCACAACTTTTTCTTTATTTTTAAATAGTTTACCAGTTCACCAAGTGTCTAAACCATTGCCAACACTTTTCACCAAAGTTTAAACACTTTTGGCTGATTGACATGGCGCGCTCTGATTGGTCGGTTTTTTGATTTGCCACTCTAAAGTGTTTAACCACTTCTTACACCGTAAAATCAAAAGAAAATACTTAGGGTGAAGGGAGTGGTTAAACAGGTGAAAGTGGTAAACTTTAAAATGGACCAATCAGAGAGTGTCACGTTAGAGAGGAGAAAAAGTTTAAACTTTGCTGAAAAGTGTTAGCAATGGTTAGACACTTGGTAAAGTGGTAAACTTTTTATAAAAAAAAAAAGAAAAAAGGTGTGATTGGTTAAAAATGACATGGACCCCACTCCCCCCACACACACTCTCTCCTTCCCTCATTTCACCGCTTCGGCAATGAAACACCGATTGGGAATGAAACCGTGCGGCAACATTGGTTGGTGGTGGTGTACACCGATCGACAAACCCTTTCACCGCTCGTTTGCCGCACCCACTCCCTTCACCCTTAGGGGGTTCGGGGCGTCTTCGGGGACTTCAAGCGGGGAGGGATTTTGCCGATTAGGGGGGTACCGCCATTAAGGCGGGGGATGAAATCGGGGAAGCAAATGGGGGTGGAGGCACCGAAGAGAGGGGGAGGAGAGAGAGAGGAGAGAGGGAGAGGGGACCAATCAATGCTTTTCTTTTTTTTTTTTTTTTTTTAAAAAAAAAAAACCAATTCACCTAAGAGGGGAGTGCCGCCATCAATTTAGGGTGTTAGGGGAGTTTAAGAGGGGAGTTGACGTGGCACACGAGGATTGGTTTGGCGTAAGAGAGAGGACTCACCTATTAGGTGAGCACCCCCTTCACCCTTAGTTATTAGGGTGAAGGGGGTGCTCACCTAATAGGTGAGTCCCCTCTCTTACGCCAAACCAATCCCCGTGTGCCACGTCAACTCCCCTCTTAAACTCCCCTAACACCCCCATTTGATGGCGCCACTCCCCTCTTAACTCCCCTTATTTTTTTATTCAAAAAAAAAAAAAAAACAAAAGCTTTGATTGGTTGAAAGTTGGCTGGCCCCACCACCTTTCCCCTCTCCTCATCGTTCAACGAGCAAATTCAAGCGGTAACCCCACACCCAAAAGCTACCCGATTCGGGACCCCGCGGGGATGGCGGCGGTGTTCCCGATCGGGGAAAGCCTTCACCGAACCGCTCCCCGATTGCGCCCCGTACACCCTTATATCATCGAGGGTTTAACACTATTCTTGGGTTGGTGGCGGCCGTGATGATATGCTATCTAACACTTGTCAATAAAGTAGTGAAGCCACTTAAACTTTTGATTTTTGCGAACGTAATACAACTGACTCTCGGAATTAAATTAAAATTTAAAACCGCCCACTTCCTCTCCACCACTCGTTTATATTTACTATTCAATGATGTTTTAATAAATCTTTAATGTTTTATAAACCGAACATGTCGGTCTGAAAAGCTAAACTAGGAATACAGTTTACATGATAGTTAAATCGTCAATACCATATTAACCAACAGAGTTAAATAAACACTCGGTTCGTTAAACAAGTAGTTTTCAAGAGGTTAAGATATAAAACAAGTACCATAGTTAGTAGCTAATAGATTGCACATAAATAAACCATCAACGGTTTTAATAAATTAGAAAAGACACTGCTAAAACAAAAGCAAACTCGATCAGTAAGTGAAAATGAGCTTATACTTGCTTCTCTTTTTATTGGCTATAAAAATGTTTTTAAAAGTGGTATGTATGTCCGGTTAGGCCACTCGGGGCGGAAGCGTTATCGAGATCCATAACGCGTTGAACTACCACGGCACACCGCCGCCGGTGGTTTGATCACGCGTGGTATCTTCAACGCGTTGTTCAGATCACACGTTGAAAAGTTTGAAATTTCGACCGTTGCACGTATATGACCGTTGATGAACGGTAACTTTTAATAAAAAAAAAAAATTAAACCATTTATCTATATATATCTACATTTTAACCATTTTTCACACACCAAACTATATCTTTTTTAAACTATTTTAAACCCATTTCACACAATTTTTATATCTTTCTCAAATGGAATTCCCTACGGATTCGACGTTTCCGATGTCTAGCGATACCGATACCGAGTCGTCTTCCGACAACGACACGCTAAACTTTTTTGTGTCGGTGTATAACGAGCTTGATGCCGAGTCGTCCCGCCCAAAGAAGAAGATGGTCGACCGTGATCGGATTGGGTACCGGATCCTCCTACACAAGTTCAAGTTCCACAAGATATCAATTTACAATTGCGTAACGAAGAAACTCACTTTCGGTTGAGATTCGATTTAATCGAACTAGTAGGTTCTCTAGGTTTGGAGTTTCCGGATTCGGACGAGTAGTAGGTTTTTTTTTTAATTGTATGTTTCTAGTATGTTAAATTCGAGTAGGGTTTTTTTTTTTTTTTTTTTTTTTTTAAGTGTTTTATTGTTAATTTCTAATTTAAAATAAAAAATTAAAAAAATTGGGAGGGAGTGATAGAATTCCATCACTAGTGATTCCACCCCTCGTACATTTCTATCACTAGTGATGGAAATTTGATTGATGACATGGCATTACTTGATTGGATAGTGGGAATGATGGATTCTATCACTAGTGAACCACCCCTAGTCCCCTTAGAATGTTGAATCATGTGAGCAGCTTATTCAACAACCGATCCAAACTATTTCAGTGGTTTCATTTATGACTTGTGAAATCAAAGTCACTATCTTCAAAAAGTTATATTATATTTAGGCCTTTAAACGAACTGAATTTTTAGTGAACGGTTTATTTGTGTTCGTTCGTTTAATAATTGAAGGAATACGACAAAAAAAATCGTTTGTTTAGTTAAATGAACAAACATGAACAGTGGCCGCGTTCGTTCATTTATGTTCGTAAACGTTCGGTAACGTGTTCGTTTGTGTGTTGGGATTTTAGTTTATATATGTATATTTAGTGGATGGTTCAAATAAGAAGATTTTTTTTGTAAAAAAAAAGAGTTAACTGTCATTTTCGTCCCTGTGGTTTGGTCACTTTGGCCATTTCAGTCCATTTTTCAAAAATGCGCCATTTTCCTCCCCGACGTTCTGGAAAGGTGCCATTTCAGTCCAAAAATCATAACCCAGTTAAGTCGGTTTGTTAATAAGGACTGATTGTGTAAATTTGTAACATAAAGGACCATTTAAGTAAAATGTATAAATATTAATATAATTATAAAATATATAATATAATATATATATATATATATATATAATGTATACATATATATATATATACAGATCAGACGAGAAAGGGAGAGGGTGAACCGGAGCCGGAACCGGAGCTCCGGTGGTCACCACCGCCGCCGCCGGAACCACCACCATCAACGTCATCATCGTCATCATCGTCATCAGACGAGAGAGGGAGAATGTCGGAGAGAGAGAGAGAGATAACGACGAGAGAGAGAGAGAGAGAGAAGGAGGCGGGAGAGAGAACCGGCGACGGTGGGGGTGCCTGACGGGTGGTCCTTTAGACAACCCTTAAGTATGTTAAAACATGAAATAATCCTCCATTTAGCCGTGTAATTATCTTGGATTAGATAACTACGATGCTATTGTTTCAGGTGCGAATAAGGAGATAAGAGATGGATAAAAGGCAGCTCATGAATGCTTTGGTGGAAACGGGTCGAGAGAAGAACACAAGACGAAACAAAGGAGACAAGGCTGCTGAGTACCGTAAATTACGGTCCTACCGTAATTTACGGTAGACATGATTTTTGTTGTTTCTTGCACCGTAAACCAGGCTTGACTCACCGTAACACTTTGATGACCACCGTAAATTACGGTGGAGCCGTAATTTACGGTGGTGCCTGAACGTGAAAAGTGTAACTGCCACAATATACTCGTTTTTTGTGTGTCTTTTGGTATTATCTCATCATTGACGGTTCTTGGAGACTTGGGAGGCGAATTTGGAGTATTTGCTTGCTTTGTGAACAATTCTAAACATTCGGTTTGTGTTTTTAATTCGTATGAGCACTAGATTAATGTTGATGATGATTCACCGAGCCATGTCCGGCTAAACTCTTCGGTGATCATCTTAGGTGAATGTTTCTAAGACTTTTGTGTGTTAAATTTCTGCATTTCTAGAATGATATCTTGCGTTGCTTGAATGTCATGGTGTATGTTTGATTGATTGTAGCGTGTTAATCTATATTACAATTTCTGGTCTCGATCGTACGTTCTTGGTGCCGTTGGCAACCGAGATATCACGGGAAGGGTTAGGGTTGGTTATTGGTTAATAGGTCATCGGGAAACAACCTCGCATTATCTAATCCGAGTACTTTGTTCCCTTTTATCACTTCAATCACACATACACGAGTTATGTCTATGTAACTCTTTCTAGTGAAATTGCACACAACTGTTCGAAGAAACTGAAACCTAGGGTGATCACTGTTCTCTCCTAATTGTTTACAACCTACTTTGATTTGAATTAGTTCTTAAATTAGTTTTCCAAAACAACAATCCACAATCTTGAATTTTAAATTCCTGCAATTTAGTTTAATTTTAGTATAAATACAAAGCTACACAATCAACACATTTTCCACATACTCCCTGAGTTCGATACCCTACTACCGCTAACTACAGTTGTTTAGGGATTAAATTTGCGTGACCCACGACATCACGTCAAATTTTGGCGCCGTTGCCGGGGAGTAGTGCGCAACGTGTGTTAATTTCATAGTTTTGTTTGTTATTTTCGGGTTTACGCTGGTTGTGTTTAGTGTGCAGGTACTTGAGGTGTATGCATACTAGAGGCTCTCACAGGTCATCACCGCTATCGTTTGATCCGGAAATTGAAAGAACGCTACGACAAAACCGAGTTTTAGTGAGAGAAAACAAAATCATTGGTTCACCTACTTCACCCATTACACCGAGAAACATCATGGCTGATTCTCAGATTCCACTTACAACCAGTCAAACAACCTCATCCTTTATACCTACTTCCACCCAACCATCACCAAACACTACATTACCTAATACCACCGCTGGATTTACACCAACCAATTCCACTCAACCAATCACCACTCAAAATGAGCCTACCATCACTTACGATCCATCCACCACAATCCCACCATTATCTCACTTCTTTCCCCCAACTACGGGTCAATCATCATCTACCTTCACAATTGCACCCAATTCAACTATTGTGCATACTACCCCATCCTTTAGACCACAACAATCGGGTTTTCAGTATTCAAACATTCCATTTGGGCAAACCTCGGGAATGCAAGGGGGTGATTATGATGAGGGATTTGAAGACTTTGAGGGGTATGAAGATGATGGGTACGGTTATGGAGATTATGGTGATCAAGGGGATTTTGGGTATGTTCAAAGTCAATCTCAAGGGATGGCGAGTGTTGGTGGAATGCAACATCAACAACTTATACCACAACACATTCGGCCAAGACCACAAGGGCCACCAATGCCACAACCGATTCCATTGCAACAGGTCCGGCCACAACATGTACACCAACAACCATTTCAAAGACCGCCTCAGCGCCCACCGATGCGACCACAAGGGCAAGTACCAAGACCGAATGGGCCGATTATTCCGAGAGGTAGGTATGGTGTGCCACGAAGACATCTTAGAGAACAAGCAAGGGGAATAGAGGCACATTTCAGGCCAATCATTACTCAAAACCCCTCACCGGTGGTTATCCCTCACAACAACCAAGGGAGAACTTTTGAAGTAAGAACAAACTCGTTGCAAAGTTTACCGAAGTATAAAGGGTTAGCAACGGAGGAGCCGTATTTCCATCTAGAGGCCTATGACTCAATTTGCAACACTTTTGGGAGTCAAGGTTTCTCGGCCGATGAAGTCAAGTTAGTCTTATTTCAGTTTTCTTTGGAGGATAAGGCAAAGAAGTGGTTCTACACTTTGCCTTCGGCATCAATATATACATGGGGGGAGATGCAACAAACCTTTTTGGATGAATTCTATACCGCCCAAAAGACTAATGATGCGCGGAAGGGGTTGAGAAGCTTTCAACAACAACACGGTGAGATGTTCCATGAGGCGTTTGAGCGTTTTAACATGATGATTAAAAACTGCCCTCATCATGGGATTGAGTTATGGGAGTTAATGAACGCTTTTCATGAGGGGTTAAGTGCCGAAGATGCACGGGATTTAATGTCTATCACCGGAGGGACATTTGGAACAAATTATGAGAATGAAGATTGGGAGTTTTTGGAGAGTATGGCAACTACATCAAAAAGGAAAGCCCAAGCTTCGAGGAGAGCTCGACCGACAACTAACCGACCACAAGTGCATGCCATAGATGAAGGTAATGTTCAAACTACTAATCAAATTTATGATGTGTGTGCTTTGTGTAATGAAATAGGTCACGCGGCTGAAAATTGCCAAGGAATGTTGGAAGGGCAATATGAGGAAGTTCATGCGGTCCAAGGTCAAGGCCAAGGAGGAGGTGGTAGGAACTACAATAACATGAATTCTAATACCTACCACCCCGGGTTGAGGAATCACCCGAACTTTAGATATGGGAACCCATCAAATCAAGCGAACCCAAATTTTCAAGGTAGCCAAGGTAATTTTGGTTCACGGCCATCTTATAATAACCAAGGTGGGTACCGGGGCGGAAATAATCAAGGGTATCAAAAACAATACCAAACGGGTCAAGATCAAAGGGGATCTTCGGGTGGAAATGAGGTGATGGAGATGCTTAAAAGCATGCAATTGGAAATGCAAAAGCGAAATCAACTTGATGAAGTGCGGATGCAAAAAGATGAGGTTCGCGATAAAAGCATCCAGTCACTAACGACTCAAATGGGGCAATTAGCAACCGATGTGGCGGAACTAAAGAAAGGTAAGGGTCAACTTCCAAGCGACACAAAGGTAAACCCTTCACACGGTTCGTCACGAGGTAATGTTAATATTAACCATGTTAGTGTGTTAAGAAGTGGGAAAGAGTTTAAGGCCAATTTGTCACCCGAATTGGTCGAGGGGGTGGTTGAGGACATCACGGGAATGGAAAGTGATGATGAACCTTCACCGGTTAAACCAAAAGAAATAACTATTAAAAAACCGGGGTTGGGTGAAAGTGAAAAGAATGAATGTGAAAAGATTGAGGGTGAACTGAGTCAAGTGCCATTCCCATCGGCTTTACTTGACCCGGGAAAGAAAAATGTTATTGTGTCAAGGGGTCCTCAAAAAGAGGAAATGTGGGATATGTTCAAACAAGTTAAAATAAATCTCCCACTTCTTGATGCAATAAAACAAGTTCCCGCTTATGCAAAATTCTTAAAAGAATTATGCACACAAAAGAGGCAAAACAAGAAAAAAGTGCCTAAGCGGGTAGATTTGACCGGGCAAGTGAGTGCGGTGTTGAATGGGGAGCTTCCTCCTAAGCTCCAAGATCCAGGCACGCCATTGATTAATGTACAAGTTGGTAATTTTCAAATGGCTAAGGCATTGCTAGATCTTGGAGCCGGAGTTAGCATTTTACCGGGGGGATTATACGACCAATATGACTTTGGTCCATTAGCAAGGGTGGAGACGACGGTTGTTTTGGCCGATTTGTCTCATAAGTTGCCCCGGGGTATGGTTCAAAATGTTATTGTTAAAATTGATGAGTTTTACTACCCGGTGGACTTTTTGGTTTTGGACTACTCATCGGCGGACCCTAAACAACAACAGAACATAATTTTGGGTCGGCCATTTTTAAGCACCGCACATGCTATTATCGATTGTAGATTTGGTACGGTTGATATGGCATTCGGAAATCGAAAAATGCGTTTGAATGTTTTTACTAACAATTCTAATGCTAACGGTGTTGATGAGTGTTTTATGGCAGACATAGTAGAGGGATGCAACCCGCATGAGTATGAGGAGGATGGTTTGGATATTTGCCTGTGTGACTTTTCTGAACAGGTACATGCTTATGCACTACGGGTTGAAGAGGAGGCACAAGATGTTATGGCGATGAAAGAAGGTAGACCACCATGGACCCATCAATTCGAGGGTCTACCGGTGGAAATCGATTCGGGTACAAAACCATCGTTGGAGGAACCACCAAAGTTAGAGCTCAAGGACTTGCCCGGCCACTTGAAGTATGTATTTTTAGGGGATAATGATACTTTGCTGGTCATTATTGCCTCTAATTTGGAAGTGGCACAAGAGCAAGCCTTGATGGAGGTGTTAAAAGCAAACAAGGGTGCTATTGGATGGACGATTGCCGATCTTAAAGGAATTAGTCCATCTATCGTCATGCACAAAATTATCACAACCGAGGATGCCAAACCGACACGAGAAGCTCAAAGGCGGTTGAACCCGAACCTAAGGGAGGTAGTAAAAAAGGAGGTAATTAAATGGTTGGATGCGGGAATCATCTATCCGATTTCGGATAGTGCTTGGGTGAGTCCCACCCAAGTTGTGCCTAAGAAGGCCGGCATTCAAGTAGTCAAGGACGAAAGTGGTGAACAAATTGCCACCCGACCGGTTACCGGATGGCGGGTGTGTATTGACTACCGAAAACTGAATGCCGCCACTTCTAAGGACCATTTCCCGCTACCTTTTATTGACCAAATTATTGAAAAATTGTCGGGTCAAAAATATTATTGCTTCTTAGATGGGTATTCGGGTTATAATCAAATTGCCATACACCCGGATGACCAACACAAGACCACCTTCACATGCCCATACGGCACTTTTGCCTTTAGGCGAAGGCCGTTTGGGTTGTGTAATGCTCCGGCAACTTTTCAACGATGTATGATGAGTATTTTCTCGGACATGGTTGGAGAGTCGCTCGAAGTGTTCATGGATGATTTTTCCATTTTTGGCACTACTTTTGATGCTTGCCTCAACGAATTGCAAAAGGTTTTAAAAAGGTGCGTTGAGAAAAATTTGGTGCTAAGTTGGGAGAAAAGTCACTTCATGGTGCAAGAGGGCATTGTGTTGGGACACGTGATTTCGGAAAGGGGGATGGAGGTGGATAAGGCAAAGATACGGGTAATTTCATCATTGCCACCTCCTAAAAATGTTAAGGGTGTACGGTCATTCTTGGGACACGCGGGTTTTTATCGACGTTTCATTAAGGGTTTTAGTGTTATCACCAAACCCTTATGCAATTTGTTATTAAAAGATGTCCCGTTTGACTTTACTAATGAATGTATGCAAGCGTTTACTGTTTTGAAGGAACATTTGGTCAAGGCGCCTATCTTGCAACCACCTGATTGGTCAAAGCCGTTCGAGATAATGTGTGATGCAAGCGATACCACTATTGGTGCAGTTTTGGGTCAACGGGTTGACAAGAAGCCGGTGGTTATTTACTATGCAAGCAAAACTTTATCCGAAGCGCAACTTAATTACACCACAACCGAGAAGGAGTTACTAGCGGTGGTGTATGCTTTGGATAAGTTTCGCTCGTATATTTGGGGAAGCAAGGTAGTGGTTTACTCGGATCATAGTGCGGTTCGGTACTTGATGGAGAAAAAGGATGCAAAGCCGCGGTTGATTCGGTGGGTCTTATTGTTACAAGAGTTTGATCTTGAGATCCGAGACAAAAAGGGATGTGAGAATGTTGTCGCGGATCATTTGTCCCGAATCCCGTTGGAAGGTGTAGATGATGCAAGTGAAATCAATGAACGGTTCCCCGATGAACAATTGTTGGCCGTTTCTACTTATGTCGCCCCTTGGTATGCTCATTATGTTAACTACTTGGCCAAGGGTGCGATTCCAAATCATTGGACTAAGAAGAGACGACAACAGTTTTCTAGTCAAGTGAAGCAATATATATGGGACGAACCCGACTTGTTCAAAATCGGGGCTGATCAAGTGATAAGAAGATGTGTTCCCGAAACTGAAGTTTTAGAGATATTGACCCATGCTCATTCATCCGCATGTGGGGGCCATTTTAGTGGGAATAAGACAGGCTATCGGGTGTTATCGAGTGGGTTTTATTGGCCCACGATTTTCAAGGATGCTCGTGAGTATGCCCGAAATTGCATCAATTGTCAAAGAATGGGAAGCATTTCGAAACGTGATGAAATGCCGTTGCAACCAATTTTGGTAGTGGAGGTATTTGATGTTTGGGGAATAGACTTCATGGGTCCTTTCCCAAACTCAAATGGGTTTTTATACATATTGGTTGCGGTTGATTATGTGTCGAAATGGATTGAAGCTATTGCCACAAGGACCAACGATCATTCCGTTGTATGTAAGTTTGTGCAATCCAACATTTTTTCTCGTTTCGGTGTACCTCGGGTGATAATAAGTGATGGTGGTTCACATTTTAAAAATTTCAATTTTGGAAAGTTGTTGAAGAGATATAGTGTGAATCACCGTGTGGCTACACCGTACCACCCACAAACAAGTGGTCAAGTGGAGGTATCTAACCGGCAAATCAAAGAAATTCTAATGAAAACGGTTAGAACGGATAGGAAAGATTGGTCAAGCAAGCTTGATGATGCATTGTGGGCATATCGCACGGCTTTCAAAACCCCACTTGATACCACTCCGTATCGAATGGTTTACGGGAAAGGATGTCATTTGCCTATGGAGTTGGCACATAGGGCATATTGGGCAATTAAAACAGTGAATGCGGACTATGATGAAGCGGGTCGGGCGAGGAAGCTTCAACTGAATGAAATTGAAGAGATAAGGGACCAAGCGTATGAGTGTGCATCCGCATACAAAGACAAATTGAAAAAGGTTCATGATGCGAAGATAAAGAAGAAGAACTTTGAAGTGGGTCAAAAAGTGTGGTTATACAATTCAAGGTTGAAAATGTTCGCGGGGAAACTAAAGAGCAAGTGGATGGGCCCTTATGTTGTCCGACGAGTGGGAAGGTTCGGAGATGTTGACATTCAAGACGAGCGAACATTGAAACAACAAACGGTGAACGGTCACAGGTTAAAGCCGTATTTGGATGGCAATGACATCAACAACTTGGAGCTTGACAAAGCGGGCTACATCCTACGCCCGGTTGAGGAGGAACAATCGTAAGAGGCCCAGGTTTGGTGATAGTGTACATAGTAGTTTTGTTTTGTTTTGTTTGTATAGTTGCATAATTGCCATAGTTCCTCGAAGTCCGTGTTCGAAACAAGTGTGGGGAAGTTCGGGTCGCGAATTGCTCTTACATCGTGTTGAGGATAACACGGGATTTTGAGGGGGTAGGGTGATTTTTCCATTGAAATAATTAAAAAAAACATAAAAAAATCGAAAAATTTTAAAAATTTAAAAAATTGGTCATATAAACTTCAAAGTTTTGCCAAAATGGAGATGCCCAGTGTCCACCGTAAATTACGGTGGAGCCGTAATTTACGGTGGTGGTTAAAAAAATTTTGGAGTTTTATGGTGTAAACCTCCTGTTTTACGGTGAAAATTGAAGCCCAGTGTTTACCGTAAATTACGGTAATGCCGTAATTTACGGTGGTGAAAAAAATGGTTGGGGTTTACGGTGGAAACAGCCTGAATTACGGTGAATATTTGACATCCAGGTCTCACCGTAATTTACGGTGAGACCGTAAATTACGGTACGGTGAAAAATGTTGTCGGTCGCTAGGATTCCGTATGTATATAAAAAAAAAAAAAACAATAAAAGCTAAAATAAACAGCCTTTCACGTGCATTAAACCCCATCCATCCATTTTCTCTCCACTTTTTCACCAACCTCTTCTTCTCCAAGAACCTTCATTCTTCTTCTTCTTCCACCTTCTTTTCTTCATAAAATCCTCAATCTTTGTCCAAATCAAGTGAGGTTTTGGTCTAAATCGGCTAATTTTTCACAAGCTTTGTGATTGTGAGGAGGAATTTCAGAGAAAACGCGGTTTTGGGGTCGAAGTTTGAAACCCTAGGTTGAGATAATTTGGGGGTTTTGGGATTTTTAGTTTCACAAGCATCCTTTCATCTTGAAACAAGGTATGAACACTTATTTTATTATATTATGGAGATGCATTGTGAAAAACAAGGTAATTTAGGTTATATGTTCTTGCCCATTTGCTTGTTGCTAGAATATGAGTATGGAATTGTTATTGAACATGGTTGATGGTTGTAGATGTAGGAATTATGGTTAAAGTAGTGAACTTTTGGGATGTTCTACATTGTAGAGACACCATGCCCAATTTTTGAAAAATCCTTGATACATTTTGGGTTCACTAACATCTACAACCATGGCAACAAGCAAGTGTGGGGATGATTTGTGAAGAGAATGTTAATTTTTGTGTTGTTTTGTTGTTTCTTCATGTGTGTAGGAAATGGCAAAGACAAAGGAAAAGCCGGGGTCAAGTTCATCCTCATCAAGAGGCAAGGGCAAGGAGAAGGAGCAGCCATCGAAGAAGAGGCAATATCTGGGTAGGGTTAGTGAAAGCGAAAGCGAGGAAGAAGAAGAGATGCAGTTAGACCCAAGAGATAAACCGGTGTGGAATTCGGGGTCGTTGGATGACCAACCCGAAATTTGGCAGCCAACTCTGTATAACGACTGCATGAACAAGTTAAAGAATAAAGCGGCCGCATTCATCTGTGAAAGAGATGTTGATGAGCCTCAGTTGGGCCAGTTCGGGGTGTATGACAAGTTCCGTGCTTTGGGTTGGGAAGGAGCACTCAAGTGTTGGGATAAGGATAAGAGCAATTTGTTTTTGACTGAGATTCAGGAGTGGATGGCAACGCTTAAATGTCACAACTTCCACAGGCCATCACAAATGAAGTTGGTTGGGACGGTACATGGGGTACCAGTTGAAATGTCATTCGATACGTTGAAGAAGTTGGGAAAATATGATAGCCTTCCAACTAGGGAGTACATGATTCCCACGCTTGATGATTTATTGCTCAAACCCGAGAAGCACGTGACATGGAACAGTATGTTGGCGGATTTGTTTTTGCCCGGTAGGTATGGTGGCGTGTTGTACCGAAAAAATCTGAAGATAGAAGCCAAGCTCTTGCATACGATCTGTTTACTTAATGTCATCCCAAGGAGAGGGGATAAAGAGCAGGTGAGGTTTCCAGAGATACCTGTTCTGTATTCATTGATGCATGGCTCCCCACGCTTTCCAATTCGCTACCTGATCATGCACCATTTGTGGATATGCCGGAACAAATACGGGAGAGACATTGTCCCGTACTGCCGCATCATAACGGGCTTAATGAAACAGCAGAAGGCACTCACATCTGAAGACCGCGGTTTAACGAAAAGGCACTTGCCTTTTACTTTGGATAGGTTGGGAAACGTTTGGACATACACTTCGTCTGAACGTTATCACAAGCTGAAATCGGAGGGTCAACGGTGGAGGGCGTTGAAATTAGGTGCAAGGGAGTTGTTACCGGGAGAACCGGATGAACCTGAAAGCGATGAAGAGTTAATTCCGAGTGGGGATGATGATTACGCAGTCGAGCCAACGGGTGGTGCAAATGTTGGTTTTGGGGCTTTTCATGGTGGTCATGGTGGCACATTTTACGACTATGCGCAGCAACCATATGAGCCGGGGTGGGCTTATAGTGGTTCAATGCAGGAGGTGATCGAGAGCCAACGCCCGCCGGCGGCCATCTTTGATACTTGGTCGGGTTCGGAGAGGTCGTTATTTGATCAAGGCACGCGGAATAGCGCTAGTATTGAGCGGGCGCTTAAACATAGCTTCGACCGCAATGAATTATGGCACCGGACCCACGCATATTCGCAGGAGGTGGAAATGAATAACCGATATCACGATGATCAGATGAGGCGGATGCATGCGGATTGGCATGCCGGAAGGCCGGTGGTTGAGGATCCACAACATGTGGATTATGCCTCATTGCCACCGTATGATGGCAGCGTTTCGTATCCGACTCCACAACTCCACCATTCTCAGTGGCTTGATCCAAGACGGCAAGAGGGACCACAACAACAAGAGGGAAGCAGTAGCGGCTCGTTCGGGTTTGGAGAATGGAGCGATATGATGTCGTCTATTTTTGGGCCCCCAGGACCGCGTTATTATTGATCAGGTGGTATTCTCTCTCTTGTATAGTTTGTATATATTTGTTGGTTTATGTTGATTATGGTGGGAGGATGGGTGGTGATTGATCATATAATTGATTGTTGGGTTTGGTTGGTTGGTGGTGTTGTGTTTAAAATGAAAAACATAAAAAAAATATAAAATGAAAAAAATACAAAAAAAAGAAATTTGGGGTTTGAGATGAGAAGCTTCTTGTGGATGTTGATTGAAGTAGTGATCAAAACCTCCCAAGCCATACATTGGGGACAATGTATCCCAAGTGTGGGGATGGGGGGAATTTTTTGAAGATTTTTGAAAAAATTTTAAGCCGAGCAAAACAATGTGAAATCTTGTCGCCCCAATTTATCCCCAAGTCAATACACCGGCAACCCTTATTACCCTTTTCATTCTTGGTAAGAGTTGTAGCCACACGTGTATATAAATAATCTTTGATGAGAGTGGCTACGGGTGGGGGTGTGTTAGAACTTGTGCTTGAATGCAATTTGAATCTTTGTTAGACATGAATGTAGAAAGGATAAGGGCATTAGGTAGCCTCGTCGGTTGTGTGAGTGAGTGTGGGATTTGGGGGGTTGGACCTCATAAGTTATATATATGAGCATGGTAGTGAGAGGGGCGGGGGTTTGGTCATTTAGTTGCCCAATTTTGTGCCTAAAGCCTATCATTTGTTTCCCCTAGCTACTTACTTGAAAATGTACCCAAATTTGACCCGGTCTTATAGCATTAGTGATATAATTAGTAGTTTATGAGTTTGAAATAGTCATGGTTAGTGTATTATCGTATTGTGTGCTTGAAAAAAAAAAAAAAAAAAAGGAAGGTTTCATTGTCTTGTATATAGTAGTATGCATTGTTAGTTGTTTTTGGTAGTTGTAATAAAAAGACCGGGTCGAATTTTCGCTACTCATATATATTCCATTTCCTACCCATACACCTAGCCACATTACAACCTTTAAGCCCCTTTTGATTTGCATTCATGTTTGACCCGTTATAGGAGGATAGTTGATTCAGGTACAAGCTTATGATTGCGCAACCACCCGTTTGCCTAGTGTGTGTCTAGCTTATCTTTGCTAGTTTCCACTTGTAGCCGAGAGGAGAGAAATTGTGAGGGGTGTATTGCTTGGGGCATTAAAAAAGGGGTTGGTAAAGAAATTGCATGATTTGTTTGGCTGATTTGATCACTTGTTTCGAAACTATGTTGATGAGTTGCTTGGGACAAGCAACGGTTAAGTGTGGGGATGTGACGGGTGGTCCTTTGGACAACCCTTAAGTATGTTAAAACATGAAATAATCCTCCATTTAGCCGTGTAATTATCTTGGATTAGATAACTACGATGCTATTGTTTCAGGTGCGAATAAGGAGATAAGAGATGGATAAAAGGCAGCTCATGAATGCTTTGGTGGAAACGGGTCGAGAGAAGAACACAAGACGAAACAAAGGAGACAAGGCTGCTGAGTACCGTAAATTACGGTCCTACCGTAATTTACGGTAGACATGATTTTTGTTGTTTCTTGCACCGTAAACCAGGCTTGACTCACCGTAACACTTTGATGACCACCGTAAATTACGGTGGAGCCGTAATTTACGGTGGTGCCTGAACGTGAAAAGTGTAACTGCCACAATATACTCGTTTTTTGTGTGTCTTTTGGTATTATCTCATCATTGACGGTTCTTGGAGACTTGGGAGGCGAATTTGGAGTATTTGCTTGCTTTGTGAACAATTCTAAACATTCGGTTTGTGTTTTTAATTCGTATGAACACTAGATTAATGTTGATGATGATTCACCGAGCCATGTCCGGCTAAACTCTTCGGTGATCATCTTAGGTGAATGTTTCTAAGACTTTTGTGTGTTAAATTTCTGCATTTCTAGAATGATATCTTGCGTTGCTTGAATGTCATGGTGTATGTTTGATTGATTGTAGCGTGTTAATCTATATTACAATTTCTGGTCTCGATCGTACGTTCTTGGTGCCGTTGGCAACCGAGATATCACGGGAAGGGTTAGGGTTGGTTATTGGTTAATAGGTCATCGGGAAACAACCTCGCATTATCTAATCCGAGTACTTTGTTCCCTTTTATCACTTCAATCACACATACACGAGTTATGTCTATGTAACTCTTTCTAGTGAAATTGCACACAACTGTTCGAAGAAACTGAAACCTAGGGTGATCACTGTTCTCTCCTAATTGTTTACAACCTACTTTGATTTGAATTAGTTCTTAAATTAGTTTTCCAAAACAACAATCCACAATCTTGAATTTTAAATTCCTGCAATTTAGTTTAATTTTAGTATAAATACAAAGCTACACAATCAACACATTTTCCACATACTCCCTGAGTTCGATACCCTACTACCGCTAACTACAGTTGTTTAGGGATTAAATTTGCGTGACCCACGACATCACGTCAGTGCCGTTTTTCCGGTGAGTTGCAGGCGGCGGCAGTGGTGATGAAGGTCTGATGATGATGATGAAGATCGCGATGATGATGATGAAGGTCGATGATGAAGGTCTGATGATGAAGGTCCGGTGAGTTGCAGGCGGCGGCGGTGGTGAGTATGCAGGTAAGGTGAGAATGCAGGTCTGATGATGAAGATCGCGATGACGATGATGATGAAGGTCGATGATGATCGATGATGATGATAACAGATGATGACGATGATGACGTTGATGGTGGTGGTTCCGGTGGCGGCGGTGGTGACCACCGGAGCTCCGGTTCCGGCTCCGGTTCACCCTCTCCTTCTCTCGTCTGATCTGTATATATATATGTATACATTATATATATTATATATTTTATAATTATATTAATATTTATACATTTTACTTAAATGGTCCTTTATGTTACAAATTTACACAATCAGTCCTTATTAACAAACCGACTTAACTGGGTTATGATTTTTGGACTGAAATGGCACCTTTCCAGAACGTCGGGGAGGAAAATGGCGCATTTTTGAAAAATGGACTGAAATGGCCAAAGTGACCAAACCACAGGGACGAAAATGGCAGTTAACTCTAAAAAAAATAAAAAAGAAGAATTTTCAACCAATAAAAATCTTCATTTTAGTTCATTTAATTTTTGTATTTAATATTAGTGTAAGGGTATATTGATAAACTTAGATAGATCATTAAATAGTAGTATTTTTTTAATAGCTAACTATATTAATTTGTAACTTAATTATATATATTAATGGAACCCATTAAGTCTAACCGATTTGCAAATCAATATTCACCGTCAGATATGGCTGAGATTAAATCTGAGCCATTTAAACTCACAAAAAAACCGCTATGGTGGCGGTTCACGGCGGTTTCAGTCGGTTTCTTTAATTGGTGGTTACCTCCACCTTTTACTGTCCATATCTCCACAACCCAAGGCTCCTACAATCTTCGGTAGTGCTCCTATAAACCAGGATCGTGTTGTCAATTCAGTTGAATTGTAATCTTATATAATGTACAAGCCTACAAACAAAAACTCTTATTTTCAATTGAAACATTCTTGAAAACCATTTGAGCAATGAACAGAGATGGAGCTATGTCTAAGCCAAAGATGGAAACACTTCCAAGCCAAAGAAAACATAGGAGTAGTTCTCAAGTCGATCCATTCAAATCAGGGGGTGCTTTTCTTCGATGATGGATTTGCAACCGCACTCACTATCCTATCCGTCATCATCGGTGACGGCAGTTGAAGTGTGTTTCAACAAAGCATGAACAAGAAGGTGATGGTAATTTTTCTATCTTTTTTCTCTAGTAAGATAATTGGCAAAATTGCATTGCATATATGTCATATATTTACATTCTCACAGCACAGGAGTGAGGATGATGAAGCAAAAGGGTATTTGTTGAGCATGCTAATCGTATGTGCAATGTACAACAAGCTGCGCAAGAAGACAGTGCAGGGAACTACGCCAAAGCGTTCCCCTTGTACATGAATTCTTTGGAATACTTCAAAACTTTGCAAAGTACGAAAACAACTACAAGATCCGTGAAGCGGTCATGCAAAAAGTTAATGAGTATTTGCGTCGCGCAGAGGAAATTAGGGCTGTTCTCGATGAGTTCGTGCAGGCCCCGCTACGAGTGGTGATCATGCAGCGATGCCGAAAGGCGGAGAAGATCCTGGCAAGGCAGAAGCCAACAGTAAGTAAAAGTGACCTAGAGATCCATGAGAGGTCTACAAAGGTTTGGACCTTTTTATGTCAACAGATGAATGTATCTTATGCTTGTTTGGCAGGAAATTAAGTTGATTTAACTTTTAATATTGCTCCTATAAATCATGTAAAATGTTTTTTATAAAGAAACTTATGACTTGTAGAACCCTCAAGGCTTCGACTGCAACTTGTATTATTTGTAATAATGTTCTCTATGTACATACAACTTGTATTTTATTTTTGGGTATACTGAAATCCCATCCCTCATGTGGTTCCATATTTCATAGTATGATGCGTCTCAATAAAGAAATTAGAGTCTCCCACGACATCCCCGCCAACACCCAACATAGCCGCCGCCACCACAACCATCGTTGTTGTCGCCTCAACAACTGCCGACAATCTTTGTTCTCAGCACCACCACTGTCGCTATGACCTCGCATCCTGATTTTTTGTTAACAAATTTATAAAACAAACATGATCATTTTATTAATCAAATGCATGGAAAAAAATTCTGATTGCTTCAACTTCTATTTCATTTGACAAATTCAGTTTTAAATTTAATCCTTCTGAAATATTTTAATTTTTCTAAGAAATTCAGTATTTCTTGTGTTCCAACTTTCAAGATTACAATAAGGCCTTTTACAAGGGTTGTGTTAATTATTCTAGGAAGCATGAGATGGGTTGCCTTAATTGTAAAAGGGATGAAGATGTTTATTGGACAAGCGTATGAACAATATGGAGGAGATTTATTTTACAATCCCATTTTCAGTATTTCAACCATTACAGTTTCATATTGTTTTGTGGTTGTGTTAATATAGATCTATTTTGTTAAGATGTTAGAAAACCCCGTCCACCGGACGGGTATTAATCTAGTTATATTTGCGTATGCACATTTATATTAATAAAAACCTCAATTCCCTATTTATATAACAAATGTTTTATTTTAACTATGGCTTATGTTAATTACAGAACTGATTTTATTATATTAGCATTAGCATAGGTATATAATACAAAATATTTACATCACATCAAAATTCCAAAGACAAAAATAAACTGAAGACGCACAAATGTATAAACATTAACTTTACTTGAATCAATCTCTGATGACGTCCTCTTAGAATTGAACCTATATAAACATGTGATTTAGTTATATTTGACCTTGGTTCGGTCTTCAAAGCCTTCACCTCTTTCTTCCCTAATAGTGGCCAACCTCGGTGCACACGACGGTTTGATTGGAGGGACAATTTGCAAGGGTGCGGTCTCTAATACGGATTTAGGTCGCACCATTCTCATTGATCTTGTCATGTCGTTCAACGTCATCATGTTGGGTTGGGTTGGGTTGATACTATGTACAATCTGTTTCCCTCCGATGAAAGAGAGAAATTTGAAACCTAACTTTCGACGTTAAAAATGATCACAACAGGTTGTAGTTTGAAGATATTTGAGGCCAAGGGTTTGAGTATTTATAGGCATGTTTTGATGGAAGATCTAAATATATCAACCATAAGAAAATATCTTAATTTCATGGATGGTCTAGAGAATAACCAGGTGTGTTCAATGTGGGCCTCTATTTTATCTTCAATAATTCTTCATTGATTTTTTCATCTCAAACGTAATAAGAGAAACAAGGTCATGTCAATGTAACCATTATTAACTATCAAGCGTTATTTACTTATTGTTGTGTGATGATGTTTTATTAACCATATCGATATCGATGAATGCCATGAAGTGGTGGATGGTGGATGCTGGCGAGTCAACGAAGGTGGTCAATGGTGATGGATTAGTGGTGATCGGCGGATATTAGTTGTATTTCGCTAATATATGCTTGTATTTGGAGGATGAAAAAAAACAATAAAACTAAACAAATAATGATAATAAAAAACACGCGGCTTCCCTGACTCTCCCCCACACCCGACAGTCTTAGTTTTCTTAAAATGTTTCTCCACATTAATATTTTAATTACCTTTTTCTCGTAATTTTTTCCATTGATATACAATGTTACGAATTTCAAACATGTAAATAACAATGCAACACAATAATTGAGTGTTTTTTGTTTGGTTGTACACGTCACTAGAACAATAAATTTCGCAATAGTTATTTTTGAAATCTTCTATATAAATAAATCTTTGATTGATATATCGATTTCATTAGATCTTTCTAGAACTATAAAAAGACAAAGAAATCCCTCCCCTCCTCATTTAATGTTACGAATTACGATGAAAATTCGGAAATTTATATAAAATCTATAATTATTTCGAATAAATAAATGTGTCCGTACCCACAAGAATATGTGTGTCTCGGTTGTTGGGGTTGTTTTTTTCAACTAAAATTAACAGAAATATGAGTAAATTTATACAAACGTCTTAATTTTTTTTTTTTTTTTTTTTTTTTGGTAAAGGGTTACCCCGGTGAATCTATTAAAATGCAACCACAATTAAGTACAAGTAGTGAGGATGTGTTCCACACTAGTTCATATACAGGACATGCCCCATATATGTAAAACATAACAAAAACCAACGACCTATAACACCCCATAACCTAGTCTACTATACATCAAGACACGACATCTAGTAGACAAAACAAACGTCTTAAAATTTTCCAAAATAGTATTCGCATCCGTAGAATCTCAGAGAGTTTACTTGCACACTCAAGTTGGCATATGAAATTAGAAAACAACAAAATAAATTGCAATATAAATAGGTGAAGGTTGTGACCGGTGGACCGGTAGGCACTCAATGGGCCTAGCTCTAAAGTAATCGCTTTAGGCCCAGTTTTATAGACTTCAACAATTTTTAATACATGTACTGGATGTATTTGGGCTTTATTGTCCTGTTAGCCTGTTGGGGTGTTGGATATTAAAACCTTATAAAGAAGCAACTTATATGTCCATATATATCTTATAACTTTAGTTTTAGAAGGCTTTCAAAAAAAAAATGGAAATTTTCCTTTCTAACCCTAAACTTTTAATCTTTTGACAATTTAAGTTTAAAGTTTTAATTTTTGTTTCCTTTTAAACCCTAAGGTTTTAATCTTTCACAATTTACCCTAAAGTTTTAATATTTGACAATTTAAGTTTAAAATTTTAATCTTTGTTTCCTTTTTAACCCTAAAGTTTTAATCTTTGACAATTTAAGTTTAAAGTTTTAATCTTTGGTAATTTAACCCCTTTGATTAATTTGATTTTTTCACTTCTAATTCAAAAGTTTCCATCTTTTGCGATTTAACCACTTTGATTTTTTTTTTACTTATGTGTTGTAATATTGGCTTTGGGGGTTTTTCAAAGAAAAAATGGTTATGCATATGGTTGTTGTAACCTTGGTTTTGGGGGTTTTCAAAAAAAATTGATTTTTTACTTTTCACCCAAAAGTATTTTATAAATTACTTTTAACCCAAAACTATTTTTTTTACTTTTAACACAAAACTTTTAATCTGTTGCAATTTATCCTCACAGCTTTTTTTACTTTCAACTTTGGTCCTTTATATTTTTCATTTTCCGCAAATTTTTTGCTTTATCATTCGTTCTAAATTTTGTGACTTAACACACCACAATGTGTGTCTTTGGTTTAACGTTTTTACGTTTCGTTCTAAATTTTGCGGGTGAACGTTTTTACATCGTCTATTTTTTCCTGTTTGATAGGTTCAACATAACGTGCGCGCACTAAATCGACTTAGTTATCACTAAAGAATCCCCGCCGCATTGCGGCGGGTCTTAATTCTAGTTATTACTAAATGAAAATACGTTCACTAAGTTGTGTTAATAGTAAACTGCCATTTTGGTCTCTGTGGTTGGATATTTTTGTCATTTTACTTCAAGTCTCATATTTTTTAAATCAGGGTCCTTGTGGTTTCACCTTTATAGGCCATTTTAGTCCAAAATTCAAAAACTTCCTTTTTTGACTATTGCAACCTGCCTATTTTGTCTTTTTGTGCAGGGGTATTTTTGTCCAACTGATTTTCATTTAATATATTCTTAAATAATAAAACTAAATAATCCGTTATTTAAAGCTCCGAGCATTCTATTCAACTACAGAGGAGATCTCCAGTTTATTTGCAAAGCAGCATGAACAATTAAAGGCGATGCAGAGAACACTAGAAAACGAAGAGAATTATGAAAACATATCAGTCGATGTTAATCCCAATACTGATAACACAAACCAGATAGATTCTCACCACCAAAATAAAGAAGCAATCGAGTCTCAATGCAGCGGTGGCATGAAGGCGGCAGATTCAACCACTTCCACCAAGAAGAGACGCGCAAATCAAGCTGAGACATCACGTGATGAAGCTAGTGTAACCGAGAAGCATGAATGCGATGTCCAAAACCAAGAAACTTGTGAAGAAATTTTGACCATAGTGGTAAGGGTTCTTTTGGATCTGATATCGACGATGGCACTGCGGCTGCAATCGAAACCGAACAAGAAAGGGTTAATAATACCAATGGCAGTGAGAATCTTAACCAATCTAAGGACCCGATTGAAGAAGATACAAAAGCAGGAGACACTATTAGAACAACTGACCTTTTGGCTTCGGAAGTTGCCGGGAGTTGGGCTTGTGATACCGCTCCATCATGTCACGGAGAGAATGATTCTCCGGGAAGTGGGGGTGGCACTCGTGGGCTTGTGATACCGCTCCATCATGTGTTGTTTCTTAGAGAGACAAAGAAAGATGAGAGGGATGGGGGAATGGATACGGGATTATTTAGTTTTATTATTTAAGAATATGTTAAATGAAAATCAGTTGGACAAAAATACCCTTGCACAAAAAGACAAAATAGGCAGATTGCAACAGTCAAAAAATGGAGTTTTTGAATTTTGGACTAGGCAATAAAAGTGAAATCACAGGGACCCAGATTTAAAAAGTTTGAGATTTGAACTAAAATGGCAAAAATGCCCAAACCACAGGGACCAAAATGGCAGTTTACTCTTGTGTTAATCTTCTCAATAATTAAAAGAGATATTGGATTTAAATAACCTTAATTTTTACTAACTGGCCGGTAACACTCTCAACTTTCGATTTGTATTACACCAGTCCCAACTTTCGAATTAGGCCATGGGGTATGGGGCTTGGGTTGGGGCGTGGGCTGGGGGAAAACGCCCAAGGCACCACCCCAGGTGGGCTTGGGTTGGGGCGTGGCTCCTTGGGGCTTGGGTTTCAAGTCGAGCGTGGGGCGGGGGAGCAAGGTGACATGGCGGTTTGTGAATGGCCAAAAGAAAAGAGCCGTTGGGTGTCACACCCCAACCGATGGCGGAATCATCGGGGCATGGCATTGAGCGAAACAGATTGTCCAGAAGTTTCCATAACAACTATCATTACCATTCAATTTATGTAACACGTCCCATACCGTGCCTCAAATGGCAAAACAAATTGTTACAAATAACATCTAGTCAAATATTCTGTTCCGACAACTCAGATTTAAATGCAAATATAAAATAATATTGTTCAAATGCTTCTAGAAACTCGATCTGTGATGTGTGCTAAACAAACTATAAAAACTAACTAAATTAGACTCTCTAAGCTAGACACAACAAAGCTTTAAATTCTAGACTCGACCTAAACCACACAATCGGCAAGTGTACCGATCAATGTAGTATAACCTAGGAAGTCCGGATATCGAACCACAGGACTCTATGTATCACGTAAATTAGACTCTAACAGACGCTAACAGACACGACTTAACTTGTTTTAATTGTTTGGGGGATGTTACGGAAACTAAGGAAATCTATATTAAACTACTAAATTAAACTAGAACTAGACTAAAGACGAATAAAGACTGAGGACTTTTCTTATATGAGAATGAGACCACCTAGACAAGAATCCTGGATTGTTTTTAAGAGAATACCGATTAAGTTAAGTGCACGAGTTATGGAACCGGGATCTTAAAGTACTAAACCTATTAAGAACCATCGAGGCCCCTCGACCCTTCTCAAGGAGAAACCTGTGGAACTACCTAGGCCGTTAATCCTACCGGTTATTAGACGCCTTTCCAGTTGTCTAATTATTGTGTAAGTACCCTAATATTGACCTATTCTTTTCCAATCCTAGGTCTAGGGTAGTTTGAAGTAATTAATTTGACTTGATAGACTAATAAGACCGACAGGTAAACCAAGACATGACCTTTTCCAAGGACTATCTAAAGCAATTCGCCGGGTAAGACCTACCAATAGCCCCTCACTTTCCAGGTATTATGTAACACCTCAAAATTTTTGTGTCCAATGATGTGTTAACACGTGTCATTTGTTTACACGTGGCATCTATAATAAATAAAGGACCAATTTTGACAAACCTTGAAAGTATATAAATTCGAGGGTTATAAATGTCAACAAGGGTAAATATACTGTATAGTATCCCTAAATAATGCTTAAACCTTCAAACGAATAAATTATAGATCGTACAAAAACAAAACGCGAAAGAAAGTGAGAGATTACAAACTACAGGGGTTAACTGTGTCAACATGTTTAATAATACCTCTGAGTGACCCTTTAACGTTCCCAAGACCTTGTAACGGTATTATACCCTCACTAAAATAATATATATGAATTTCGCGAAGTTTCGATATGAAACAAGAAAGTTACGATCGAATTCGAAGAAGAAGGGTTAAAAGCGTCAACAGTGAAAGTTAAGGCTTTCCAATATAATTAATAAATAAACCGGGGACTAAATAATGCGGGTAATTAACACGAGGCCCCTATCGGTAAATAACCGAGGGCCAAACCGCAAAGTTACCCCTTCAAATCCGAAAGGTCAGGCAAATCATTACGAAAGATTTCGTTATTAATGGCCCGATTCTGTAATCATTATAAAAGATTTGAAAAATTCAGAAAATATAACCTTAGGCGACCCGCGTGAAGTTTAAGGTTTAGTTGAGGCGGGCCGCGAGCCTCTTAAATAACGCGTCTGTTATATGAACTTTAGGCGACCCGCGTAAAAGAAGCATGGAATGTCCATGCGGGTCGCGTAAAGTGCCCAGATGCAGAAATATGGTAACTACTTGGCTTTTGGAGCTTGTGAACGATCATGCACATAATTATGGGGCATGGGCACCCTATGCTCAACCCATACACTTAGGGGACATCTACCCATCAGCTCTGGTCTGATAGTAGTGCTTGCAATGATCAATATGGCTTGGCATTTGGCTATAAATAGCCATGTTGTAGTTACAACATTCACACAACACAAAACACTTACAACTGATCATTTCAAGAGCTCCCTAGCATTCTCTTCTGTTCTCTAATCAAGAGTTAACTTCTGTAAGTCGTTCATAACCATTTTGGTTTCACATTTCCATAGTTATAGCCTATAAACGCAACCGTCGTAACTAACGGTTGTCATTGCAATATCTTGCAAATGATTCAGTCTTATGACGAATCAAAAATGGTTATGAGTTGGTATTTATGTGGGTATTAAACCTCTAAAATGGTTCCCCCTGATCACCACTCTAACTATGTCAATTATCGAGTCAAACGTGCGGTTAAAAAGTCAACAGAAAGCTATTTTAGCAATTTAAGCACAATCTGTAATATATATGTTATGGAACCTGTTTTGATAATCATAAAACATGATAATAAGTATATAATCATGTTTGCGCTCGTTTGAATCGATCATTTACCATATAGAACCGGTTCGGAGCCGAATGTCGCAAAAGTTTGACTTTTGCTTTGACTTCAGTTCTGACCCGTTTTAGTGAGGTATAAATATACCTTAAGACTCTCTTAGGACCAGGTCACATGTTGGTATACGCCTCTGTGGTCGGTTCATGAGTTATCCGAGTCTTTTGCGCAATTCCGTCATTCGCCTAAAAGTTGACCGTAACGGCCTTTTAAAATTAAAACGAGTATTTCGGACGCGTGAATGGACCAAAACCTTGCTTATTGAATTATAAGCATGTCCCTGAAGTTTCACGTCAATCCGAGGCCTAGAATGAGAGTTATGCTAAAAGGCGCACTTTTAAGAAAGTTTTGTAATTAACGGCGCAATTAGCATAACGCCCATCTAACCCAAGATTTCGTCACCAAAACTTTTACCCACTGAGGTAAAATAATATTTTGGGAATTTTAAAGATTTTTAATAATTTTTACCTTGCTCATAACCTGCGGTTATGGCTACGGTTCGGTAAATACCGAATATGCCCTTTTTGGCCAAAACGAGAGTTCTACAAGGTCTTTTGACCCGATTCCAATTGCCACTGGTTTTAAATAATAAATAAAGTATTTTAAGCTTTATAAGCTGTTCAGGAAACTCAGATTTCCTGTAGAACTCGAAAATCCCTTTTAAAGTCTTTAAAATGACCGAAAAGCCCCTACGGGACATAATATAAACTTAAACTCGTTACGGGCATTACGGAAGGTATCCTACTGATACCAAAATACTTTTAAGGCATATTGACTTAGGAAATAAGCGTACGACTCTTATGGTTAACCGTTTCGCCTATTTGCGCACACGGTACGGCCCACGGAACTAGTTTTCGTGCAATAGCCGATATGGGTCAAATTATATTATTTGAACCCCAAAATCCAAAGTATGAACAATAAACCCATATAAAACAAGTCTCTGAACTTGTTGGGTCCAAATCATACTCCATTCTCGGTTTTCGCCTTCTCGTGCGAATTAACCATATCAATATATCGGAATCAACCGGTTTAAGCTACGGCTAATACAAGGACCGTTAGGATTCTAAGAGGTTAATTAAAACCTTCGTTCCAGATTAGGAGCCCCAGTAAAAGCTATCGGTGACTTGATCTAAATTAAGGATTAATACTTGCAAAGGTAAATACTTTTGACTTATTTCCCCTATATGGGCTTGGGTTACGGTATACTAATACCGCTTGATTGAGCATTATATACTTCCATCGCTTAGGTGGTTAATTGATTAAATATGATTGGCTCATTTAAACAGTTTTGTTGCTTATAAGCCTTTGGGGGGTTTAATGACCGTTGTCCCGGATATCCTTGGCATCATTTTACGAAATGGCCACGACCATCGACATCCCGGTGTAGGCGTACACCCGGTATAAAGTGTCGACATTAAAACTAAAAGACGTAGCCGTTGGTTTCTGTACTACGGTTTTACGCAAACGTGGTGTGTCTATAAATCTTTAACCCGGCACGACCCGGGCTACTGAACGCATAAAAGAACATGTAAAACGTTCACAAGATCATTATGAATTTTCCCAAGTTATGAAAGAGTTTGTGCCTTGTGCATTCAAATCAATTTTAATAAACATTTTCAAATGTGTCAGTTGAATGTATTTACCAGTGTAAACTGACGTATTTTCCCCAAAAAGATTAAGTGCAGGTACCTAAACGTAATTGGCTGGTATTAGCTCCCTAGCGTCGGGATAAGCCTCGCAAGCTTGATTGCAGTATCTAATGGAACAATACTACCTGTATTTACGATCCACTGTGGGTATTCAACTTCTGTAATACATTTTGATATTACAATCAGAGGTTGAAATTATATATTTAAATTATGCTTCCGCTGTGCATTATATAATTGTGTGGTTTGACTATATTGTTGCCAACATCGTCACGGTAATCCCCCACCGGGCCCACCGGTGAGACACGTGGAAATCGGGGTGTGACAGGTTGGTATCAGAGCCAACATTGAGTGAATTAAACACTATCCTATTGTGTTTAATCTCAATGACACAATTGCACATACTTGAGTCTAGACAAGAACTTAGGACAAATTCGGATTATTACTCCTTTTTGTCTTTATTTCGATTGATTTTTAATAAGTTTTGGAGCAGGAAAATGCCACCCGTTATATTCCGAGGAAGAGGAAGGGGACGTAGAGGCCGAGGAGAAATCGTGACACATCACGACCAAGAAGCTGGACCATCTGGTACAAGACATCCTTCGATGACTAGAAGCGAAGAGCCACAGAGACGAAGAGATCTTTACGAACCAGCGAGGCATTCCACTTCGCACAGCTCGACGCCATCCTACCGGCACTCCTTTGGGCCAAATTCAGAAAATGATCCCAATAACCCACAACCTTCCTTCATACCTCTGCAACGTTCGGTATCGCACTGAAACTACGACGACCCTAGTCCATACTACGTAGCTCAGTTTAATCCGGCTGACTACATACAGGAACCTTCAGGATTTGTTCCGCTTGGTCCTCAAGACCACTTTTCTGAAGATCCCATGGAGGAAGATGAGGATCCAACTGAACCAGCTCGTGGTACGCCCACGCATCCGATAGAAGTATCTGATGGATCTTCATATCATGGTCCGCAGTATCAAGGCCCAGACAGCTTTATGGCCCTGTTTGACCGACATGAGTGGTACAACACACCATCTCATCAGACATCGCAACCGAGACATCCACAGGATCCCTCTGAGGATTCACGCTTTGAGGCAGTTACGCCACCACCTCCGCCACCGGCACAACCAGTAATACCTGATCCGCCGAGGCGTAGGAGGACCAATGCTCGTATGTCTACACGAGGAGGAGGGGGTAACCACTTCAGCACTCCTCGACATTCTAGTAGTAGCCACTATCCGCCACTACATGAAGAAGGACCTTCAAGTCCTATACAAGAAGCGAACTCCGCACCTACTGCACGAAATTCGCCACCATTTGGGTATGACCAACCCATACCAGCTTACACAGGTCCAACGGCTTACAACCCGTTTGAACCGTCACAAGCACAATACAACTACGGCTATGAGCGCGACCCATATGTGGTGTCGGCTAGATATAATGCGCGCTACCCTGACGGAGCACATGGAAACATGGGACCACCGGATTACTCAGCTCATGGGTATCCAATACCTCCCAGACCTCCAGTTCCGCATCAAGCGCCACAACCACGATTTTCTCCTCCTGAACAGGAAGAAATACTCCATCGACTAGATCGTGTGGAGAGAGAGTTCGAGGAAGAAAAGAAAAGCCACCGAGGATTTCTCAAGGGCTTGGCGAACCTACTAAAGGGCAAAAAGAAGAAACGTGACCACTAGCCCTTAATAGTAGTACGAATGTAATTTCTACTTTAAAATAAGTCCCTGTGTGGACAACTTATCGTATTTCAGTCCCTACGTGGACTTATCTTTAGTCCTTGCATGGACACCTATCTTGTACTAGTCCCTGCGTGGACTTGTCACTTATTTTAAAACCTCTATGGAGGTATGTATTATTTGAAAGACCCGTTTAGGGCAATATGTAATTGTATTTGAGATTTTGGAATGTATGTTATGAGTTTTGTTTTAATAGATATAAAAAAAAAATAAATCAAAACCATTCCTTTTATATTGATCTGCCTAATAAGGAATCTTAAGGGGGTGAAACCTAGCTTGGGGTCTTTTAAGATCAGTCAAGATGGTACGACCTAGCTGAAAAGATTCTGATTCCCTGTTAACCTCTGTACTCATGTTAACATTCATGGCAGATGTGATTCGTTATAATCACGCACGTCATTCTTATACAACAATCCTTTGAGGATTTCAAAACCCAACTAAATGATATATAGATCGTGGGTTAAATCACCAATGAAGGTGATCAATATTATAAAGACATCCATTTAGTGATGCAATGCCTACGGGCCAGTACTATAAAGACATCCATTTAGTGATGCAATGCCTACGGGCCAGTACTATAAAGACATCCATTTAGTGATGCAATGCCTACGGGCCAGTATTATAAAGACATCCATTTAGTGATGCAATGCCTACGGGCCAGTATTATAAAGACATCCATTAGTGATGCAGTGCCTACGGGCCAATATTATAAAAACATCCATTAGTGATGCAGTGCCTACGGGCCAGTATTATTAAAACATCCATTAGTGATGTAGTGCCTACGGGCCAATATTATTAAAACATCCATTAGAGATGTAGTGCCTACGGGCCAACCATACAAAAACATCCATTAGAGGTGTAGTGCCTATGGGCCATAATAATTGTCTTATAAAGACAAAAGACAGCGGTGGTCTACGACTCCCTGTCAGATAGAGATAAAAGAACTACGGTTCAATTCTCTATGCCTATGATTCTCTGGAATCTCGGCTAATATTACAAAACATCATCACGATTAGGCTTTATGCCGCCAATACTATTTATATAGTTGAAGTAGGATATATTCAGATCCTAATATGTAATGAACTAATAAGTTAACCGAATATGGTCTCTGTACCATGGTTGACAAATTGTCATAAAAGACAATCATATAATAATCTCCTAAATTAAAATTTTGTTATCTTCTGTAACAGATTCAAGTTACAATGGCGGATCCCAATGGAGAGAACAGCCACACAAACGAAGATGACTACGACAATGCGTCAGTACATTTGACAGGCGCACAGCTAAAGGCTCTGATCAACAATGCTTTCCAGGCAGCTATTGATCGTCAAAATACTGAGTCTCAAGGCAGATCTGTGTCAAAACCACCCTCTAAACCAAAGACACACTCCAAACCACCCTCTGAACCCAAGAAAGATGACGACAAGCACTCGTCTACTGAGCACAGCGTTCACCGCGATAGAGAATATACTGATGCGTCCAGTGCTAAGGGTTGCACCTACAAATACTTTGTATCATGCAAGCCCCGTGAATTTACAGGGGAGAAAGGTGCGGTTGACTGTATCACCTGGCTGGACGAGATGGACACGATTGTGGACATCAGCGGGTGCGCTGAGAGGGACGTGGTTAAGTTTGTGTCCCAGTCATTCAAGGGCGAGGCCCTGGCGTGGTGGAGAGCTCTGGTGCAGGCTTCAGGTAAGTCTGCCTTGTACAAAATGTCATGGGGGGAGTTTATTACCCTCATAAAAGAAAACTACTGCCCTCAGCACGAGGTTGAGAAGATTGAGGCTGATTTTGTCTCACTAGTGATGACAAACCTGGATTGTCAAGCTTATCTGACAAGCTTTAACACTATGTCACGCCTGGTGCCATATCTTGTGACACCAGAACCACGAAGGATTGCCCGATTCATTGGGGGCTTAGAGCCGGCGATCAAGGCCAGCGTAAAAGCCTCTAGGCCAACGACCTTCAGGTCAGTTACTGACCTCTCCTTGTCTCTTACACTCGATGCTGTCCGTCTGAGGGCACAAAGGAGCAAGGAGGCTGAAAAGCGAAAGCGTGAGGATGATACCTCACGAAAGTCCGGTAAAAAGCACCGTGGAAACGGTGAGGGCAAAAGAGGGTCGGAGGCAAAGAAGGAGGGGCAAACTGATGGAAGACCTCACTGCAAGGTCTGCAAGAAACCTCACTCCGGGAAGTGTAGGTTTGCGTCTGGTTCGCAGTCGCAACAAAGGACTCCACCCTGTGGGCTATGCAAGTCCAAGGAGCATAAGACAGTGGAGTGCAAAAAGATAAAGGACGCAACCTGTTTTAATTGCAATGAAAAGGGGCACATAAAGAGTAATTGCCCGAAGTATGCCAAGAAGGCGGAAGAGACAAATAAATCAAATGCGAGAGTTTTTCGCTTGGATGCAAAGGAAGCGGTCAAGGACGACAATGTGCTTACAGGTACTTTTCTCGTAAATAATATATTTGCAAGAGTACTGTTCGATTCTGGCGCTGATAAGTCCTTTGTAGACCAGAAATTTTGCCAACTACTAAATATGCCAATCAAAACCCTTGACGTGAAGTACGAAGTAGAGTTAGCAGACGGAACGATAGAAACCGTCTCTACTGTTCTAGAAGGATGTGAAATGTCCATTAGGAACCATTCTTTTCCTTTATCTCTACTTCATTTCAAACTTGCGGGTTTTGACATCGTGCTAGGCATGGACTGGTTATCCCATAACCAGGCCCAAATCATTTGCGGCAAAAGGCAAATAGTTTTAAAAACTCCGAGTGGTGAATCTCTTACCATTCGAGGGGATACGCATTACGGATTGCCCGAAGACGTATCTATGCTGAAAGCTTCAAGGTGTTTGAACAGAGGCTGTGTAATTTACATGGCTCAAGTGATAATTGAAGAACCAAAGCCGAAGATCGAAGATCTTCCTGTCATTTCTGAATACCCCGAGGTTTTTCCTGAAGAACTACCTGGTTTGCCACCAGATAGACAAGTGGAGTTCAGAATTGACATCATTCCTGGAGCAGCTCCGATAGCAAGAGCACCTTACAGATTAGCTCCAACGGAAATGAAAGAACTGAGGACCCAGTTGGATGAACTGCTGGCGAAAGGTTTTATCAGACCTAGTTCATCTCCCTGGGGAGCTCCTGTCCTATTTGTAAAGAAGAAGGACGGATCAATGCGGTTGTGCATCGACTATAGAGAACTGAATAAAGTTACCATAAAGAATAGATATCCTTTACCAAGGATCGATGACCTATTCGATCAGCTGCAAGGAGCAAACTACTTCTCCAAGGTCGACTTAAGGTCGGGTTATCATCAACTAAGGGTCAGGGATGAAGATGTACACAAGACTGCATTTAGGACTCGCTATGGTCATTACGAGTTCCTAGTGATGCCTTTTGGGCTCACAAATGCACCGGCTGCGTTCATGGATCTCATGAACCGCGTGTGCAAGCCGTACTTGGACAAATTCGTCATAGTCTTCATCGACGATATCCTTATCTATTCCAAGAATCAAGCTGACCACGAGAAGCATCTCCGTTGCATTCTCGAATTACTACAACGTGAGAAACTCTACGCCAAATTCTCGAAATGTGAATTCTGGCTACGAGAAGTTCAGTTTTTAGGACACGTTGTGAGTGAGCGTGGTATCCAAGTGGATCCCGCTAAGGTAGAGGCAGTCATGAACTGGCAAGAGCCAAAGACGCCTACTGAAATCCGTAGTTTCCTGGGATTAGCAGGATATTACCGGAGATTTATTGAGAATTTTTCAAGGATTGCTGCGCCCTTGACTTCCTTGACCAAGAAGAAAGAAAAGTACATTTGGGGCCCGAAGCAGCAAGAGTCCTTTGAAATACTGAAGCAGAAGCTAAGCAACGCACCTGTGTTGACCTTACCTGAGGGTACAGATGAATTCGTAGTTTACTGCGATGCATCACACACAGGCATGGGGTGTGTTCTTATGCAGAAGGGCAAGGTGATTGCCTATGCTTCAAGACAATTAAAGGTGCATGAAAAGAATTACACCACCCATGATTTGGAGTTGGGTGCCGTTGTATTTGCACTTAAGTTGTGGAGACATTACCTTTATGGTATTAAATTTGTGATTTATTCTGATCACAAAAGCCTCCAGCACCTGTTCAACCAGAAAGAGCTGAACATGAGACAACGCCGTTGGATGGAAACCCTGAATGATTATGACTGTGAAATCAGGTACCATCCCGGCAAGGCGAATGTAGTCGCCGATGCATTGAGCAGAAAAGAAAGGGTAAAACCCATTCGAATCAATGCCAAGAGCATTGAAGTTAAAAATAATTTGATTGAAAGGATATTGGCTGCACAGCGAGAGGCTGTGTTGGAAGCTAATTATCCAAATGAAAAACTGGGAGTAACTGAGGAGCAGTTGACTCTTAGCAAGGATGGAATCCTAAGACTGAATGGACGTATATGGGTTCCAGTTTACGGAGGACTACGTGATGTTGTTCTCCAGGAAGCCCATAGTTCCAAATACTCAGTCCATCCTGGTGCTGATAAGATGTACCAAGACTTAAAGGCAAATTATTGGTGGATAGGCTTGAAAAAGTCTGTAGCCGCCCATGTAGCAAAGTGCTTGACTTGTGCTCAAGTCAAAGCCGAGCACCAAAAGCCGTCTGGCTTGCTACAACAGCCTGAACTTCCCGAGTGGAAGTGGGAATGCGTAACTATGGACTTCATAACCAAGTTACCCAAGACCAGGAAAGGAAACGATACAATATGGGTCATAGTCGACAGGCTGACTAAATCAGCTCACTTTCTACCCATCAAGGAGACGTATAGCTCCGATATGTTAGCCCAACTTTATGTTGATAAGATTGTAGCCTTACACGGCATACCTGTGTCTATTATTTCCGACAGAGATACTAGATACACGTCACACTTCTGGAAGAGTTTCCAGCAATCTTTGGGCACGCGTTTAAATTTTAGTACGGCTTACCATCCACAGACGGACGGTCAAAGTGAGCGTACTATCCAAACGCTAGAAGACATGCTTCGTGCATGTGCGATCGATCTAAGAGGTAATTGGGATAAAAACCTACCCCTGATCGAATTCTCCTACAATAATAGCTACCACACCAGCATAAAGGCTGCGCCTTTCGAGGCATTATATGGTAGGAAATGCAGATCGCCTGTATGTTGGGCGGAAGTAGGAGAGGTCCAATTATCGGGACCAGAGATTGTTTTCCAGACGACGGACAAGATTGTCCAGATCCGGGAACGTCTCAAGGCTGCCCGCGATAGGCAGAAAAGCTACGCTGATCCAAAGCGTAAGGATTTTCACTTCGAAGTGGGTGAAAAGGTATTTCTTAAGGTATCACCCTGGAAGGGGGTGATGCGTTTCGGCAAGAAGGGCAAGCTGAGTCCGAGATACATAGGGCCTTTTGAGGTCATTGAACGAGTCGGATCAGTTGCCTATAAACTAAACTTGCCTGAAGAGCTCAATGGAATTCACAATGTGTTCCACATCTGCAATCTCAAAAAGTGCTTCGCCGACGAATCGTTGGTGATTCCACACACAGATGTGCATATAGATGAGAGCTTAAAGTTCATAGAAAACCTTTGTCGATTGAAGATCGACAGGTGAAGAAGCTTCGCAGAAAGCACGTACCGATTGTAAAAGTCAAATGGGATGCTCGTAGAGGTC
The DNA here is from genome assembly GCF_002127325.2 of Helianthus annuus. Classification (NCBI taxonomy): domain Eukaryota; kingdom Viridiplantae; phylum Streptophyta; class Magnoliopsida; order Asterales; family Asteraceae; genus Helianthus; species Helianthus annuus. Next base: position 148,742,757 of record NC_035446.2, on the reverse strand, counting down.
CCGAATATACGTGGGAAGTCGAAGAAACAATGAAAGAAAAATACCCCTATTTATTTGAGTAAATCTCGGGTCGAGATTTATTTTAAGGGGGTGAGGATGTAACACCTCAAAATTTTTGTGTCCAATGATGTGTTAACACGTGTCATTTGTTTACACGTGGCATCTATAATAAATAAAGGACCAATTTTGACAAACCTTGAAAGTATATAAATTCGAGGGTTATAAATGTCAACAAGGGTAAATATACTGTATAGTATCCCTAAATAATGCTTAAACCTTCAAACGAATAAATTATAGATCGTACAAAAACAAAACGCGAAAGAAAGTGAGAGATTACAAACTACAGGGGTTAACTGTGTCAACATGTTTAATAATACCTCTGAGTGACCCTTTAACGTTCCCAAGACCTTGTAACGGTATTATACCCTCACTAAAATAATATATATGAATTTCGCGAAGTTTCGATATGAAACAAGAAAGTTACGATCGAATTCGAAGAAGAAGGGTTAAAAGCGTCAACAGTGAAAGTTAAGGCTTTCCAATATAATTAATAAATAAACCGGGGACTAAATAATGCGGGTAATTAACACGAGGCCCCTATCGGTAAATAACCGAGGGCCAAACCGCAAAGTTACCCCTTCAAATCCGAAAGGTCAGGCAAATCATTACGAAAGATTTCGTTATTAATGGCCCGATTCTGTAATCATTATAAAAGATTTGAAAAATTCAGAAAATATAACCTTAGGCGACCCGCGTGAAGTTTAAGGTTTAGTTGAGGCGGGCCGCGAGCCTCTTAAATAACGCGTCTGTTATATGAACTTTAGGCGACCCGCGTAAAAGAAGCATGGAATGTCCATGCGGGTCGCGTAAAGTGCCCAGATGCAGAAATATGGTAACTACTTGGCTTTTGGAGCTTGTGAACGATCATGCACATAATTATGGGGCATGGGCACCCTATGCTCAACCCATACACTTAGGGGACATCTACCCATCAGCTCTGGTCTGATAGTAGTGCTTGCAATGATCAATATGGCTTGGCATTTGGCTATAAATAGCCATGTTGTAGTTACAACATTCACACAACACAAAACACTTACAACTGATCATTTCAAGAGCTCCCTAGCATTCTCTTCTGTTCTCTAATCAAGAGTTAACTTCTGTAAGTCGTTCATAACCATTTTGGTTTCACATTTCCATAGTTATAGCCTATAAACGCAACCGTCGTAACTAACGGTTGTCATTGCAATATCTTGCAAATGATTCAGTCTTATGACGAATCAAAAATGGTTATGAGTTGGTATTTATGTGGGTATTAAACCTCTAAAATGGTTCCCCCTGATCACCACTCTAACTATGTCAATTATCGAGTCAAACGTGCGGTTAAAAAGTCAACAGAAAGCTATTTTAGCAATTTAAGCACAATCTGTAATATATATGTTATGGAACCTGTTTTGATACTCATAAAACATGATAATAAGTATATAATCATGTTTGCGCTCGTTTGAATCGATCATTTACCATATAGAACCGGTTCGGAGCCGAATGTCGCAAAAGTTTGACTTTTGCTTTGACTTCAGTTCTGACCCGTTTTAGTGAGGTATAAATATACCTTAAGACTCTCTTAGGACCAGGTCACATGTTGGTATAACGCCTCTGTGGTCGGTTCATGAGTTATCCGAGTCTTTTGCGCAATTCCGTCATTCGCCTAAAAGTTGACCGTAACGGCCTTTTAAAATTAAAACGAGTATTTCGGACGCGTGAACGGACCAAAACCTTGCTTATTGAATTATAAGCATGTCCCTGAAGTTTCACGTCAATCCGAGGCCTAGAATGAGAGTTATGCTAAAAGGCGCACTTTTAAGAAAGTTTTGTAATTAACGGCGCAATTAGCATAACGCCCATCTAACCCAAGTTTTCGTCACCAAAACTTTTACCCACTGAGGTAAAATAATATTTTGGGAATTTTAAAGATTTTTAATAATTTTTACCTTGCTCATAACCTGCGGTTATGGCTACGGTTCGGTAAATACCGAATATGCCCTTTTTGGCCAAAACGAGAGTTCTACAAGGTCTTTTGACCCGATTCCAATTGCCACTGGTTTTAAATAATAAATAAAGTATTTTAAGCTTTATAAGCTGTTCGGGAAACTCAGATTTCCTGTAGAACTCGAAAATCCCTTTTAAAGTCTTTAAAATGACCGAAAAGCCCCTACGGGACATAATATAAACTTAAACTCGTTACGGGCATTACGGAAGGTATCCTACTGATACCAAAATACTTTTAAGGCATATTGACTTAGGAAATAAGCGTACGACTCTTATGGTTAACCGTTTCGCCTATTTGCGCACACGGTACGGCCCACGGAACTAGTTTTCGTGCAATAGCCGATATGGGTCAAATTATATTATTTGAACCCCAAAATCCAGAGTATGAACAATAAACCCATATAAAACAAGTCTCTGAACTTGTTGGGTCCAAATCATACTCCATTCTCGGTTTTCGCCTTTCGTGCGAATTAACCATATCTATATATCGGAATCAACCGGTTTAAGCTACGGCTAATACAAGGACCGTTAGGATTCTAAGAGGTTAATTAAAACCTTCGTTCCAGATTAGGAGCCCCAGTAAAAGCTATCGGTGACTTGATCTAAATTAAGGATTAATACTTGCAAAGGTAAATACTTTTGACTTATTTCCCCTATATGGGCTTGGGTTACGGTATACTATACCGCTTGATTGAGCATTATATACTTCCATCGCTTAGGTGGTTAATTGATTAAATATGATTGGCTCATTTAAACAGTTTGTTGCTTATAAGCCTTTGGGGGTTTAATGACCGTTGTCCCGGATATCCTTGGCATCATTTTACGAAATGGCCACGACCATCGACATCCCGGTGTAGGCGTACACCGGTATAAAGTGTCGACATTAAAACTAAAAGACGTAGCCGTTGGTTTCTGTACTACGGTTTTACGCAACGTGGTGTGTCTATAAATCTTTACCCGGCACGGACCCGGGCTAGCTGAACGCATAAAAGAACATGTAAACGTTCAACAG